>NW_020837957.1:10916314-11121015 GCF_003676395.1 Aethalodelphis obliquidens | reverse complement strand
CACACACACACACACACATACATACCTGAGGAACTGTTTGTCTTTTAATATATTATAATTTTTAATAAGGTTTCAAAAATATAAAGTAACTTTTTAATTGTACCACATATGCATTAAAAATACATGAAAATCACAATCATCAATCTGTTAATAGTGGTTATTTAAGAGGTAGAATGTTAGGTGATTATTCCTTTCTGACAATTTTGTATATTCTTTCTAATCAGAAATCATGTTTTGTTTATATAATAAAAACAAAGATTTTGCATTGTGGATAAAAACATTTTATCTCCATTTTTTATAATAAAAATATAGAAATATTGTCTTCAGGAACCTCTATTTTATGTTATATTCCACATTAGCAATTCTCTTTTCTTAGTTAATAAACATTATTTTTAGAGCACTTTTAGGTTCACAGCAAAATTAGCAGAAAGTATAGAGAGTCTCCATGTTACTCCCTGTCCCCACATATGTACAGTATCCATTATCCACATCCTGCACCACAATGGTATATTTGTTATAATCAAAGAACCTACATTGACACAGCATTATCACCCAAAGTCCAGTTTACATTAGGGTTCACTCTTGGTGTTGTACCTTCTATGGGTTTTGAGAAATACGTAATGACATATATCCACCATTACAATATTGTACAGAATAGTTTCACTGCCCTAAAAATCCTCTGTGTTCTGCCTATTCATCCTTATTTTCCCCTAACCTTTGGCAACCTATAATATTTTTACTGTCTCCATAGTTTTTCCTTTTCCAGAATGTCATATAGTTGGAATAATATAGTATGTAGCATGTGTAGCCTTTTTAGACTGGCTTCTTTCACTTAGTAATATGCATTTAAGTTTCCTCCATGTCTTTTCATGGCTTATTAACTCATTGCTTTTTAGAACTAAAGAATATTCCATTGTCTGGAGGTACAACAATTTATTTATCCATTCACCTATTGAATGACATCTTGGTTACTTACAAATTTTAGCAATTATGAACAAAGTGGGTATAAACATCCATGTGCAGGTTTTTGTGTGCACACAAATTTTCAACTTGTTTGGATAAATATAAGGACGCGTGATTGCTGGATTTTATGGTAGGAGGATGCTTAGTTTTGAAAAAAAAAATAACTGCAAAACTATCTTCCAAAGTGGTTGTACCATTTTGCATTCCCACTAGCAATGAATGAGGTTCTTGTTGCTCCACATTTTCACCAGCATTTGGTACTGTCAGTGTAAGTAGGTTTTGGCTATTCTAATAGGTATGCAATAGTATCTCATTGTTGCTTTAATTTGCAATTCCTTAATGACATATGATGACATCTTTTCAGATGTTTACTTGCCATCCGTATATCTTTTACTGGGGTATAGTTCTCTTTTTACTATTAAAAAAATGTAATGATTTATAATCACATGGCCTATGTGAGTAAGAGAGGAACGAGACGACTTTACCTTACTCAGGGCTGCTGCTTTGCACGTTGTATGAGTGCATTTACATCACAGTCTGTGTGGATGACATTCCCTGGAGTTGTGTGGAGCACAGCTTGCATGGCAGGGTGAAGTTGTGCTAATATTAATTTTACAAATCCAAGTTACTAATTATATTTGAGTTTGGGGTTTTTTGTGCCTACTTTGAATTCAGGTAAATAGGGGGGCAGGGAGAAAGAATAATCAGCTCCATAGTTTTAGAAGCCAAAAAATAATGAAACGACTTTTTCCCTCTTCTCTGTTTAGTTTAACAGTAGATGATACTAAGAAAGTATTGTGAGCATTGATCTCATATCAGATTCAGGAGATGTGGAATTGGTCATCTTATTTTATTATGTGGAGAGTTAAAAAGAAACTTATGGTTAGATATTTCATTTTTTTAACTTCAGTGTTTTGTGAAGAGTCTTTCCTTACACTGGAAAGTGGCCTTTATTATCAATGAGTTTCTGGGATGTTGTACTAACTTAGGAAAGTCTTAAGAAAAAAGCTTTGTAATGACATTCTTACACGCTCTTTGTTATTGCCTAACAGTCATTTTCAGGCCCCATCAGCAATACAGTTCATTTCAAATGGGTATTTTTTTGAATATTTAGAGTGTCCTTAGCACTGTAACAAATTCTAAGGCCTTGAAGATTGCCATAAAACAATTCCTATGCTGGAACTTGTAGGGAGAGGGGAAAGAAATAGGAATAACTTACTAGGTAGGGACTGATTATATAAAGTATGGAACTGAAAGGAGTATACAAATTCAAATACAGTTTAGTCAGTTGCCTACATCTAAGGATCTGATCAAAGGAGCTGGAGTTGTCCTGAGTATTAAGACTTATGGGAAATAATGGCTTTTAGGGTCAGGTAGAAGTATGAGATATTTATCAGAAGAGTCACTAAGGGCTAGCAGGTGCTAAGGGTAATTTAATTTAAGTTTAATTCACCTATGTTTTGGGGTCCAAAGAAGCAAAACTGATGACTTAAAAGTGAAGCTGTAGCTTTTTGACTTAATCAACACATAATGGACTAACTTTATCCATTTAATAAAATTTCGCAGATGTTTACTAGGTGCTTTCTAAATATCAGGTCCCCTGCTTGTCACTGGCAGTAAAAATAAAATAAGTAAAGCCTGTCCCCTTTAATCAAAGATTTTACTGAGACTGCAAGGAGAAAACTTGGAGCTAAATGAATAAGATTAGGACAGAGGCATACAAGGGTAATATTAGACACCATTTGTGGCTGCTCAGATGCAAGGAGTGTGGCTAGCTGACAGCTCCAGCTGTTAGATTGTTCAGGGTCCACCTCTGCTTTCAAGTCGAGGTCACACTATTCTCTAGGCAGCCTTCAGGCAATTACTAAGTAAGGCAGTGTTACAAGGGCCTGGCCATTATTACTCATTGTTGGACCTTCAGATAGAGACAGACTTTGCTTCAGAGCTCCTGGTCGGTTGGCAGAAACTTGACTCTCCCTGCTTAATCCACTTCCTCTGTTTTCCTTTAAAGAGTATTACTTCCCAATAAACCTTTTGCACACTTAAATGTCTTGGTATCTCCTTTCTGGAAAAACCTGTGACACCATATTTTATGCTTGACTCCATAGATATGGATAAGAAAATTTTTATAACCAAGCAATTTCAGAATTATTTTTAAAAAGCAGCAAGTGGATGCTAGATTAATACATAATCTGAGTTGTTCAACTGTGAGGGTTGCCAAGGTCAACAGAGAGATCACTAGGAAAATGAGAGAATTGAGCAGACAACTTATCTTATAGCATAACACATGTGGGAAAGGCATAGGGACAGGAACTATGAAGTTCTCATAGTACCTTTCAAGAAATACTTTGTGAATTGAGGTGAATAAAGGAAAATTACGTGACTTAAACCTGAAATAGATAGAAATTAGGAAAAAAAATTATAAGGGAGGGGCTCCCCTGGTGGCGCAGTGGTTGAGAGTCCGCCTGCCGATGCAGGGGACACAGGTTCGTGCCCCGGTCTGGGAAGATCCCACATGCTGCAGAGAGGCTAGGCCCGTGAGCCATGGCCGCTGAGCCTGCGCGTCCAGAGCCTGTGCTCCGCAATGGGAGAGGCCGCAACAGTGAGAGGCCCACGTACCGAAAAAAAAAAAAAAAATCATAAGGGAGATACTTATAAATTATGCCAGATGGTAACTTTCTTGGCATCTTTTAACATCTTGCAAAACCAATTCTGTTGGTCCCATGCACATACCTAAGAGCTGTAATATCAGTAACATACGATACACTGACTCTCTCCTAGGGGTCACAAGACAAATATAAATACAAATGTAAGTAAAAATTCCTTTATTCTTAATATTATTCAATAAAGTGTCCATTTTTCCTTTATTGAAACATATGTTTTTTGTAATCATAGTTCCATCTCAGCTGTTCACCCAGAACACTCATATATCTGCATGCTATCCTGACATTTTAGAACCAGTTAGAGGACAACTGGCACTGTAACCACAGAACTTTTTTTGTTAAAATACACAATGTGGAAGTTATCTTTTACTCTGTGTATAAAGATATTGTGTCTACATTTCCAAGGACTACAGGGACTATTCCTGCCTGAATTATTTCATGCAGAGACTGGAAATCTACCTGGTACCCTTCAGCTTAGCTCTCTTCAGTATTCAAAGTTTCTCAGTCTTTTTGGGCAACTGACTCAGAGGTGAAGACTGATTTTATAACAGGAAGAAAACTGGATCAAATTTATGTCCTTCTGTCCTGCCTCATTTTCCAGACTGTAGGCACTTTGCCACTCCTTTGTAAGACAGGTTTTCTGGCATGATCATGGTTTTCATTCTGTGCTTCTGAAACCATATCCCTATTGCACATTTCCAGATAGCTGTCCTTTTGCTTATTCTTCTCCTTGCCTAGAAATAAAATAAATTTGCTGTAGGCCCCCCTCCTTGTAAGCTCCTGATCTATTACTGTAATTTCTCTTTCCATTTTGCTCCAAGTTATTAATTTTCCCTTCTAAATGACATCCCATGGTTCATTTGCTCTTCCCTCTTATGTCAAAATTTGATAATGAATTTTAAAAATTTGTAAAAGTTAAATGATTTTGATTTGTAAAACTTAAACTCCTTTGGGAATGTCTAAACAAATAAGCTAACATAGTTTTATTAAGAAACATGCAGATTTAACTTACATCATACTTATCATTAATAAAAGATAACTTTTTTATGTTGACCACTTTTATTCTGTACTTGCTTTTGTTTATTTTCTTTTTCTTTATTTGTTCATATCCTTTGTTCATTGTTCTATTGGTATGGACTTGCTATATAGAATTTTATTCCATTTAACTTGGAAGGGACAATTTCAGTGAAATTTTCCCTTATCATATGTTCTTTCCAGTTTATCACTTGTGTATTAGTTTTATCTATAGTGTCTTTTGCTGTTCAGAAAACTAATTCTAATGTGGTAAAACCAGTGAGTATTTGGGGTGTCTATTCTTCATAGAATGCTAAAAAATGTTCTTCACAGCTCTAGGCTTATAAAAAGATGAGTTATTTTATTCTGACATTTTTATGTTTTTATATTTTTACTTTTATATATCATTCCACTTGGAAATTATTTTAGTTTGGGGTTGTAGTAAGGATAAAACTACATATTTGAATGAAATACTGCCATTTGCAGCAACGTGGATGGACCTAGAGAATATTATGCTTAGTGAACTGTCAGACAGAGAAATACAAATATTATATAATATCACTTATATGTGAAATCTGAAAAATAATAGAAATTGAAGTATATGAAAACAGAAATAGACTCACCATATAAAAGACAAATTTGTGGTTACCAGAGGGGAGAAGGGGAAAGGGAGAGGGACAAATTAGGGGTATGGGATTAACAGATACAGACTACTATATATATAATAGATAAGCAATAAAGATATACTATTTAGCACAGGGAATTATACCCATTATCTTTTAATAACCTATAATGAAGTATAATCTGCAAAAATACTGAATCACTATGATCCACACCTTAAACTAACATATTATAAATTAACTGTACTTCAATTTTTTTAAAAAAATAATTAATTTTAGAGGAAAAGAAAAAAACTTTATATTTTTATATATAGTAAATTATTCCAACACCATTTGTTAATTATTATTCTACCAGGTATTTAAAATAGTACATTTATCACATGATAATCTCCTTGTATCTAATTATTCGAAAACAACATCATTTTAATATTTTAGCTATATGATGTTGATTTGTGATAAGGCAAACCAATTTTCATTATTATTGGCTATTTTTGTGTTTTATTTATTCAAATGAAGTTTAAAATCATTTTGTGTATTAAAAGGTATTTATTTTAATGGCACTGTATTTAGAAAGTGATTATGGGAGAATAGACATGTTATAATGTTGAGTCATTTGCTTAAGGACCTTTGTATATATTTCTATTTATTCAGTTATTTCTATGATTTTCACTGAGGTTGTGTAGTATTATTCACGTAGCTCTTGCACATTTAAGATTATTCCAAAAATAATACGTAAAACATAAAAACAGGGCTTCCCTGGTGGCACAGTGGTTGAGAGTCCGCCTGCCAATGCAGGGGACGCGGGTTCGTGCCCTGGTTCGGGAAGATCCCACATGCCGCGGAGCGGCTGGGCCCGTGAGCCATGGCCGTTGAGCCTGCGCGCCCGGAACCTGTGCTCTGCAACGGGAGAGGCCACAGCAGTGAAAGGCCCCGCGTAAAAAAAAAAAACAAAACAAAACAAAACATAAAAACAATTATTTTATGTTGAGACTTGAATTTTTTTTAAATTATAATTTCAGACTAGTATTTTTATAAATACTAGTGTTGATTTTTTTAGTCACTATCTTGTTATTTGAAATGATTTTTCAGTTTATTCTGTTAGATTGTCAAAGTATTCTTTAGAAAATGATCACTTTTCCTTTTCAACAATCATACTTTTTCCTATTTTTCTTGTTTTCTTGAGTAGATTTCAAATTCAAGAATAATATTGGTGGTAAATGGGTATTCTTGTAATTCTTGTATTATTTCTGATTTTGATCCTAATACCACTATTATTTCATCTTGAAATATGATATTGCAAAATTTCTGGTAGGTGCTCTTCATCATGTTAAGAAAGTATCTTAGTACTGAGATGTTGGATTAAATATAAAGCACAAGTATTTGTTGAACATTATTACATGCCTTTTCTAATTCTATTGAGAGTCTTCATTTTTTTTTCTAGTATACTAAGGTAATGAATTAAATCAATATATCTTGTTATTTTGAACCGTGCTTGCATTCTTAAAACAGACCTTAGTCATTGTGTGTTTTTGTTTGAATGGGAATCACTCAGTTGGGATAGCTAATACTTATTTTAAGATTTTACCCTCTGTAATAATGAGTGAGGTTGTATTGTTTTCTTTTGGTGCCTGCTTTTTGAGGACAGTGGTCTGTCTTAAGACAATTTCTTTTTTCCTATGCTTTGAAACAATTTCAGGAATATAGGAATTAGGTATCTTTTGAATATTTACTAAGGAGCCTTGCCCATGCAATTGTCAAGTTCATATGACTTTTTAAATTGTCAAAGATTTGTAAATCTTTGACAACAAATTTGGTCATTTCTCATCATTATATGATTCAGATTTTAGGAATTCTTAAGTAGCCTTAGTAAACAAATTTTGAATGTGATTAAAATTGTCTCTTTTAACTAAATAATTTAAAAGTTATTACTTTGTATCATGTTTATCTTTATTTTCTCTTTCTGACTTTCCAGCATTTTTTTTTTTTTTTTTTTGCGGTACGCGGGCCTCTCACTGTTGTGGCCTCTCCCGTTGCGGAGCACAGGCTCCGGACGCGCAGGCTCAGCAGCCATGGCTCATGGGCCCAGCTGCTCCACGGCATGTTGGATCTTCCCGTACCGGGGCACGAATCCGCGACCCCTGCATCGGCAGGCGGACTCTCAACCACTGCACCACCAGGGAAGCCCTCCAGCATTTTAATAGATATACTTTTAAGATATTTTTCACACTTATTTATTTGAATACATAATTTTCTCAATTTTTTTTCTGATTTCTAATGAACATTCAACATTATACCTTTATTTACCTTTCAGTGAAGATAATACTATATCCTATAGTTTTGAGAATAGTAGTCTCATTTTCATTATTTTCTTTCCCCCTCACATCCCCTTCCTCTCTGGCAAACACCTGTTTTCTGTATTTGTAACTCTTTTTCTGTTTTGTTGTGTTTGTTCATTTACTTTGTTTTTTAGATTCCACATACAAGGGGAATCATACAGTACTTGTCTTTCTCTGTCTGACTTATTTCACTTAGCATATAAGCCTAGAGGTCCATCCATGTCACAAATGGCAAGATTTTTCTTTTTTATGGCTGAGTAATAATCCATTCTGTGTGTGTGTATCTATATATAGATGTATAGATATCACATCTTCTTTAACCATACATCTATTAATGGACACTTAGGTTTCTCCCATATTGTGGCTATTGTAAATAATGCTGCAGTGAACAGAGTGGTGCATATATCTTTTCTAATTAGTGTTTTCACTTTCTTTGCATAAATATCCAGGAGAGGAATTGCTGGATTGTATGGCAGTTCTATTTTTAATTTTTTGAGGAACCACCTTACTTTCTCCATAGCAGCTGTACCAATTTACATTTCCACCAACAGTGTATCAGGGTTTCCTTTTCTCCACATTCTCATCGACACTTGTTATCTGTTGTCTTTTTGATAATAGCTGTTTAGACAACTGCAAGGTGATATTTCATTGTGGTTTTGGTTTGCATTTTTGTGGTGATTAGTGATGTTGAACATCTTTTTATGTGTCTGTTGGCCATCTGTATATCTTTCTTGGAAAAAATGTCTGTTCAAGTCCTCTACCCATTTTTAAAATGGGTTATTTGTTTTTTGATGTTGAGTTGTATGAGTTCTTTGTATATTTTTGATACTAATCCCTTATTAGATATATCATTTGCAAATATTTTTCCTATCTAGTAGGCAGCCTTTTCATTTTATTAACAGTTTCCTTTGCTGGGCAAAAACTTTTTAGTTTGCTGTAGTCCCATTTGTTTATTTTTGTTTCTGTTCCCCTTGCCTGAGGAGGCATAGCCAAAAAAGCATTCCTAAGTCCAATGTCAAAGAGCATACTGATTATAATTTCTTGTAGGATTTTTATTCCTACAAGTTTTCAGGTCTTATATTTAAGTCTTTAATCAATTTTGATTTTATTTTTGTATATAGATTGAGAAAGTAGTCTAGTTTGATTATTTTGCATGTAGCTCTCTACTTTTCCAAACACCATTCATTGAAGAGGTTTTTTTTCCCCATTGTATATTCTTGCCTCCTTTGTTTTAGTTAATTGACCATAAAGTATAGGTTCATTTCAGAGCTCTCTATTCTATCCCATTGACCTATAAGTTTTTTTTTTTTTTGGTGCCAGAACCATACTGTTTTGATTACTATAGATTTGTAGTATAGGTTGAAATCAGTGTGTGTGACACCTCCAGCTTTGATCTTCCTCAAGATTGTTTTGGCTACCCAGGGTCTTTTGTATTTCCATACAAATTTTAGAATTTTTTTTCAGTTTAGTGAAAAATGCCATGGATATTTTGATAGGAATTGCATTCAATCTGTAGATTGCTTTGGGTAGTATGATCATTTTAACAATATGAATTTTTCCAATCCATGAACAAGGTATATCTTTCATTTGTTTGTATTATCTTCAGTTTCTTTCATCAGAGTCTTACAATTTATCAAGTTTGTATAGATTTATTCCTAGGTATTTTATCATTTTTGATGTAATTGGAAATGGAATTGTTTTCTTAATTTCTCTTTCTGATAGGTTACTGTTAGTGTATAGAAATGTAACAGATTTCTGTATACTAATTATGTATCCTTCAACTTTACTAATTCATTGATGAATTCTAATAGTTTTTTTTTTTTTTTTTTTTTTCTTTTGCTGTACGCGGGCCTCTCACTGTTGTGGCCTCTCCTGTTGCGGAGCACAGGCTCCGGATGCACAGGCTCAGCGGCCATGGCTTACGGGCCTAGCTGCTCCACGGCATGTGGGATCTTTCTGGACTGCGGCACAAACCCATGTCCCCTGCATTGGCACACAGACTCTCAACCACTGCGCCACCAGGGAAGCCCTCTAATAGTTTTTGTTTGTGGCATCTTTGGGATTTTCTCTATACTGTATCATGTTATATGCACACAGCCACTGTTTTATTTATTCCTTTCCAATTTGGATTACTTTTATTTATTTTTTTTTCTTGTCTGATTGTTATAACTCGTACTTATTCAAGTACTATGTTGCATAAAAGTGATGGGAGTGGGCATCCTTGTCTTTTCCCTCTTTTTAGAGGAAATGCTTTCAGCTTTTCACTGTTGAGTATGATGTTAGCTGTAGGCTTGTCATATATGCCCTTTATTATGTTGAGGAATGTTTCCTTTATACCCACTTCATTGAAAGTTTTTATCATAAATGGATATTGAATTTTGTCAAAAGCTTTTTCTGTATCAATTGAGATGATTATGTGATTTTTGTTCTTCAATTTGTTAATGTGGTGTATCACATTGATTGATTTGTGAATATTGAGTCATCCTTGCAACCCTGGGATAAATCCCACTTGATCATGGTCTGTAATCTTTTTAATGTTGTTTAGTTTAGTTTGGTAACATTTTGTTTAGGATTTTTCCATCTTTGTTCATCAATGATATTGGCCTCTACTTTACTTTTTTTGGTGTCTTTGTCTGGTTTTGGTATCAGGATAATGCTGGTATCATAGAATGGGTTCAGAAGCATTCCTTCCTCTACAATATTTTGGAATAGTTATAGAAGGATAGGTGTTAACTCTTCTTTAAATGTTTGGTGGAATTCACCTGTGAAGATTTCTGGTTCTGGACTTTTGTTTGTTGGGAGATTTTTTTTTTATTACTGATTCAATTTTATTACTGATAATTGGTTTATTCATGTTTTCTATTTCTTATAGATTCAGTCTTAGAAGATTGTACATTTCTAGGAATTGGTACATTTCTTATAGGTTGTCCATTTTATTAGTGTATAATGGTGCATAGTCATATCTTGTGATCCTTTGTATTTCTACATTTCCAGGAATTGGTACATTTCTTATAGGTTGTCCAATTTATTAGTGTATAATTGTGCATAGTAGTATCTTGTGATCCTTTGTATTTCTGTGGTGTAGATTTTAACTTCTTTTTTCATTTTTCATTTTATTTATTTGGACCCTCCCTCTCTTTTTTTGTTGTTGAGTCTAACTGAAGATTTATCAATTTTGTTTATCTTTACAAAGAAACAGCTCTTAGTTTCATTTATCTTTTCTATGTTTTTAGTCTCTCTTTCATTTATTTCTGATCTTTATTTTTCTTCTTTCCTTCTACTAACTCTGGGCTTTGTTCTTCTCTAACTGGTTCCTTTAGGTGTAGGTTTAGATTGTTTATTTAAGATTTTTCTTGTTTCCTGAGGTAAGCTTATATTGCTGTAAACTTCCTTGTTAGAACTGTTTTTGCTGTGTCCCACAGATTTGTGATCATCATGTTTCCTTTTTTATTTTTCTCCAGGTATTTTTTTATTTCCTCTGTGCTTTCTTCAGTAACCCATTGGTTGTTTAGAGAATATTGTTTAGTCTCCATGTGTTTGTCTTTTTTGAAGCTTTTTTCTTATAGTTAATTTCTTGTAGTTAATTTCTAATCTCATAGCATTATGGTCAGAAAAGATGCTTGATATGATTTCAATCCTCTTAAAATTATCGAGCTTTGTTTTGCATTCTAGAACGTGATCTATCCTGGGGAATGTTCCATGTGCACCTGAAAAAATGTGTATTCTGATGCTTTTGGATGGAATGTTCCATACACATCCATGAAGTCCATTGATCTAATGTGTTGTTTAAAGCAATTCTTGCCTTATTGATTTTCTGTCTGGATGATCTGTCCATTGATGTAAATAGGGTGTTAAAATCCCCTAATATTATTGTTTTACTGTCAATTTCTCCCTTTATCTTTGTTAATGTTTGCTTTATGCATTTAGGTACTCTTATTTTCATTAATTTCTAAATATTCTTTCCTTTTTCTCCCTTTCTCCTGACCCAAGAGAAATTGTGGAAAACAGTTATATTTAGAATCTACTCTGTCACCTTGATATAATCTCCAAATTGTATTCCCTTACAGTTATGAGTATTTTTGTACATTTTGACGGGCCTTCTTATAATAAGTTCTATTTGTGAGGTGGTTTTTTATAGCTATTCTGTACAATACTGGTTCTTAAAGTGTAATCCAGGAACTGCTGTGGATGTTTGAAATCCTTTAAGGTTATCTCCAATGCCAAAATAATTTTAATAATAACACTAAGCATTATTAATTTTTTTCAGTCTCATTCTCTTATATCATGAAGCTTTCCCAGAGACTTCATGACTTGTGGGAGATTGATTGTATAAGCAAATGTGAAAACTTGCCTTCTACTAAGCCAGAAATTAAATACATTTGCAAAAATGTAAAATGCTCCCAATCTTTTTACTTTTTGAAATATAGTTCTGTTTTATAAAATTGTATAACTTCTGTGAACATGGAACAGATTTGCTATTCCTATTTCAAAATAAATTAATAAATATTTTAAACATTTATACTTTTAATTTCTAATACAGTAAATATTGAAAGATATAAACACATAAACAAAAGCTCTTTGAGGGTCTTATAATTTTTTAGAGTATAAAGGAATCCTGTAACCAAAAATTTGAGGGACTGTGTTAAACATCAACTCTATCAGATGCAATTTTGTCATTTGTTTTTAAATGAAACTACATAATGATAAAGGAACACTTGAATTAGGTATGCTTTATATAAACCTATTAGTAGTAATGACCTAAATGTATTTCTAATTTTTTGTATGCCATGTCTTATGTGGCTGTAATGTAGTTACACATGGCTATAATTTTAGAGTGTATTTGCTGTCTACATAAAGATGCATTCTTACTAATTACCTAGAAATTTTGAGCCTAATGTTAGTTGCTCATGAGACTTATCTAGACATCATATATTTAATTAATGAGATTCCTTCTAAATCTCTTACTTATAATAGTTCACAAGACATGCATCTTTAAGTGACTGCACCAGTGTTATATTTTAAAGGCAGACTTTTGTCCTACATGTCATGGGTGTGTATCTAGAGAAAACTAGTGCAAAGTAAAGTGAAAAGTTCTATGAGAGTATTAAAAGAGAAGGAAGGGAGAGCATTAGTTAAAATTGGGAGTAACTGACCCCTAATGACAGTGTCTTAAAACAGAAATTTGTTTTTCTCTCACATAAAAATCTGGAGATAGTGCATGGCTGGTATACCAGCTTTGCATCAAAACATTCTCAGAGTCCTTAACTCTTTCTACCCTGTTGCCCCACCATGCATGGCATCTATCCCCAGGGTCATTTTATGGTCCATGATGGCTTTTCCAGCTCCAGGCATTAGATCTTCAGTGTAACTAGAAGGAAAGAAGTGGGGATAAAGGAGGAGGGAGCAAAGGGGTTGTGTTCACTTTGTGGGAAGTTCTTGGAAGCCGACACTCAATATTCTGCTTACATCTGGTTGACTACAAATTAGGTGTATGGCTACAGGAGGCTAAAAAATATAGTCTCATTCTGACCAGACACATGCCCAGCTAAAGCATGGCATTCTTTCATTGTACAGGAAGGTTTTAATGAATATTGAAGAACAATTTCAAACATTCTCATATATCCTTCCCAAACACAGAACACAAACCTCTGCCAAAGGAGAAAAACCTAAAGGTTATGCCACTGCTATATTCAGCTAAAATTTCAGCATCTCTGGGTGTGGCAGTGAGTGATGGTTGCTCCCCAATATCTTTTCTATCTTTCTTCCTCAGTGATAGAACTCCCATATTTTAGCTGCTTCAAATAATCTACATTTCCCAACTTTTCCTGAAAGTATATGTTGCCATGTATATTAGTTTTTTATTGCTGTTGTAACAAATTATCACAAATTTGGTAACATAAAACAACACAAATTTATTATCTTACAGTTCTAGAGACTAGGAATCTGAAATTAGTTTTACTAAAATCAAAGTGTTGGCAGGGCTGGTTCTTTCTGGAGGCACTAGAGGATCATCCATTATTTTGCCTTTTCTAGTTTCTGCAAACTGCCTGCCGTACATGGCTTATAACCTTTATCTCACATCACTCCAACTCCTTGCTTCCATTGATACAGCTCCTACTTCCTCTCTGATCGCCTGGCCCCCTCTTATAAGGACTCTTGTGATTAAATCATATACTCTCCTTCCCCCAGATAATCAACTGATCTCAAGATCCTTAATCCCATTTGTGAACCCTTTTTATCAATGTCTTATGGACTGAGTATTTGTGTCCTCCTGCACCCTAATTAAAGCCCTAATGCCCAGTGTGTGTGGTTATATTTGGAGATGGAACTTTAAGGAAATAATTAAGTTTAAAAAAGGTCATAAGGGTGAGGCACTGATCTGACAGGATTAGTGTCTTTATAAAAAGAGACACCGGAGAATGTATTCTCTCCCCCTACCTTCCATTCCATGCATGCACCAAGGAAAGGCCATGTGATGACACAGAGAAAAGGGGGCTGGCTCACTGCAAGCCAGGAAGAAAACACTCACCAGAAATCAAATCAGCTAGCATTTGATCCTAGACTTTCAGCTTTCAGAACTTTGAGAAAACAAATTTTTGTTGTTTAAGCCATCCAGTCTATAGTATCTTGTTATGTCAGCCTAAGTAGACTAACATATACGGTAACATTCACAGGGTTTGGGGGATTAGGGTGCAGACATCTAGGAAGGCCATTATTCAGTTTACCATACCACACCATGTCATGAGTGGAAGTATGATGTGGCTGATTCCAGGAAATTTCACTAAAAGACAGTTGGTAATGCCTTTGTTGTCTCTTTTCTCTGCCTTCCTCCAATCCTGTTACTTGGAACATGTATATCATGGCTGGAATTCCATATTAGACCATTAGAATGAAGGTACAGTTAGGGTGGTGGAGTGGAAAGCTGGAAGTATCCTAGATTGAAGCAAATTGTCATACTAGTTCTGGACTTCTTACAGTTGGATATTCATGTAAGATGGAAATAAATTCCTATCTTGAATAAGTCACCACTTGTTCATTTCTGGTCCAGCTCGGAAGAAGCTTGAAATTTGCCACTCCATCCTAACAACAACTAAAAAACTGAAAAAACTGAAAAGTCAACCCCTCTTTGATTTGTGAGAGAAGTAAGGTCACAGACAAAACACTGCCACCAAAAATTGAGAGACTGACAGGTAAATACAGAGAGCCACACTTACCAGAGCAGAAACCCACGAACTGAAACCACTGTTTGAACCAGTGCTGTAGTAGACAAACTGAATTGTAATTGATGAATTCCTGGAGGCTCAATGTGGACAAGTCTGAGTAATAAAATCTCCAGGGTGACCCAGTTGCTGGTGGGAGGCGGGGGGGGGGGGGGGGGGAGTGGGTCTCATACCCACTCTTTTGTAAGTTTACCTCCTGTAAATATGTGAGAAAAATCTCCATGTGCTTCAATCAGGGAGAAGGGAAAAGGAACCATTTTGAAATAGGCCAGAGCATTCTGTTCTTCTTAACAAGGTCTGTCCTCAGCAGAAAACAGTTAACCAGAGCCTAACCTGCTGGGACTTTATCAGAGACTAACTGACCTAGGGGAAGAGAAATACCCAACTCCAGCCCACTCTAATCATCCAGTCCTACCTAAGGGAGGGAGAGTCTGAGAAGCATGTGTGGGGTTCGCAGTCCAGAGGCACAAGCTCCCTGAAAGACTGAAACCTAATCATGGGACTACACAATGCTTCCCCTCTACCCATATCTTACCACTACATTATTAAAAGCCTATTTATGGAAGTTTCTTTAATCTAGTACATCATACCTGCCATCAAGAAAAAATTACAAGTCATACTAATAGGCGAAATACAGAACTTGAAAAGACAGGACAAGCATCAGAACCAGACTAAGATGTGGCAGAGATGTAATTATCAGACCAGAAATTTAAAACAACTATGATTAATATGCTGAGGGATCTAATGTATAAAGTTGACAGCTTGAAAGAACAGGTGGCTAATGTAAACAGAGAGATGGAAATTCCATTAAAGAACCAAAAACTAATATTAGAGATTAAAAAAAAAATAAAAAACACCATACAGAAAGTATGGCTGCCTTTAGTGGGCTTATTAGTGAACTGAACACTGAGGAAAGAATCTCTGAGTTTGGGGATATCTCAATAAAACATTCAAAATGAAAAACCAAACCAAAAAACTGGAAAAAAAGAATTAGAAAAACTTAGAACAGAATATCTAAGAACTGTAACACACATAATGGGGATACCAGAAAGAGAAGACAGAGAAGAGACAGAAATACCTGACACAAGAATGGCAGAGAAGTTCCCCAAATTAATGTCAGATATCAAACCACAGATCCAGAAAGCTCAGAGAACACCAAGCAGGATAAATGAAGAAAAAGCTACACTTAGGCATATTGTTTCAAACTACAGAAAATCACAGATAAAGAAAAAATCCTGAAAGAAGCCAAAAAATGCCTCATTTATAGAAGAGCAAAGACAAGAATTACATCTGCCTTCTCCTAAGAAACCATGTAAACTGTTAGATAATGGGTGGAAAGTGTTGAGAGAAGGAACCCACCAACCTAAAATTCTGATCCTTGGGAAATTATCCTTCTAAAGTGAAGGAGAGATAGAAACTCACAGACAGAAGTTGAGGAAATTTGTTGCCAGCAGATCTGACTTACAGGAAATTTTAAAAGAAGTTCTTTAAAGAGAAGGAAAATTATATAAATCAGAAACTTAGATCTGCATAAAAAAGGAAAGAGCATCAGAGAAGGAATAAGTGGAGGTAATTAAAATTTTTAGTTTTTCTTTTCCTTAATTGATCTAACAAATAACGCTTTGTTCAAAATAACAATAGCAATAATGTATTCAATGATGTAAGCTTATATACATATATATTCACTTATGGCTGCTTATATATAAGTCTAACTAATGACAGTAGTGATACAAATCACAAGAGGGAAAAATTAGGACTATTTTATTATTAAAAGGCCCTCATGCTACCTGTGAAGCTGTATAGTGTTATTTAAAAGGGGACTTGGATGAGTTGGAAATTTATATTGCAAACTGTAGGGCAATGATTAAAAATGTTTTAAAGGGCTTCCCTGGTGGCGCAGTGGTTGAGAGTCCGCCTGCCGATGCAGGGGACACGGGTTCGTGCCCCTGTCTGGGAAGATCCCACATGCCGTGGAGCGGCTAGGCCTGTGAGCCATGGCTGCTGAGCCTGTGCATCCGGAGCCTGTGCTCCGCTATGGGAGAGGCCACAACAGTGAGAGGCCCGTGTACCACACAAAAAGAAAAGTTTTAAAAAACGCATTAACTAATATGCTAAGAAACGAGAGAAAATGGAATCATATAAAATGCTCTATTAAAACTACAAAGATCAGAGGTAGTATAGAAGACAAAAATAAGAACAAAGAACGAAGAAATGGAAAATAGAAACAAATAAGATAGATATTAATCTGACTATACAATAATCACTTCGAATAAATATCCAACTACATGTTGTATATAAGAAACTCTAATTATTAAAGACACATAGATTAAAAATAAATGGTTGGGGAAGGATATACCATGCTAACACTAATCAAAAGGAAATGGAAATGGCTATATTAATTTCAGACACAGCAGACTTCAGAACAAGGAAAGTTATCAGGAATAAAGAGGAGCATTACACAACAGTAAAAATGTGTATTCTCCAAGGTGTTATGACAATCCTTAATATGTAGGCAACTAAAAAAAAGAATGTCAAAAATATGTGAGGCAAAAACTGGTAGAACTCCAAGGAGAAATAGATGAATCCACTATTATAGTTGGAGACTTCAACAACTGTCTATCAGAAATGGACAGATCCAGCCTGCAAAAAATCAGTAAGGACATCGTTGAACTCAGTGTCATCAATCAACTGGATAAAATGGACATCTACTTCTTGTAGCAACAGCAGAATCCACATTCATCTTAAGCTCACATGGAACATTCACCTAAATAGGCCACATTCTGGGCCATAAAACATACCTTAACACTTTTATAAGAACATAAATCATACAACATCTTTTCTCAGACCATAATGGAATGAAACTAGATAGCAGTAACAGAGTATAGCTGGAAAATCCCAAATTACTTAGAGATTAAACAACTTCTAACACTTCCAAATGACACATGGGTCAAAGAAATCTCAAGAGAAATTTAAAATATTTTGAACTAACTGAAAATGAAAACAACTTATCAAAATCTGTTGGATACAGCGAGAGCAGTTCTTGGAAATTTATAGCATTGAATGCATATATTAGAAAAGAAGAAAGATCTAAGGGCAATAATCTAAGCTTCCACTTTAGAAAAAAGAGAAAAAAGGAAGAGCAACTTAAATCCAAATCAGAAAAAAATTAGTGAAAACTAGAGCAGAAATCAATGAAATTGAATATTTTATTACTCTCAGTGAAGCTTAATTTCAGTTGTTATACTAGTGGATGTCCAGTCTTCTTCACCTAAAAAAAAAAAAAAAAAAGGTAACATTTCATGATCTAGCAACCTATAAGTTAAAATATAAAATATGCCCTCCACATACACAGTATATAAGGTGGCATAGAAACAGAATAACCATAATTAAAATTTCCCATTTGGAAAAGGGGAGTAAGAAGCAGAGTTGTCACTGGCCCCATAGCAGTTACCAAAT
Source organism: Aethalodelphis obliquidens (assembly GCF_003676395.1). Lineage (NCBI taxonomy): Eukaryota > Metazoa > Chordata > Mammalia > Artiodactyla > Delphinidae > Aethalodelphis > Aethalodelphis obliquidens. Next base: position 11,102,743 of record NW_020837957.1, on the reverse strand, counting down.
CTATCTGACAGGAATAGTGAAAACTTTCTTCTTTCACAGTAGTGTAAGCACATCTGGAAATTCTTTGGATCTTCTCTGTGAAAAGATTTTATCTGTCCATAATCATTTATGATCACATCTGAAGTGGACTTCAGAGTATTTGTCCTTCTTGAGTGTAGAACAGTTTTATAGCCTTGAAAGATTTCAGGGCCTATGGGTTGCTTTAGAGACTGAAAAAACACAGGCATTTTCAGGCTGGACTTTAATTTCTTTGGCAACACATTTCCTTCAAAAACTTCATAGCCTTCTGACTTACCTGATTTCAGTAAGTTTTATGGTTAGGTAACTACAATGATCTTGTCTAAACATAGCTTATATTCCTGCAGACTCTGTTCTTTTACTTACTGGCTTTTGTTCTCGACTCTTTTTTCTCTTTTTTCAAATTAATATGATCTCCCATGGTTGGACTCTCTGAAACAAAAGGCTTTGGAGGGACGGGAAAATTCTTCATCTTATCTTTGCCTATAGACATTTATACCTCCAGGTATCAATATTTCCACTTTGAAGCCCCTGTTGAAAATGTTTCAATTTGAGGAATAGAGCTGTTGACATTTTCATCTATCCAAGGCTTCAATTACTATAATCTCAGTAAACTTAAATTGAAGATTCCAGATTAGAGTACATGCCTTATAAAAGTTGTATTCTATTTCCATCTCTGATTCATGCTGGCTAGCTATAGCCAGATTTATTTTTCTCATAAGACTTAAAGCTACCAAGGGGGAAAGGAGTGAGTGGGTGGGATGAATTGGGAGATTAGGGTTGACATATATGCAATGTTGATACCACGTATAAAATAAATAACTAAAGAGAACCTACTGTATAGCACAGGGAACTCTACTCAGTGCTCTGTGGTGACCTAAATAAGAAGGAAATCCAAAAAATAGGGGATATATGTATATGTACAGCTGATTCACTTTGCTGTATGGTAGAAACTAACACAACATTGTAAAGCAACTATACTCCAATAAAAATTTAAAAAAAAAAAGAAAGCTACAGGTAACATCTAACTCTTAAATTCAGATTTTGTTATATAATTTCCTCTAACGTCATAGCCTCAGTCAGCATATAGTCTGCCTTTCAAAGTGGAAATGTCTTGAAGCCATAATAACAGAGCTCATGAGCTCGTCAGCCTGCAATATCTTGAGTCCTTACCACCTGTTATGCAATATCCTGTACTAAGATAGTGCTGTATATTATACCTTTTATTTGTAGCATCCACCTCCAACTACCACATTAGTGTCAATTTAAGTTAGATTCAGCTCTGAGTAACAGAGATTCAAAATGTTACTAACTTAAACAAGGTAGTAGTTTGTTCTCTCATATAAAATTCTAGAAGTAAACAGTTTAGGACTGATATGATGGCACCATTCCATGAAATATTTAGTGACTCATACTCTTTTTATCTTATGCTTCTCTGTGCATAGCCTCCATTCAGAGATCACTTCAAGATCCAAAATGACTGCCCTTGTTCAGCCAGCATATGTACTCCTCAGCTATCAAGGAAGAAGGAGTGAGGAGACTTGTAGATGTTTTTCAAGTAAAGTTCCTAAATGATGCCTCACAATATATCTTTGGCCAGAATTTAGTCACATTGTTACATTAAACTACAAGGAAGTCTTAAAATATGTAGCTTTTATTTTGTGCAGAAATGTATCCAGACAAAAATCAAGGATTCTATTATGAAAGTGAAGAAGAACCAATATTGGGGAACAAATAGCCACCTTTGCTACAGAGCAGATATATAGAATACAAATGGAAAAGAAGGTAGAAAATAAGAAGTAAAGAAAGGAAGTATTTAATAAATGTAGAATATTATGATACAATATTATGAAATAAAATTAATACTTAAATGTCAGATGACATGCAGCTTTCCATCTGAATTAATATATTCACCTGATACAGTTAAAGCAAAGCTAAGTTCCATTGATGTCAAAAATCTTGTAATAGGATGTTTACTATTTATTACTAATGAACTTGCATTCTCTATGATCCTTCTTTTCTCTTCTACATATTTCATTTTTTGGTTTCTCCATGATTCTTTCTGAAATTTTTATTCAACTTCTCCTCCAGTTCAGTAATTCTCTTGTTAGCTGTGTCTAATCTGTCATTGGATCATCCATTTTCGTTCCTAATTGATATGGATTTAGTCTTCAGATTTCTAAGGCTTTTTTGGTTCTTTTCCAAACTTTCCTTTTTACATTTTCTGTTTTTGTTTTTTTTCTGTAGCTATGTCAAACTTGACTTTTCTTTTTTAAAACATAGCAAACAGAGTAACTCTATAGTCTGCATCAATTAATTTCAGTAACTTGGGTCTTTCGTACTGCTCACTATATTTGAAATGTTATTTGTGGGAATTTTGGACCCTTGAATGAAAATACTTTCCTCCAGATAATATTTTCATTGCTGTCACCAAGTACCACCAATACTGGGCCACCTGAAAGTTCAAAACTTGGGATTTTATGAATTATGAAGCTTTCATTTTAGTTTCGGGCTGTTCACTTATATTTCATCATGTAGCCCTTTGAGTTCCCAGTTGAATGTGGACAGCATCCTCTCCTTGAGTGGACATGGGCTTTGATATTTGACTCCTGATCTCCTGAGCCACCAAACCTGTACTTTAGTTTAAAAGTTGTTTCTTCCTGATATCCAGGTAGTCTGAGAACAAAAGCTGCTTTGAGTGCTGGGCTTACCTCACTGGTGTCTTGCCTTCCAGACTTTCTTGATAAATCTTTCCTATTTTTCAAAAGACTTAAAAATTCTTTCATCTGGCATTTATAAACTTCAGAATTGGCCCAAATTTCTATTCTACCAATTGTGGATGCATCTTGACTCTCCATGTTTCCCTTCTGTTATTAAATAATTAGTACAGTTTTCTTTTGACCTGATAACCATCCTCTCTTTTTTCAAGTATGTTTTAAATCTCAAATCTGATTTACTTTATGTTGATTTTATAATTTAAAGTGTTAAATTTATTAGTCAGTGTTTCTTCTTCCTATCACTGCCATAACAGTCTGTATGTTGTACATTACTTTTTTTTTAAATTTATTTTTATATTTTATTTTTACTTTTGGCTGCATTGGGTCTTTGTTGCTGTGTGTGGGCTTTCTCTAGTTGTGGCGAGCGGGGGCTACTCTTCATTGCAGTGCATGGGCTTCTCATTGCAGTGGCTTCTCTTGTTGTGGAGCATGGGCTCTAGGCACGTGAGCTTCAGTAGTTGTGGCTCACGGGCTCTAGCGTGCAGTCTCAGTAGTTGTGGTACATGGGCTTAGTTGCTCCATGGCATGTGGGATCTTCCTGGAAGAGGGCTTGAACCTGTGTCCCCTGCACTGGCAGGCAGATTCTTAACCACTGCGTCACCAGGGAAGCCCATGTATGTTGTACATTGCTTCTTGATATTGAGCAACTATTCTGTATTTGGGGGAATATGTACCTAATAATTGTCAGCACTCTTTTTTTTACAGGTGAATTCTAATAGCATTTTACCTCAGTTTTAAAAAAAATGGCTTTGTAGGTTTCTGTTTCTGTTCTAAGTAATATAACTTGAAACTTGATTCATTATGACTTTGTAAATGCCACTAAATTTTTTGTATTTAGGATTCAAAAAGAAATAAAACATATTAAAATTCTATTAATAAATTCAAAGGTTCTGAAAGTGTTATATGGTTAATTTTTGATAAATGTGTTGTTTTACACGGTTTAGTTATTTTATGCTTCAGTTTTAGCAAATGCTAAAAAAAAATTCTGCATGTCTATTTGGCTTTTTGTTTACATTGTTGAATTATCATGAAGAACAATACTTTACAGTTTTTTGAAAACTTGAAAACTAAATCAGCTGGAAAATCAGGTCTCTTTCTATTTATTATTTTTTGGTACTTCACATTTTTGACATTTCATTAGAATTCTGACATTTCATTAGAATTCTGACAAGCACTACCAAAACTGTATTGTTAACTTCACAATATTTTTTGTAACATCTTTACTGAGATATAACTTACATAACACAAAATTCATCCTTCTTAAGTACATAGTTCAGTGATTTTTAGTCTTTTTACAAACTTTTGCAACTATTATCACTATCTAATTCCACAACATTTTTATCAACCCCAAAAGAAATCCCATACATATTAGCAGTATTCCCAACAGACCTTAACAACCATTAAGATATTTTCTATCTCTATGAGTGTGCCTATTCTGGGCATTTAATATAATTGGAAGATAAAATATGTGGTCTTTTGTGTATGGCTTCTGTCACTTAGCATATTTTTAGGATTTATCCATGTTGTAACGTGTATAAGTCCTTTATTCATTTTTATAACTGAATAATATTTCACTGTATGAATATACCATACTTTAAAATCCATTTATTACTTGGGTTGCTTCCAATTTATGACTGTTATTAATAATTCTGCTATGAACATCCATGTACAAATATTTGTGTAGACATACTTTTCAGTTTTATTGTGTATATATCTAGTAGTGAAATAACAGGATGATATGGTAATTCTATGTTTAACTTTTTGGGGAACTGCCAAACTGTTTTCCACAGCAGCTGTGCTATTTTGCATTTACATCATCAATGTATGAGAGTCCTAATTTCTTCAAATCCTCACCAACACTTATTATTTTCTGTATTTTTAATTATAGCCATCATAGTGAGTATGAAGTGGTACTTCACTGTGGTTTAGATTTGCATTTCCCTAGTGAGTAATAATGCTGAGAATCTTTTCATATATTTATTGGCCATTTGTATATCTTCTTTGGAGAGCTATCTATTCAAAAATCCTTTGATCATTTTATAATAAGTTGTTTTTTATTGTTGAATTATAAAAATTCCTTATATATTTTGATACAAGTCTCTTATCATACATATCATTTGAAAACATTTTCCTGTTTTGTGGGTTGTCTGTTCACTTTCTTAATGGTAAATTTTTAATTTTGATGAAATCCAATTTACATGGGTATTTTTGTCACACATTTGTCTTATGACATCTAAGAAACCATTTTCTAAACATTGTCTCAAAGATTTATTTTTATATATTTTTCTAAGAGTTTTATAAATTTAGCTCCTAAATTTAGGCATATGGTTCATTTTGCACTAATCTTTATATAGTATGAGATAGAGGTTCAGAATCGTTCTTTTATATTGGATATCCAGTTGTCTAGCACCATTTTTTTTTTTTTGGAAGAAAAAAGAAAGAAAAAAAAATCCTCCTCTTATTGAATTATCTTGGTACCCTTGTGAGAACTTGATTGACCATATGTAAAGATTTATTTATGGACTCTATTCCATTGATCTGTATATCTATCCCCCACAATCATTTTGTCATTCCAGAATTTTTATTATTTAAATAATATGCTACTGAAAAAAAAAGCCCAATATCTTAAGAATCTCTAGCAATGTAGTTTAACTATTGTGTTATACTTTAGATTTAAATCTATTAACCTCGAATTTGTGTTTGATGTCATCATACTCAAATTCAAAGATAAATCAACATGCAAACAAACTCCTCTCATGTGCACAAATGATATATTATTTACCTCCAAATTTTTGAAAAGTTTGCAGTTTTAAGATTCATGGATGGATAGATAATTTGATGTGGAGATAAAGTTTCTAAGAGTTGACAAGTGGAAAGAATATTCAAAGACCTTAGAGACAATTGATTTTTCCATCCATAGAACGTTTACTTATCCCATTGATAGACCACATGGTATATTGCAAATTTCGTGGCCTTCATAATCACAAAATCAACTTTGCCTGCAAACTTTAAATGTAATAGATATATACTGGCATAAATTTATACATATAAATAGGTATCAATATAACCATTTTTGATATGAGTGTTAAAACTTGGTTTTATTTTTTTGTTAATTTTTATTGGAGTATATTTGCTTTATAGTGTTTTGTTAGTTTCTGCTGTACAGCAAAGTGAATCAGTTATACATATACATATATCCACTCTCTTTTAGATTCCCTTCCCGTTTAGGTCACCACAGAGCATAAATTTCGAGTACTCTGCTCTAACTTCAGTGCTCAGCATACTATGGGAAAATCAAGAAGAGTGGAAATTTTCATTCTTTCAGAATTTGTTTTTCAGATGAGGTAATAGAATAATGACCAACACATCTATATAAATAAGCACCAAATATGTGATGGAACATATAAAAAAATGAATGTCAAAAAAGAAAAGATCAAGGGTCAGACTTAAAAAAAAAAACTATATGAACAAAGTTGTGGAGGTGAAAATTAGCTTTGAAAATGTGTGAATGGGAAAGAAACTATGAGAGGAATTGTGGAAACTGAAGTTGGATAGGGCCGTTAATGGACATTTTAATTTTCACTTGAGTGTTTAAAATGATTATTTAGCAAGAAAAATTCTCTCTATACATTTTAATACCATAGGCACAGTTACATACCTATCAAATTACTAAGAATTAACAAGTTACATTTGCTATTCAACTTGTGTAGGATAATGGGCAATCAGATGTTAGGATGCGTATCTAATTATTTTATTTATGATGTAAAGGAGAGAGTAAAGAGTGAAATTTTATAGCTATCAGCCTTAATTTTTCTATGTATTAAAATGTCACAGATAAAGGACAAGAGAATGTAGTAAGGTTTCCCGAGGCTAGATGAAAGAGCATAATAGAGACCATAGATTCCAGTAGTCTGTGGGCATTTTATAATTTTGTGTCAGTTTATCTTTTAACTGTTTCTTGCTTACTATTCTGTTGTACACAGTACACGTCAGCTGATTCAGTCTCTTCACCTTTCTCTTCAGTCTCCTGTTTGCCTCATGTTTTCCTTATGTAAATTAAGCATTATCTATTTATTTCACATCTGCCTAATTCATGTTCCCAGTTTCTTCAATATGCTTTCCAGTGAGCTCAACGTTCTGATAATATTTACATTTAAAAAAGTATCATGCAAATTGGAACTTTAACATGCATTTTATCTTGCAATTCATGGGAAATGATATATTAATTAAAGCAAAACTGGTTAGGCTAAGAAAGAATTTGGACTTGGCTGTTGGAGCAGTACAGGAGACAGAATGGTTATAGTGCTAGGAACTAACAAAGGAGGGTCAGTCTGGTAAGTAGCTTTATATCCAGTGAGCTCTATTCACTGTCCACATGGCTAGCAGCAAGTGACCAACTAATATGAAAAGTTGAGCAACATTGAAATTGGGTTAGGTTGAGAAAGAAAGCTGGTATTAATGAAGTCTGTTATTGAGTATCAAAGCCTAGACACTGTGCTCAATGACTGTTTTAAAAAGAAAACTGGTACTAAAGACTGGATTGCTAGAATGGAGGCTTGGGAAATGGTCCAAGGTAGATGTCAAGGTAGAACTGGGAACATTTCAAAGGCAGAACAGAGTGGTGAAGGTTTCAGAATGACACAAAATACTAATTACCATAATTATGTGTTATGCTATGAGCAAAGGTAAATTAATAGGGAACTCCAAGTATTAGTCTGGAGACTAGTCTTATTGTTTTATAGACTTAGTCTTATTATCTCCTATCATAGTTAGGTCCTAGAATTGCAAGGAGAATGGAGTCTGTTTGTTGGAGATTTAGTAGCTCCAAAGGAGGGAAAAGATGATTACAGAAATAGAGCATTATATCTTGCCAGCAGCTTTTCCTTCAGCAAAGAACCATTACTGCATACTGTGAAAGATTCTAGTATGAGAATTAAGCTCTGTAGAATTAACTATATTTGATCTTGGCTACTATGAATCAGTTAGCCAGTTATTGAGAGCAAAATCTCTTCTTTTTCAGCAATAGGGCTAATATATAAAAGCATTGCTATGTGTTCCCTCCAATTCACCTTCATTCCAGTACATTGCCTTCTTTCTACAATTACACCATCAGTCTCCATCTCAAAGTAGGCACTGAAATGCCTTTGTTCATTCACCTTAAATTAAGTTTTTGGTGTCAAGGCCAAAACCTCCTTCCTGGAATCTCATCTTTACTTCCTTTTGTTTAAGAATGAGATTATTCCTACAGTTGCACCTCTTTATTTCTCTCTTCAGCTTACAGCATTAAATAAAAGGATAAAGTCCCTGATATCATCCAGAACAAAGATTTTTTCTTTTTTAATGTTAGAGGAAATTAGTTTCTCTTAGTTGGAATATTGTTACTAGTATTTGTCTTACGCATATTTCTATTTAAATTTATTTATACCATACTGTATTATGTGAATGTCTTAACTCTAGGAATATAAGCCACTTTATGGCAGGTTGTAATTTAGTTGTTTTGCCACCTTTTACCTAGCATAGTCATATGCACATAGGAGGCACTCAACAAATATTTACTAATTTAAAATACTATTTGTTGCATTTGCAAGAAGTGTAATCCAAACTCTACTTATACTTTTTGAGTCATAATTTATAACTCATGGAGTCATTTTAGTATATTTTATGAAAATATTAATCCACTGTGCTAGTATGAAAAGAGTAGGTAATAGAATTCTGCTTATCATTGAGATCTTTGTATGGGAGCAGGAAGAATTAAGGTTATCATTGAAAGAAGATAGATTAAAATAAGATGCAAGACAAAAGTAAAATACAGAGTTCAAAGGGATCTTACAAAGTTATGAACTATGCAGGTAAAACAGATTTTCTTGCTGGTCCTGTTACACTAGAACTTAGAACACCTTTCAAAGATAGAGAAGGAAAAGGGATTACCATACTGTGGTAATAAGAATAAAACTCATTATTCTGGAAATGCTATAGGCCAATGGTATAAACAAACTAAATTATATAGATAAATTAATTAATAGCAGATCCTTAATGGGATATTAAAGTAAATGAAAATGGTTTTGCTGGATAGCTTTAACTGTTCACAGTGTTTCTTTTTGCTACTATTATGGGTGGGATATTTGATTTAGGGGCAATTGATCTGACATACTATGCCAAGTCATTCTTTTCCGTAAATCTTAGGAATGCTGATGTAATTTTGAAAATGCTAGTTCAGAAACATCACTAGAATTTTATACAAGATCCACATGTTTTTAAGTTGGTGTATAATCTTTATGTGAGAAATTGTGTATATTTTCAATTACTAAATATTTATAGGAAATGCATATACTCATTTCATAAGAAAAATCTTAGGGGAGAGAAGAGGTAGAAGAATATTTTAAACTTATGCCTTTCCCTTTTAGTTTTAAGTTTTGAGTTCATTGAAATGTGAAAAACCTATCATTCATATTTTTAGGTTTCTTGCTATCATATAGAGAGCCATGATTATTAGAATTCATGAGCACCAAAAAGCAAATCTGGAGCTCACTGTCCTCAAGGCAAAATATAATGTTTGCTGATTATCGTTAGCTAATGGTACACCTCAAGAGTTTTTTTCCATCTTTAAACTTTATTACTGTATTTTTCTTCAGGGTAAAAAAAAATTATGGGTCAATTTTCACTGAAGTGGGCTGGATTTATGTATTCACCTCTCATCAGTGTCAAAAGGAATTGTGCCCATCATTCCCTGGACAACAGGATGAAAACCTGTCTCTGATTGGACACTAGGGATATCAGCTGTAAACACAAGATAAGTGTAAAGTTGAAAAGAGAAATATACTTAATAATTCATCCAAGCCAGCATAATTTAACGACTTGAAACTTGCATAAAACTGTTCACGAAATTATTTACTTCCTCATGCGAGAAAGCTAATATTACTATTTTTAAGTCCAGTGAAATGTACCAGCATAAAAAAAATTTGCTTTGCAAAGACTGCTAATGCAAAACTTTTCAAGCTGTCCATCTTTTTAAATAAAAAGATAATAAAATGACTATTCTTTACCACTTACTTAAAATGAATTTTCGTTTATTCAAGGTAAGAGAGAGTGGGTATTTCAATGTATTTTAATATTGTCTAAGACTTGAGTGACAAAGATTTGTGTACTATGACTCACCTAGAAATTGACAGTATTGAATTTTTGCAAAACAAATTTAGGTACCATGACATGGAAAATATTAATTATTGAATCATATTGCTGCTCTCTGATCTATTTAAGATAATTTTAGAGATATTCCATCTAAGCATGGGTTTCGGTGATTATATCCACCTAGAAAGCCTGTGGAGACTCACAATAAATTGCAGGCATTTCTTTATATATAAGTTTTTGTTTAACAAAATATAAGGATTCTGACAATACCTACTTTATTAGCTTAAGAACTGAAAATAAGCCTGTTTGCATTTGAAAGTTTGGTAACTGCAGTTTTGAGTCATTTTATCCCGCCTCAGGAATGTTGGACTTCATGTAAATAATAAACATTTGGACCATGGCAGAAATATTTCCAATAAGAGCAGTAGGGCTGAGGTTGTTTAGGAAGCTGTGCTGGATACATTGTGAAGTTGGACAGACTATGATTTGTACTGAGGCTGTAGAACTTGCAGGCTGGCAACTCAGGGTCAGGTAAAGCACTTTATTGAACATCTCTATCTATCTATCTCCTAAGTGTGTGTACATATACTGTTTTATACACACACACATATGTATGCATATATATTATATAATCTATTTTTTGCTCAAAACAGTCCCTGCAGTTCCTGAGATATATGTGTCATTTGGAGGGAAGAAGTATAATTATACAGCATTAGAAACAGTTGTTTTAGTCCTTAGTCTAGTAATAAGAGCTTGTATGAAGCAACATTTACAAATATTCTGAATTCCGCAAATGAGTATATTACTCCCAGTTGCAGAAGGCTAAATCCTCAATTCTAGAAAGTATTATCCAAGTAATTGTTACTGAGTCAATTTAATAGTTTATAAGTATGTATTTATAAAGCATATTTAAGTTGGTTATAATTTGCTTTACTTTAGAAACATGATTATATATACGGCTACTATGTTAATTTATTGAGATGTTTTCTTTATGGTAATATAAACCCCTCTTCAGATTCTAAACCAGTTTAAACCATAAACTTTCTAAAATGCTAGATTTGCTTAAGGTGTATAGGTTAGAGATCAACCTAAAACATCATAAAATATTGGAGGTCTCTTTGTTCTTTTCTCCTCTTCTCATAAATATAAACATTGTTCAAATATACCTAGAAATATAGATTCTTGAGCTGTATATTTTATTGCTAAGGAAAAAAGGTTTTTTTTTCCTAGAAAATTATATTTCACTGCCCATCATTAAATTTTATACCAGCATGTGAATGGTCTCATTTGGGGATTACTTAAGCAGTGTTAACTTATATTACTAATACATACTATATCCCTTTCATTTAAAAATGATTAGATTAAAAATTATTTATTTACTAAATAATTTACTAAATATTATTTTAATCAATTGAGTTAACATTTGAGGTTTAATAAAATGCACATTTTATCAGGAATGTGTTTAGCATTCAACCTGTGCTTTCTACTATGTTTTTCTCACTTTCAATGTCTTTATCTTGCTTCTCATGTTTTCTATATCTATATATAGGGTTAATCATTAAATTATGCCATATTTTGAGAAGTACAGAATTTAAATATTCACAAAATAATAACTTTGTACCTATGCCTAACATGGTGTCATGGATATAGCTGGCACTCAATACATATTTGTTGAAAAAAACTAATCAAATGTCTCAATCCTTTTTTGTTATTTGTGAGTTGATACTGCAACAGAGATTGAAGAATCCAGTCAAAGTGGTGCAGGGATATTGAGATAAGTAAACCATGGCCCCAGTCCTCAGAGAGAATAATTTCTTCTAAGGACGAAAAATGTACTTAACTGTTATATAAGGTAGAACACAATAAGTGCTTGAAAGTTATGAACAAAATTGTATCGATTATGTAGAGTTACACTTTTTAAAATGTGATCCTTAGGCAAACAAGATACAGAATTATTTTCAATTATTACTATATAATATGTTGTCTATTAGACAATGTAAAAATATATTTTTAAAAGGATTATGAATAGAATTGCATTGTCATGTAAATAGTAATCAAATATATTTCTGGAGAGAATTTTCAAAGAAACATAAACTTGTATACTCCGAAATTTCTTCATGCCCTTTACTTTCATTACTCTGCCTACTATCAATTATTACTATTCATGAACTACTGTTGTGTTCTCTGAACTTGAAATTGTAACTTAGTCTAAACTCTGGAAGTTTGCAGCATCTCTTTTTTACTGGGTTTGACAACCACTACTACTAAGCAGTTGCTGTATTACCAGTGTCATATAGCAAAGAGTGAGCCTCAATGATTTACTCATTGGCACCTCTAATCTTGGTGAGTATAGAACTTAGACTTTAATCATTCTTAAACTGGGGGAGCATATCTTCCTATAATGCTTTTTTCCCACATGTTCTTTAACTGGACAATTGCAGCAAAATATAATTTCAGCCATCCTCATTTCCCGTGGCTACTTTTTTGTATAGAAGAGAAATGTCACATTTCTTTCTATATCTACTAGGTTTCTCCTGTATTTGTTTTTCCAGGTCATCCTTTGTGAATTCTCTTCCCCACATATCAAGAATATTATCACTTCACTTCTAGTCTTCATTGTTAAGATAAAGTAAGATTGGGATCAAATACAAAGTAGTAGCAATTTTTCAAATATCAGTTAAACCTGCCAGTTGCTTAAAGGGGACTATCTTAAAAAGTAACGTTTTCCTCATAAAATTTTTATCTTAAACCATTCCCCTTCCTCCATGGTTTTTCCTGTTAACTAGCACTTATTCTTTAAAGCAGAGATCAAGTGGACCTTGCAATACATGGATCACTATACATTAGCCTCCCCTCTGGTGAAGGCTTTGCTTGCTAAGTTAATGAGAGGGTGTGTAGTCAAACACTAGGGCTAACAGGTTTTCATTCAGACATAAAAGAACAACTTTTTTTAGTTTCGTTTTTAGCATACTCCTAAAGTTATCTCTTTGAGTATTATATAGAAGACCTAAGATCTGGATTAGCACTTTTAAAGATGATGTCTTGACTGAGAAAAGGAAAGGCAACAGAAACAATAACAAAAACAACAAATGGGGTAGGATACCAAGGGGCTGGTGTCTTGGCTGTGATTCTAAAGAGGTTTTTGGAATCATCCTTGAAATGGAGACTACTTACAATGAATAATATATAATATAGACAAAACAAACACTTGCTCGGGTATAGGATAGTATAGATAGTACAGGGATAAATAGATAACATAACAATGAGTCTCTGTTAACAATATGCTTTGATCAAAGACTTATAATTTCCTTTAAAGTCAAAGGACTCTGATTTGTATAATATATAGTGTGAAAACAAAACCAAACAATCTTCAGAACACTAACTAGCCTAAGTTTAGAAACTCAAACCACTAAGGGTTGAAAAGGAATCTTGATTTTCAAAGACAGAAAATTTGAAATAAATTATTTACCCTTGGTCTAGAAAGGAGTTTGAGGAAATTGTTACCACTGTCACCACTCCTTAGTATTAAATGATAAATTATCATTTCTCTTTGGAGAATTAAATATCTACTCCAGTCATCCATCTGATATTTTACAACCATGTACGTGTTTGGTTTGTCAATTACAGGAAGCTCCATAGATCCTCAGTTAATCTATTCCAATTTTCAGTAGTACTCTGAGAATTTTTTTTTCTCATTATGATTGAATGATATTTAATCATATACAGATTATCTCTCCCTATTTCCATACCTCTTATAGATGATTTTTTCTTAGCTCCTCCACTCAATACCATCAAAGAAGAGTTATTTCGTTGTCATTGTGATGTAGGTAGATAGAGACATGTGCCTGAATAAATACATAATTATTCATATCAGATGGTTATGTTTATTTTTTTTGTGGGTATTGAGAAATGATAAAGTAAAAGATGCTTCAGAAAATTTAGAGAATCTGTGTTGATGTACATGATAAAGAGCTTAGAAGAAGGGGATAGGATAATTGTAAAGGGTTGCTCAGTGAAATGCTTTGGAGTATGAAACCATACTTTGGAGTATGAAACCATATGAAACCATAGAGTATGAAAAATATCAGGAATGAAAGAATAGAATATTGAAAAGTGTTACTTGGGGTAGAGTCCTTTAAAAATATAAGCTAGGAATTTATTTTAAAATTATGTCTAGTTGTTAGACGCTTTCCAACAAATGAAGTTTATATTATTTTATGTTAGCCAAAGTTCCTAAACCTTCACTCATTCCTTCTAGCACTTCTCTTCAGTACTATTCATTCAACATGTAACAAATAATTATTGAGTATCTGCTGAGTGCCAGGGGCCATTCCTGGCTTTGAGTAAACAAGATAAGCAAAGTCCTTAGCCCCTTGTGGACTAGATTCTAAGGAAAAAGAAAAAAAAAAAACAAGATGTAACCCTAGTAAACAAACAAATAAAATTGTGATAAATGTTATGAATTAAATATATAGTGTGCTGAAATAGGGAATAATAGGAGGATGCCCACTTCTCATAGGATTGTCACAGAATGTTTTTATCTGAGAAGATAATATTTACAATTAAGACCTAAAGGATGGGAAGCTACCCATGCAAAGTATAGGAAGGAGAGTGTTCTAGGCAGAGGGAAGAACTTACACAAGGATCTGAGGTGTGAAGTAACTTGTTTTAGTTGAGTTGGGTTCAAGGGACTGAATGAAATCCAGTGTGGCATGAGTATAGTGAACAAAGTTGAGTAGCACAAGATGTGTTTGTGTAGTCAAGGGCCATATTTTGCTGGGTTTTTGTACCTCATAGTAAGAACTGAGCACCTTGGACAGCCATTATGGGATTTTAAAGCTAAAGAGAAACATGATCATATTTACCTTTTGACAAATATAAATATATCTTGTAACAGCTAGGATTAAGGCAGAGACCAATAGGAAGCTATTTCTGTTTGGAAGGGATGATTATAGCTTACACTAGAGAAATAAAGTGAAAACAGAGAGAAGTGAACAGATTTGAAATAGATTCAGGAGGTAGAATTGCCAAGATTTGCTGATGACTTAGATAAAGTGTTTCAGAAAAAGGATAAAATAGAGATGAAATCCTAAATTTTTATGATTTGAATAAGATAATGGTACATTTTACAAGATGAGGAAGATGGCAGTTGGAGGATGTGAGAAGCCCGGATCTCTTCTCTACACTAGATTTATACATGGCTTATTTACATAGGGCTTACTTTAAAAATAATTCAGTAGGTAGGCTCCTTTCTTTTCATGTTCCAGGTTATCTATAATTATCTGAAAATATGTTGCCCTGACCTGAAACAGTACTTCAGCTATGGTTCAGAAATGAAAATGGTAAGATTGCCATTTCCCTCATTCTAGATGGAATGCTTATACAGCATAAAGTCATCACACAATGGACTTTTAATTTACTCTTAACTAAAATATTTTTTATCATTCATGTTTTTAAATCATATTATTGTAGTGATTAAATTCATTTTGCCCAACTGCAATATTTATTGCTATTAATATTCATCTATTCAATTTGACCCATTGCTCCAGTCTACTGATAATCTTTTAAATTTGTCCAGAATTAACTGATTTTGTTCTTTTACCACCCCCTTTGGAAATTTGATAAGCATTTTCTTTATATTTTTATTCACATCATTCATATAACTATTGTCAGCACAGGGCTAAGAACATGTCCACATATCAAGACATTAGAGATCTCCCTTCAGGTTGGCATCATTTTATTAATCCTTACTCTTTTCCATGTGATAGCTCAACATCTTTGATCTCTACCTAATCATACTGTCTTTCAATAAGTAGTGAAAGTGTTTATCAAACATGTTGCTGAAATGCAGGTTTATCATATCAAGGATATTGGAACCTGAATTAATTCTGACCCTGTTAAAAATAAAATTATATCTGATATAATTCATTTATTTTCAATATATATTGCTCCTTGGTGATTATTTCTTTTCCAAATGCTACCAAAAATCCTTTAAATGTTTTCCTAAATTATTGAAGACCAGTGTTAAATTTAAGGCACTTTAGTTAATAGAATATCCTTTCTGTTATTGAAAACAAGATATTAGATTTTCTCCAGTGTTGTCATAACTTGTTTTCTCTGTCATTTTGAAGATCAATCAATAAATGGGCACATCCTTTCTTTTTTTTCTTACAGTACCTAAAGCAAACATCCCATTTTCTTTATGATGGCAGCTTGTATAAGCCTCAGTTCATTTAGGGCTTTAGACACTCTGATCATTTTTCTATAGATTTGTTTCACTCTCACATATGCACCATTTTTCATGGTTCTTCTTTTATAAAAGCCAAGGAAGGGAAAGTTATTTTAAATGATGACAAACAATGATATGTGGATAGTATATAAAAACGGCTAAGTTGGCAAACTAAAGAAAATATATTTCTAAAAGGAACTAGCTAGCTACTGATTTGACTTGGAGGCTTTTAAATTTCATGATTCTGCAAATTAACTTTATTTGTGATAGAGTCTGGATACTCAGATTTGACAGATAGATATATACCTTTTTAAATTTTTCCTTATTCTTTCGGGGGTGTAAAGAAATAAGTACTAGTGGAAAAAATTGTTGAACATATCCTTTCATTCCACTTTCATTGTTTTCTCATGAGGAGAATATAAGTGTGAGATTTAGAGCACAGAAAGGGTCCATTTCTATGATTGAAGTAGAATTTGAGGTGATTTTTTAACATATGATGAATTGCATTGTCAGGAGGGAAAGACAGAGAGCAGTTACCAAAATAGAGCAAAATTCATAGAAGTAAGAAGATATAAGAATGATATGGCCTGAAGAAGATTGATGGACAAATTTGAGGTTGAAAAAGCATTTAGAACTGATTGTTACAGATTTGATTGCAAAACAGTGGTCTACATTTTTTGTCATATTTTAATAGTAAGATTTGAGCCCAAATGAAAATAGAAACAGCATTATTTAAAATAGTCATGTTTTGATAGTGTATTATTATATTATATTTATTCTTGACAACCTAAAAAAAAATTCTAAATATAGAGAGAATAGGTTAACTCAAAAGTAGCTATTTATTTGTCTTTCTAGCAAAAAGTAATATTTTTGTCATGTAAAGACTGAAAATAGTGTTGTGTAAGAGTTATAGTAAAGGATTTTTTAGAGAGGAATAAAAACAGATTCATTCCAGGGTGAGATAATACCTAGTACCTATCATGAGCATTAAAAAATATTGTTGCACAATGAGTCACTGCATAGAGACTATGTTTTCAAAAAATCAGTTAAAGGACATTACATATAAAATTTAAAAGATAAAAGTAAGCTCAAGGGGGGCTTCCCTGGTGGCGCAGTGGTTGGGAGTCCGCCTGCTGATGCAGGGGACACGGGTTCGTGCCCCGGTCCGGGAGGATCCCACGTGCCGCGGAGCGGCTGGGCCCGTGAGCCATGGCTGCTGAGCCTGCGCGTCCGGAGTTTGTGCTCCGCAACGGGAGAGGCCACAGCGGTGAGAGGCCCGCGTACCACACACAAAAAAATAAATAAATAAGCTCAAGGATATTTAATTAAATATATCTGTATTATATGGTGTAGGAATTTGGGCATAAAATTGTAAGTACAGGAGACTAGGACACATATCCAAGTGTTTCTTCTAAATTGTAGAGTAAAGGAGGTTTGGATAAGTGGACAGTCAAGGCAGGGGAAATATGAAAAAATTATCTGTTTAAAAATTCTATCAGCTATCACGTTAGAGAATTTATGTGACTATTTCTCCCCTTGGATGAAGGTAATGCTATTCACTACAACTAGAAATAAGTATTAATAGGTTTAGAGGAAAGATATGACTTCAAATCTCTTGAGTATGTTGTGTCTGTGAGATTTTCCAGGGCGAAAGAACACAGCTCATGGTGGTTATGAGTATTACATAAATTAATATCTATAAAGAGCTTAAAATACTGGCAAATGGTAAGCACTGTACAAGTATTCCATAAACAAATATACAGAACCAAGCACCTCAGAAAAGAGATCTATCTGAGGGTATATATTTGTGAATCTTCAGAATTTAGACCAGTGGTTCTCATCAAGGAAAGCATAATATCCTGGGAAAGTTTTTCCAAATACAAACATATGTCCCTTCCCAAGATTCTGATATTTTTATTTCCTGTAGCAGACTGTTAGTTGCCTACAAATATCTGTCCTTCTCTTCTTTCTTGGTAACAGACCCACCATTTTACTCCAGGAAGTAAAGTACCTAGCTAAAAGCCTGCATTTCTTACCCTCTCCTTTTTAGCTGTGGGAGGTCAGTGAGTTATGAACAGAAATTATTGGAAGGGCCTCTGGGAAAGTTTCTTAAGACACATGGGCTGTGCCCTTTTGTCATTTTATCCTTTCCTCCATCTTGCTGACTGAAATATAGACATGGTGTTTGATGCTCTAGTAGCTATCTTGACTCATGAATAAATCTTGAGACTGGAAGCCATGTAGATGATGCAGTAAGATAGAGATGATACATTTTGAAAGAGCCTGGATTCTTTATTGACCTGGTTCCTCTGTATCAATCCTGAATGGTCTGTGAAGAGAAAGAGATAACACAGTTATCAATTATTAAAACATCCTCAACCAGTTTACAGACATTGTATAGTTTACATCTGACAGTGCCTCTGCTTTACACAAAGCTCCTTATCAATATTCTACTTATTATCCCTTCCACACATATCTGATCCATTTGTACTTTTAAGGCCTATGATAATTCTGGCCCCATTTATTTCTACCTATTTTACTATCCTTTAGTATTCTGTAAAATAATTGTGTCCCTCCTTTCTTACTCTGAATCTTCCATCAGCCTTCCTGGGCAACATTATCTTGCTTCTCTTTGTTTATTCCTTATTTCTCCTCCCCTCTGATTCCTTTTGTCATGGCACTCTCCTGACAGGTCCCCCTTCCCCTCAATTTCCCTTAGAATATTGTCCAAAGTATATCATTAACTCTTAATAGAAAAATAATTTATCAGAATCATTCATAATGGAACTATTTTCATCTTTTCTTAACTCTGCCTACCTCACAGGTCTTTGCTGTTGTTTTTTAAATAAAAGTCAATTATGATAATGTGTTATAATACATGTGAGGGTTCTTTGAGAACTCTAAAACATATATGAGATATTATTATTGTTGTCATTGTTTTTATTTTGTTTCCACAGAATATACATTCTCCTGTTGATTTAAAATATTCTAGTGAACAGAGAAAACATGTTTCTTCTATTTTATATGAATTAAAAACAGGAAAACCAAGACATCTCATTCAAAAAGGTTAGTTATATGAATTTAAAATTATATTTAATGAACATATTTTGATGAAGAGTAATTAAATTTGTTAGATGTTGGGCATGTTAATTTTGAACTATAAATATGAAATACATGTTGAGACTTCTAGATAAAATATTCATATCTCTTTCAATAGTTTTAAATATATATATGCAGAAAGTTGTTTCATGGATATGAAGGACCTGATTTTGAGTAGAAGTTGGGAATTAGGAGAAATAAGTATTAGCGAGAACCATATTGAATTGATAGTTTTGTTACCATATGGCTGTGCCAGTATGTTACCTCCTTCAGGAAATCTGTCAAGTATCAGATTAATTAATATAAATTATTTCAGTTAAAATGATATTAAATGTCCTTCAGGCTTTGAAGATAATTATTTTTTGTACACAAAAATACATTTTGGTGTTAATAAAATTTTGGTCATCATATGTATACCTGTTTTTATTTTGTTTTTGCAGAATTTCTTCTGTTAAAATGTGTTATGATCAGATGACATTCTTTTCTTTACCTCTGTCTTTCACAGAAGAATCATAAAAACAGTTTTGTAAAATAATTTGAAGTTCTTAAAACTGTTCTCAAGGTTTCTCTTAAACCTTTTAAACATTATTTTGATAAGAACACTTAGTATGAGGCCTACGCTCTTAACAGATTTTTAAGTGCACAATACAGTATTGTTAGCTATAAGCACAGTGTTGTACAGCAGATCTCTAGGACTTTTCCATCTTGTAAAACTGGAATTTTATAATCTTTAAACATCAATTTCCCATTTTCCCCTCCCTCCATCCTTTTAATTCTGAAATATTTGATTTTTTTTCCTTTTTAAAAATTCATGGTAGTGTCTTTATCCTTATTGATTTTTTTTTCTTCTGTGTATGTGAGCTTGTCGAACTCTACCAGATCCTCATTTGTCAGGCTTTATTATTTCCTCACTTCTTTATAAGGTTCATGTACTTTATATATTTCCTAAAGCTCTGCATCTTTTATTTAAAAGTAATTTTATTTTAATCCAGTTATTGAACTCCTAGGTTTATAAACCAAAATGAAATGAAGGAAAAATAATAGTCCCATGCTCCATACCTCCCCATTCACTCTTCTTGCTACCCGAGACAATAATCATTTAATAATTATTAATGACTCTTCTATTATTTACTTTTATATTTCCAAGTAATATGCTTATTCTGCTAAAATTTCTTTTTCAATTTTAGATATTATATACAATTTCTACTGTGAAAGATAGGGGTTTAATTATCTTATAAATCCTCCTTAATACACACTCTTAACATGTTCCTTCCTCTTTTCTCCCAATAGAATTATATTATCACTATTTGGGGGTTAATTAATTTTTATTATTTTTATTATTATGGCCATGTAAATACTACTCACAGCTGAATCACACAATATATTAGGCTATGTTTTCTTTCTTATACTATTTTTTTAAAACTTGTTTGGAAACCTCATAAGAGTCAAACCTCCACTTATCACCAAGCACACCCACATACATCTATTTTCAAGATACTTCTGTTTGAGCCCTTAATTTTCTGATCAGGACTGCTTGCTTTCTAAATTTGTTCTTAACAGCTGTCATCTTGGTACATCATTTCAATTGTGATCCCGAGAATTCATTTATTTCTATGCTGTGTTGTGACCCTTGTTTCCAGGATTCTGTATTTTGTTCTTTCTTGGTTTATTTTCTTAAGTTAATGCAGTGCTTTCTTCTATTATTTTACTGAGAAATTATATATAGGAGGTAAATTTTTTAAAACCTTGAAAATCTAAGCATGTCTTTATGCTACATTTATGTTTAATTGATGATTTAACTGTGTAGAACCTTCAGAATTTTCTCAGAATTATTTTATTGTCTTCTAGCTTCCAGTGTTTCCTTTGAGAAGTCCATTGCCATTCAGTTCTCAGTCTGATGTGTGTGAACTTCTGTTCATTGTTTTTCTCTTCTGACTAGAAACTTTCAGCATTTTATCTTTGTACTAGGTGTTCTTCAGTTTCACAGTGATTTGGCTCAGCTATTTTTTTTGTTTGCTTGTGTAGATTTTCTTTCAATTCAATTTATTGTGACTTTTTAATCTGAAATTTTATATCACTCATTTATGTATGTTTCGCTTGTATTATTTTGATGGTAAATATATATAACACAGAACATACCATTTTAACCATCTTAACTGTACATTAAGCATATTTATATTCTTGTGTAACCATCATGACCATCCATTTGCAGAACCTTTTCATATGCTTCAACTGAAACGCTATACCCATTAAACAATGACTCCCAATTCTCCCCTCCTCCCAGCTCTTGGAAATCACCATTCTACTTTCTGTTTCTAGAATTCCTATGGGTATGATTACTATGGGTATCTCATAAAAGCAGAATTATACAGTATTTGTCCTTTTGTGACTGGATTATTTTAGTTAGCATAAGGTCGTAAAAGTTCATCCATGTTGTAACATCTAAGATTTTTTTCTTTTTAAGGTTGAATAATATTCCATTATAAGTACCACATTTTTATCCATTCATTTGTCAATTGACCCTTGGGTTGCTTGTACATTTCAGCTATTGCGAATAATGCTGCTATGACATGGATGTACAGATATCTCTTTGAGACCCTGCTTTCAGCTGTTTCGTGTGTATACCCAGAGGTGGAACTTCTGGATCATATGATAATTTTATTTTACTTTTTTGAGGAACTACCATACTTTTTTCCACAGTGGCTATAACATTCTACATTCTCAGTAATAGTGCACAAGAATTCGAATTTCACCACAAACTGACCAACACTGGTTATTTTGTGCTGTTGTTGTTGTTCTGTTATTATTATTGTAGTAGTGGTAGCCATCCTAGTGGCTGTGAGGTCATATTTCATGGTGGTTTTGAGTTGCCTTTCCATAATCATTAGTGATGTTGAGCATCTTTTTTTAACATCTTTAATGCAGTATAATTGTTTTACAATGGTGTGTTAGTTTCTGCTTTATAACAAAGTGAATCAATTATACATATACATATATCCCCATATCTCCCCCCTCTTGCATCTCCGTCTCACCCTCCCTATCCCACCCCTCTAGTGGGACACAAAGCACTGAGCTGATCTCCCTGTGCTATGCGGCTACTTCCCACTAGCTATCTATTTTACATTTGGTAGTGTATATATGTCCATGCCACTCTCTTACTTTGTCCCATCTTACCCTTCCTCCTCCCCATGTCCTCAAGTCCATTCTCTAGTAAGTCTGCATCTTTATTCCCGTCTTGCCCTTAGGTTCTTCAAGACCAATATATATATATATATATATTTTTTAGATTCCATATATATGTGTTAGCATACGGTATTTGCTTTTCTCTTTCTGACTTACTTCACTCTGTATGACAGAATCTAGGTCCATCCACCTCACTACAAATAACTCAATTTTGTTTCTTTTTATGGCTGAGTAATATTCCATTGTATATATGTGCCACATCTTTATCCATTCATCTGTCAATGGATACTTAGGTTGCTTCCATGTCCTGGCTATTGTAAATAGAGCTGCAGTGAACATTGTGGTACATGACTCTCTTTGAATTATGGTTTTCTCAGGGTATATGCCCACTAGTGGGATTGCTGGGTCATATGGTAGTTATATTTTTAGTTTTCTAAGGAAGCTCGATACTGTTCTCCATAATGGCTGTATCAATTTACATTCCCACCAACAGTGCAAAAGGGTTCCCTTTTCTCCACAGCCTCTCCAGCATTTATCGTTTGTGGATTTTTTGATGATGGACATTCTGACTGGTGTGAGGTGATACCTTACTGTAGTTTTGATTTGCATTTCTCTAATGATTAGTGATGTTGAGCATCCTTTCATGTGTTTGTTGGCAATTGGTACATCTTCTTTATAGAATGTCTCTTTAGGTCTTCTGCCCATTTTTGAGTTGGGTTGTTTGTTTTTTTTGATATTCACCTGCATGAGCTGCTTGTATATTTTGGAGAAAACACCTTGTCAGTTGCTTCGTTTGCAAACATTTTCTCACATTCTGAGGGTTGTCTTTTCGTCTTGCTTATGGTTTCTTTTGCTGTGCAAAAGCTTTTAAGTTTCACTAGGTCCCATTTGTTCATTTTTGTTTTTTATTTCCCTTTCTCTAGGAGGTGGGTCAAACAGGACCTTGCTGTGATTTATGTCATAGAGTGTTCTGCCTATGTTTCCTCTAAGAGTCTTATACTGTCTGGCCATACATTTAGGTCTGTAATCCATTTTAGTTTATTTTTGTGTATGGTGTTAGGGAGTGATCTAATCTCATACTTTTACATGTACCTGTCCAGTTTTCCCAGCACAACTTATTGAAGAGACTGTCTTTTCTCCATTGTATATTCTTGCCTCCTTATCAAAGATAAGGTGCCCATATGTGCTTGGGTTTATCTATCAGCTTTCTATCCTGTTCCATTGATCTATATTTCTGTTTTTGTGCCAGTACCATACTGTCTTGATTACTGTAGCTTTGTAGTATAGTCTGAATTCTGGGAGCCTGATTCCTCCATCACTGTTTTTCTCTCTCAAGA
Source organism: Aethalodelphis obliquidens (assembly GCF_003676395.1). Lineage (NCBI taxonomy): Eukaryota > Metazoa > Chordata > Mammalia > Artiodactyla > Delphinidae > Aethalodelphis > Aethalodelphis obliquidens. The sequence goes on along the minus strand of NW_020837957.1, from coordinate 11,078,972 downwards.
TTGCTTTGGCTATTCTGGGTCTTTTGTGTTTCCATACAAATTGTGAAATTTTTTGTTCTAGTTCTGTAAAAAATGCCATTGTTAGTTTGATAGGGATTGCATTGAATCTGTAGATTGCTTGGGTAGTACCATCATTTTCACAATGTTGATTCTTCCAATCCAAGAACATGGTATGTCTCTCCATCTGTTTGTATCAGCTTTAATTTTTTTCCACAGTTTCATAGTTTTCTGCATATAGATCTTGTGTCTCCTTAGGTAGGTTTATTCCTAGGGATTTTATTCTTTTTGTTGCAATGGTAAATGGGAGTGTTTCCTTAATTTCTCTTTCAGATTTTTCATCATTCTTGTGTAGAAATGCAAGATTTCTGTGCATAAATTTTGTATCCTGCTACTTTACCAAATTCATTGATTAGCTCTAGTAGTTTTCTGGTGGCATCTTTAGGATTCTCTATGTATAGTATCATGTCATCTGGAAACAGTGACAGTTTTATTTCTTCTTTTTCGATATGGGTTCCTTTTACTTCTTTTTCTTCTCTGATTGCTGTGGCTAAAACTTCCAAAACTACATTGAATAATAGTGCTGGAGTGGGCAACCTTGTCTTGTTCATGATTGTAGTGGAAATGGTTTCAATTTTTTCACCATTGAGAATGATGTCTGTGTGTTTGTCATATATGGCCTTTATTATGTTAAGGTAAGTTCCCTCTATGGCTACTTTCTGGATGGTATTTAACATAAATGGGTGTTGAATTTTGTCAAAATCTTTTTCTGCATCTATTGGGATGATCATATGGTTTTTCTCCTTCGAATTGTTAATACGGTTTATCACATTGGTTGTTTGTGTATATTAAAGGATCTTTCCATTCCTGGGATAAATCCCACTTGATCATGGTATACGATCCTTTTAATATGCTGTTGGATTCTGTCTCCTAGTATTTTGTTGAGGATTTTTGCACCTATGTGATATTGGCCTGTAGTTTTCTTTTTTTGTGACATCGTTTTTTGGTTTTGGTACAGGGTGATGGTGGGCTCGTAGAATGAATTTGGGAGTGTTTCTCCCTCTGCTGTATTTTGGAAGAGTTTGAGAAGGATAGGTGTTAGCTCTTCTCTAAATATTTGATAGAATTTGCATGTGAAGCCATCAGGTCCTGGGCTTTTGTTTGTTGGAAGATTTTAAATCACAGTTTCAATTTCAGTGCTTATGATTGGTCTGTTTATATTTTCTATTTCTTCCTGGTTCAGTCTCGGAAGGTTGTGCTTTCCTAAGAATTTGTCTGTTTCTTCCAGGTTATCCATTTTATTGGCATATAGTTGCTTGTAATAATCTCTCATGATCCTTTGTATTTTTGCAGTCAGTTGTTATTTCTCCTTTTCATTTCTAATTCTTTTGATTTGAGTCTTCTTCCTTTTTTTCTTGATGAGTCTGGCTAATGGTTATCAATTTTTGTTTATCTTCTCAAAGAACCAGCTTTTAGTTTTATTGATCTTTGCTATTGTTTCCTTCATTTCTTTTTCATTTATTTCTGATCTGATCTTTATGATTTCTTTCCTTCTGCTAACATTGGATTTTTTTTGTTCTTTCTCTAATTGCTTTAGGTGTAAGGTGAGTTTGTTTATTTGAGATGTTTCTTGAGGTAGGATTGTATTGCTATAAACATCCCTGTTAGAACTGCTTTTGATGCTTCCCATAGGTTTTGGTTTGTCGTGTTTTCATTGTCATTTGTTTCTAGGTATTTTTTGATTTCTTTTTTGTTTTCTTCAGTGATCTCTTGGTTATTTAGTAGTGTATTGTTTAGCCTCCATGTGTTTGTATTTTTTACAGATTTTTTCCTGAAATTGATATCTAGTCTCATAGCATTGTGGTTGGACTAGATACTTGATATGATTTAAATTTTCTTAAATTTACCAAGGCTTCATTTGTGACCCAAGATATGATCTATCCTGGAGTATGTTCCATGAGCACTTGAGAGGAGAGTGTATTCTGTTGGTTTTGGATGGAATGCGCTGGAAATGTCAATTAAGTCCATCTTGTTTAATGTATCATTTAAAGCTTGTGTTTCCTTATTTATTTTCATTTTGGATGATCTGTCCATTGGTGACAGTGGGGCGTTAAAGTCCCCTACTATGATTGTGTTACTTTCGATTTCCCCTTTTATGGCTGTTAGCATTTGCCTTATGTATTGAGGTGCTCCTATGTTGGGTGCATAAATATTTACAATTATTACATCTTCTTGGATTGATCCCTTGATCATTCTGTAGTGTCCTTTTTGTCTCTTGTAATAAATAGTCTTTATTTTAAAGTCTATTTTGTCTGATATGAGAATTGCTACTCCAGCTTTCTTTTGATTTCCATTTGCATGGAATATCTTTTTCCAACCCCTCACTTTCAGTCTGTATGTGTCCCTGGGTCTGAAGTGAGTCTCTTGTAGACAGCATATATATGGGTCTTGTTTCTGTATCCATTCAGCCAGTCTGTGTCTTTTGGTTGGCGTATTTAATCCATTTACATTTAAGGTAATTATCAATATGTATGTTCCTATTACCATTTTCTTAATTGTTTTGGGTTTGTTATTGTAGGTCTTTTCCTTCTCTTGTGTTTCCTGCCTTGAGAAGTTCCTTTAGCATTTGCTATAAAGCTGGTTTGGTGGTACTGAATTCTCTTAGCTCTTCTTGTCCGTAAAGATTTTACTTTCTCCATCAAATCTGAATGAGATTCTTGCTGGGTAGAGTAATCTTGGTTGTAAGTTTTTCCTTCATCACTTTAAATATGTCCTGCCACTCCCTTCTGGACTGCAGAGTTTCTGCTGAAAGATCAGCAGTTAACGTTATGGGGATTCCCTTGTAAGTTATTTGTTGCTTTTCCCTTGGTGCTTTTAATATTTTTTCTTTGTGTCTGATTTTTGATAGTTTGATTAACATGTGTGTTGGCATGTTTCTCCTTGGATTTGTCCTCTATGGTACTCTCTGCACTTCCTGGACTTGATTAACTATTTCCTTTCCCATATTCAGGAAGTTTTCAGCTATAATCTCTTCAGATAGTTTCTCAGTCCCTTTCTCTTTCTCTTCTTCTTCTGGAACTCCTATAATTTGAATGTTGGTGTGTTTAATTTTGTCCCTGAGGTCTCTGAGACTGTCCTCAATTCTTCTCATTCTTTTTTCTTTATTCTGCTCTGCGGTAGTTATTTCCACTATTTTATGGTCCAGGTCACTTATCCGTTCTTCTGCCTCACTTATTCTGCTACTTATTCCTTCTAGAGAATTTTTAATTTCATTTATTTTGTTGTTCATCCTTGTTTGTTTGCTCCTTAGTTCTTCTAGGTCTATGTTAAACGTTTCTTGTATTTTCTCCATCCTATTTCCAAGATTTTGGATCATGTTTAGTATCGTTACTCTGAATTCTTTTTCACGTAGACTGCTTATTTCCTCTTCATTTGTTTGGTCTGGTGGGTTTTTACCTTGCTCCTTCCTCTGCTGTGTATTTCTCTGTCTTCTCATTTTCCTTAGTTTACTGTGTTTGGGGTCTCCTTTTTGCAGGATGCAGGTTCGTAATTCCCATTGTTTTTGGTGTCTGCCCCCAGTCACTAAGGTCGGTTCAGTGGGTTGTGTAGGCTTCCTGGTGGAGGGAATTGGTGTCTGTGTTTTGGTGGATGAGGCTGGATCTTGTCTTTCTGGTGGGCAGGACCACGTCTGGTGGTATGTTTTGGGGTATCTGTGACCTTATTTTGATTTTAGGCATCCTCTTTGCTAATGGGTGGAGTTGTGTTCCTGTCTTGCTAGTTGTTTGGCGTAGGCTGTCCAGCACTGTAGCTTCCTGGTCTTTGAGTGGAGCTGGGTCTAGTGTTGAGATGGAGATCTCTGGGAGAGCATTTGCCATTTGTTATTATGTGGAGCCATGAGGTCTCTGGCAGACCAATGTCGTGAACTCGGCTCTCCCACCTCAGAGGCTCACACCTGACACCTGGCCAGAGCACCAAGACCCTGTCAGCTGCAAGGCTCAGAAGAAAAGGGAGAAAAAAAAAGAAAGAATGAAAGAAATAAATAAAATAAAGTTATTAAAATAAGAAAAATATTATTAAAAGTAAAAAAATAAAAACATAATTAGAAAGAAAAAAGAAGAGAGCAACCAAACCAGAAAACAAATCCACTAATAGATAACAAGTGCTAAAAACTGTATTAAAAGAAAAAAAAAAGAACTAAAAAGGACAGACAGAACTGTAAGACAAATAGTAAAAGCAAAGCTATACAGACAGAATCTCACAAAGAAGTATACGTATGCACACTCAAAAAAAGAGAAAAAGGAAAAAAATATAATTTTTTTTTAAAAAAAAGGAAAAGAGCAACCAAATCAATAAACAAATCTACCAGTGATAATAAGCTCTAAATACTAAACTAAGACAAACATAAAACCAGAAACAAATTATATGCAGAAAGCAAACCCGAAGTCTACAGTTGCTCCCAAAATCTGCCACCTCAATTTTGGGATGATTCGTTGTCTATTCAGGTATTCCACAGATGCAGGGTACATCAAGTTTATTGTGGAGATTCAGTCCGATGCTCCTGAGGCTGCTGGGAGAGATTTCCCTTTCTCTTCTTTATTCGCACAGCTCCTTCGGTTCAGCTTTGGATTTGGCGCTGCCTCTTCATGTAGGTCGCCTGAGGGCATGTGTTCCCCACCCAGACAGAACAGGGTTAAAGTAGCAGCTGATTAGGTGGCTCTGGCTCACTCAGGCCAGGGGGAGGGAGGGGTACAGAATGCAGGGCGAGCCTGTGGCTGTAGAGGCCAGCTTGACATTGCAACAGCCTGAGGCATGCTGTGTATTCTCCTGGGGAGGTTGTCCCTGGATCACAGGACCCTGGCAGTGGCTGCTTCACAGGCTCCTTGGAGGGGAGGTGTGGTTAGTGACTTGTGGTTGCACACAGGCTCCTTGGTGGCTGCAAAAGCAGCCTTAGCATTTCATGCCCCTGTCTCTGGTGTCCACACTGATAACTGTGGCTTGCGGCTGTCTCTGGAGCTTGTTTAGGTTGTGGTCTGAATCCCCTCTCCTCGCGCACCCCGAAACAATGGTCTCCTGCCTTAGTCAGTTCCAGGTATTTTCTTGGGCTCCCTCCCAGCTAGCTGTGGTGCACTAGCCCCCTTCAGGCTGTGCTCACACAGCCAACCCCAGTCCTCTCCCTGGGATCTGACCTCTGAAGCCCAAGCCTCAGCTCTCAGCCCCACCCACCCCAGTGGGTGAGCAGACAAGCCTCTCAGGCTGGTGAGTGATGGTCAGTCCTGATCCTCTCTGTGGGGATCTCTCTGCTTTGCCCTCTAAGCCCCTGTTGCTGTGCTCTCCTCCGTGGCTCTGAAGCTTCCCCCCCAACCCCCCCCCCCCGTCTCTAACAGTGGAGGGGCTTCCTAGTGTGTGGAAACTTTTCCTCCTTCACAGCTCCCTCCCAGAGGTGCAGATACCATCCCTATTCTGTGTCTGATTTTTCTTTTTTCTTTTGCCCTACCCAGGTACATGGGGAGTTTCTTGCCTTTGGGGAAGTCTGAAGTCTTCTGCCTGTGTTCAGTAGGTGTTGTGTAGGCATTGTTCCACATGTAGGTGTATTTCTGATGTATTTGTGGGTAGGGAGGTGATCTCCACGTCTTACTCCTCCACCATCTTGAAGGTCCCTCCCTGGGTATCTTTTATTATGATTATCTACTGTATGTATATCTTCTTTGGAAAAATGTCTATTCATATCTTTTGCTCATTTCCTAATTGGATTGTTTGATATTTGTTGCTGGGTTGTATGATTTTTTATGTATTCTGGATATCAATCCTCTATCGGATATATGACTTACAAATATTTTCTCCCATGCTGTGGGTTACCTTTTTACTTTTGATATACAAGTTTTAAATTTTGATGAAGTACAGGCTATTTGTTTTTTGTGTGTCGTATGTGCTTTTGGTGTTATAACCAAGAGGTCATTGAACAATCCAATGTCATGAAGCATTTTGCCCTGTGTTTCCCTCTAAGAGTTTTATAGTTTTAGTTCTTATATTTAGACTGTTGATCCATTTGGGGTTAATTTTTGTATATGGTGTTAAGTAAGGAACCCACTTTTTTGCATATGGAATGGAGTTGAAAAGATTGTCCTTTCCCCATTGAATAGTTCTGATACCCATGTTGAAAGATATTTGACCATGTGTGCAGTTTACATCTGGGCTCTTATTCTGTTTACATTGATCTGTATGTCTGTCTTTATATCAGGGCCACACTGTTTTGATTACCAAAGCTTTGTAGTAAGTTTTAAAATGGGGGTGTATGTGTGAGAACAACTGGATTTTGATAGGGATTGCATTGAATTCGTAGATTACTTTGAATAGAAGCTTAATAATATTAAGTCTTCAAGTTCATAAACACAGGATGTCTTTCCATTTATTTGTGTCATATTTAATTTCTTTCAGCAACACGTTAAGGTTTCAGTTTACAGGCTGCTCACCTCCTTGGTTAAGTTTGTTCTATATATTTTAGTCTTCTTGATACTATTATAAATGGAATTGTTTTCTTTATTTCCTTTTGGTATTCCTCACTGTTAATGTGTAGAAACACAAATGATATTTGTGTGTTAGCTTTGTATGCTGTAATTTTGCTAAATTTGTCTATTAATTCTGACAGAATTTTGTGAGTATGGGGTGTGTGTGTGTGTGTAAAATCTTTAGGGTTTTCTGCATATAGGATATGTACTCTATGAAGAGAAAAAATTTTATTTCTTCTTTTCTGATTTGCATGTGTTTTAATTCATTTCCTTGCCTAAATGTTCTGGATAGGAATTGAAGTACTATATTAAATACAATGATAAAAGTGGGCATCCTTTTCTTATTTCTGATCTCAGAGGAAAAATTTACAGTGTTTTGCATTGAATACGATGTTAGCTGTGCTTTTTTCTTATATACCATTATTATGTTGAGGTAGTTTCCTCCTATTCCCTGTTTGTTGGGTGTTTTTATCATCAAAGGGTGTTGAATTTTGTCAATTTTTTTCCTGAATTGATTAAGATAATTGTGTGGTTTTTTCCCTTCATTCTGTTAATGTATATTACATTGATTTTCATATATTGTGCCATTTTTTTCAATCCAGGAATAAATCCCACTTGTTCTTAGTGTATAATATATATATATTTTTTACATCTTTATTGGAGTATAATTGCTTTACAATGGTGTGTTAGTTTTGGCTTTATAACAAAGTGAATCAGTTATACATATACATATTTTCCCATATCTCTTCCCTCTTGCATCTCCCTCCCTCACACCCTATCCCACCCCTCCAGGTGGTCACAAAGCACCGAGCTGATCTCCCTGTGCTATGCAGCTGCTTCCCACTAGCTGTCTACCTTATGTTTGGTAGTGTATATATGTGCATGCCTCTCTCTTGCTTTGTCACAGCTTATCCTTCCCCATGCCCATATCCTCAAGTCTATTCTCTAGTAGGTCTGTGTCTTTATTCCTGTCTTACCCCTAGGTGTTTCATGACATTTTTTTTCCCTTAAATTCCATATATATGTGTTAGTATACCGTATTTGTCTTTCTCTTTCTGACTTACTTCACTCTGTATGACAGACTCTAGGTCTATCCACCTCATTACAAATAGCTCAATTTTGTTTCTTTTTATGGCTGAGTAATATTCCATTGTATATATGTGCCACATCTTCTTAATCCATTCATCCGATGATGGGCACTTAGGTTGTTTCCATCTCCGGGCTATTGTAAATAGAGCTGCAATGAACATTTTGGTACATGACTCTTTTTGAATTATGGTTTTCTCAGGGTATATGCCCAGTAATGGGATGGCTGCGTCATATGGTAGTTCTATTTGCAGTTTTTTAAGGAACCTCCATACTGTTCTCAATAGTGGCTGTATCAATTTACATTCCCACCAACAGTGCAAGAGGGTTCCCTTTTCTCCACACCCTCTCCAGCATTTATCATTTCTAGATTTTTTGATGATGGCCATTTTGACTGGTGTGAGATGATATCTCATTGTAGTTTTGATTTTCATTTCTCTAATGATTAATGAAGTTGAGCATTCTTTCATGTGTTTGTTGGCAGTCTGTATATGTTTGGAGAAATGTCTATTTAGGTCTTCTGCCCATTTTTGGATTGGGTTGTTTGTTTTTTTTATTATTGAGCTGCATGAGCTGCTTATAAATTTTGGAGATTAATCCTTTGTCAGTTGCTTCATTTGCAAATATTTTCTCCCATTCTGAGGGTTGTCTTTTGGTCTTGTTTATGGTTTCCTTTGCTGTGCAAAAGCTTTGAAGTTTCATTAGATCCTATTTGTTTATTTTTGTTTTTATTTCCATTTCTCTAGGAGGTGGGTCAAAAAGGATCTTGCTGTGATTTATGTCATAGAGTGTTCTGCCTATGTTTTCTTCTAAGAGTTTGATGGTTTCTAGCCTTACATTAAGGTCTTTAATCCATTTTGAGCTTATTTTTGTGTATGGTGTTAGGGAGTGATCTAATCTCATACTTTTACATGTACCTGTCCAGTTTTCCCAGCACCGCTTATTGGAGAGACTGTCCTTTCTCCACTGTACATTCCTGCTTCCTTTATCAAAGATAAGGTGACCATATGTGCGTGGGTTAATCTCTGGGCTTTCTATCCTGTTCCATTGATCTATCTTTCTGTTTTTTGTGCCAGTACCATACTGTCTTGATTACTGTAGCTTTGTAGTATAGTCTGAAGTCAGGGAGCCTGATTCCTCCAGCTCCGTTTTTCGTTCTCAAAATTGCTTTGGCTATTTGGGGTCTTTTGTGTTTCCATACAAATTGTGAAATTTTTTGTTCCAGTTCTGTGAAAAATACCAGTGGTAGTTTGATAGGGATTGCATTGAATCTATAGATTGCTTTGGGTACTAGAGTCATTTTCACAATGTTGATTCTTCCAATCCAAGAACGTGGTATATCTCTCCATCTCTTTGTATCATCTTTAATTTCTTTCATCAATGTCTTATAATTTTCTGCATACAGGTCTTTTGTCTCCTTAGGTAGGTTTATTCCTAGATATTTTATTCTTTTTGTTGCAATAGTAAATGGGAGTGTTTTCTTTATTTTACTTTCAGATTTTTCATCCTTAGTGTATAGGAATGCTAGAGATTTCTGTGCATTAATTTTGTATCCTGCTACTTTACCAAATTCATTGATTAGCTCTAGTAGTTTTCTGTTAGCATCTTTAGGAATTTCTATGTATAGTATCATGTCATCTGCAAACAGTGACAGCTTTACCTCTTCTTTTCCAATTTGGATTCCTTTTATTTCCTTTTCTTCTCTGATTGCTGTGGCTAAAACTTCCGAAACTATGTTGAATAATAGTGGTGAGAGTGGGCAACCTTGTCTTGTTCCTGATCTTAGTGGAAATGTTTTCAGTTTTTCACCATTGAGGATGATGTTGGCTGTGTGTTTGTCATATATGGCCTTTATTATGTTGAGGAAAGTTCCCTCTAGGCCTACTTTCTGGAGGGTTTTTATCATAAATGGGTGTTGAATTTTGTCAAAAGGTTTCTCTGCATCTGTTGATATGATCATATGGTTTTTCTCCTTCAATTTGTTAATATGGTTTATCACATTGATTGTTTTGCATTTATTGAAGAATCCTTGCATTCCTGGAATAAACCCCACTTGATCATGGTGTATGATCCTTTTAATGTGCTGTTGGATTCTGTTTGCTAGTATTTTGTTGAGGATTTTTGCATCTATGTTCATCAATGATATTGGCCTGTAGTTTTCTTGCTTTGTGACATCCTTGTCTGGTTTTGGTATCAAGGTGATGGTGGCCTCGTAGAATAAGTTTGGGAGTGTTCCTCCCTCTGCTATATCTTGGAAGAGTTTGAGAAGGATAGGTGTTAGCTCTTCTCTAAATGTTTGATAGAATTCTCTTGTGCAGCCATCTGGTCCTGGGCTTTTGTTTGTTGGAAGATTTTTAATCACAGTTTCAATTTCAGTGCTTGTGATTGGCATGTTCATATTTTCTATTTCTTCCTGATTCAGTCTTGGCAGGTTGTGCATTTCTAAGAATTTGTCCATTTCTTCCGGGTTGTCCATTTTATTGGCATAGAGTTGCTTGTAGTAATATCTCATGGTCTTTTGTATTTCTGCAGTGTCTGTTGTTACATCTCCTATTTCATTTCTAATTCTATTGATTTGAGTCTTCTCCAGTTTTGTCTTGATGAGTCTGGCTAATGATTTTTCCATTTTTTTTATCTTCTCAAAGAACCAACTTTTAGTTTTATTGATCTTTGCTGTTGTTTCCTTCATTTCTTTTTCATTTATTTCTGATCTGATTTTTATGATTTCTTTCCTTCTGCTAACTTAGGGGTGTTTTTTTGTTCTTCTTTCTGTAATTGCTTTAGGTGCAAGGTTAGGTTGTTTATTCGAGATGTTTCCTATTTCTTACGGTAGGATGGTATTGCTATAAACTTCCCTCTTAGGTCTGCTTTTGCTGCATCCCATAGACTTTGGGTCATTGTGTCTCCATTGTCATTTGTTTCTAGGTATTTTTTTTATTATCTCTTTGATTTCCTCGGTGATCACTTTGTTATTAAGTAGTGTATTGTTTAACCTCTGTGTGTTTCTATTTTTTACATATCTTTTCCTGTAATTGATACCTAGTCTCATAGTGTTGTGGTCGGAAAAGATAGTTGAAACAATTTCAATTTTCTTAAATTTACCAAGGCTTGACTTGTGACCCAAGATATGATCTTTCCTGGAGAATGTTCCATGAGCACTTGAGAAAAATGTGTATTCTGTTGTTCTTGGATGGAATGTCCTATAAATATGAATTAAGTCCATCTTGTTTAATGTATCATTTAAAGCTTGTGTTTCCTTATTTATTTTCATTTTGGATGATCTGTCAATTGTTGAAAGTAGGGTGTTAAAGTCCCCTACTATGAATGTGTTACTGTCGATTTCCCCTTTTATGGCTGTTAGTATTTGCCTTATGTATTGAGGTGCTCCTATGTTGGGTGAATAAATATTTACAATTGTTATATCTTCTTCTTGGATCGATCCCTTGACCATTATGTAATGTCCTTCTTTGTCTCTTCTAATAGTCTTTATTTTAAAATCTATTTTGTCTGATACGAGAATTGCTACTCCAGCTTTCTTTTGGTTTCCATTTGCATGAAATATCTTTTTCCATCCCCTTACTTTCAGTCTGTATGTGTCTCTAGGTCTGAAGTGGGTCTCTTGTAGACAGCATATATATGGGTCTTGTTTTTGTATCCATTCAGCCAGTCTGTGTCTTTTGGTTGGAGTACTTAATCCATTTACATTTAAGGTAATTATTGATATGTATGTTCCTATGACCATTTTCTTAATTGTTTTGGGTTCGTTATTGTAGGTCTTTTCCTTCTCTTGTGCTTCTTGCCTAGAGAAGTTCCTTTAGCAGTTGTTGTAAAGCTGGTTTGGTGGTGCTGAACTCTCTCAGCTTTTGCTTGTCTGTAAAGGTTTTAATTTCTCCATCAAATCTGAATGAGATCCTTGCTGGGTAGAGTAAGCTTGTTTGCAGGTTTTTCTCCTTCATCACTTTAAATATGTCCCGCCAGTCCCTTCTGGCTTGCAGAGTTTCTGCTGAAAGATCAGCTGTTAACCTTATGGGGATTCCCTTGTGTGTTATTTGTTGTTTTTCCCTTGCTGCTTTTAATATGTTTTCTTTGTATTTAATTTTTGACAGTTTGATTAATATGTGTTTTGGCATATTTCTCCTTGGATTTATCCTGTATGGGACTCTCTGTGCTTCCTGGACTTGATTAACTATTTCCTTTACCATATTAGGGAAGTTTTCAACTATAATCTCTTCAAATATCTTCTCAGTCCCTTTCTTTTTCTCTTCTTCTTCTGGAACCCCTATAATTCGAATGTTGGTGTGTTTAATGTTGTCCCAGAGGTCTCTGAGACTGTCTTCAGTTCTTTTCATTCTTTTTTCTTTATTCTGCTCTGCAGTAGTTATTTCCACTATTTTGTCTTCCAGGTCACTTATCCGTTCTTCTGCCTCAGTTATTCTGCTATTGATCCCATCTAGAGTATTTTTAATTTTGTTTATTGTGTTGTTCATCATTGTTTGTTTCAACTTTAGTTCTTCTAGGTCCTTGTTAAATGTTTCTTGCATTTTGTCCATTCTATTTCCAAGATTTTGGATCATCTTTACTATCATTATTCTGAATTCTTTTTCAGGTAGACTGCCTATTTTCTGTTCATTTGTTAGGTCTGGTGTGTTTTAATCTTGCTCCTTCATCTGCTTTGTGTTTTTCTGTCTTCTCATTTTGTTTATCTTACTGTGTTTGGTGTCTCCTTTTTGCAGGCTGCAGGCTCGTAGTTCCCATTGTTGTTGGTGTCTGTCTCCAGTGGCTAAGGTTGGTTTAGTGGGTTGTGTAGGCTTCCTGGTGGAGGGGACTCGTGCCTGTGTTCTGGTGGATGAGGCTGGATCTTGTCTTTCCGGTGGGCAGGTCCACGTCTGGTGGTGTGTTTTGGGGTGTCTGTGGACTTATTATGACTTTAGGCATCCTCTCTGCAAATGGGTGGGGTTGTGTTCCTGTCTTGCTAGTTGTTTGGCATAGGATGTCCAGAACTGTGGCTTGCTGGTCGCTGAGTGAAGCTGGGTGCTGGTGTTAAGATGGAGATCTCTGGGAGATTTTCCCAGTTTGATATTATGTGGAGCTGGGAGGTCTCTTGTGGACCAGTGTCCTGAAGTTGGCTCTCCCACCTCAGAGGCACAGCACTGACTTCTGGCTGCAGCACCAAGAGCCTTTCATCCACACAGCTCAGAATAAAACGGAGAAAAAGTAGAAGGAATGAGCTAGTAGAAGTAGAAAGAAAGAATTAGTAGAAGTAGAAAGAAAGAAAGAAAGAAGTAACAAATGAAAGAAAGAAAGAAAGGAGGCAGGGAGTGAGGGAGGGAGGAAGGAAGGAGGGAGGGAAGGAAGGAAAAAAGAAAGAAAAATAAGATAAAGTAAAATAAAGTAAAGATAAAATAAAATAAAGTTATTAAAATAAAAAATTAATTATTAAGAAAAAATTTAAAAAAAAAAGAAAAAGTAAAGGACGGATAGAACCCTAGGACAAATGGTGGAAGCAAAGCTATACAGCATAAATCTTGCTCTCAAAGTCCACCTCCTCAATCTGGGATGATTTGTTGTCTATTCATGTATCCCACAGACATCAAGTTGACTGTGGAGCTTTAATCCACTACTTCTGAGGCTGCTGGGAGAGATTTCCGTTTCTCTTCTTTGTTCTCACAGCTCCCAGTGGCTCAGCTTTGGATTTGGCCCCGCCTCTGCGTGTAGGTCGCCAGAGGGCTTCTGTTCTTCGCTCAGACAGGACGAGGTTAAAGGAGCTGCTGATTCAGGGACTCTGGCTCACTCAGGCCGGGAGGAAAGGGAGGGGCATGGAGTGCGGGGCAAGCCTGCGGCGGCAGTGGCCAATGTGACATTGCACCAGCCTGAGGCGCGCCGTGCGTTCTACTGGGGAAGTTGTCCCTGGATCCTGGGACCCTGGCAGTGGCGGGCTGGACAGGTTCCCTGGAAGCGGGGTGTGGATGGTAACCTGTGCTCGCACACAGGCTTCTTGGTGGCGGCAGCAGCAGCCTTTGCATCTCGTGCCCATCTCTGGCGTCCTCGCTTTTAGCCGAGGCTCGCGCCCGTCTCTGGAGCTCCTTTAAGCAGCGCTCTTAGTCCCCTCTCCTCGCGCACCAGGAAACAAAGAGAGAAGAAAAAGTCTCTTGCCTCTTCGGCAGGTCCAGACTTTTCCCCAGACTCCCTCCTGGCTAGCTGTAGTTCACTAACGCCCTGCAGGCTGTCTTCACGCTGCCAACCCCAGTCCTCTCCCAGTGCTCCAACCAAAGCCGAAATTCAGCTCCGCCTGCCCTGAAGGGTGAGCAGACAAGCCTCTCGGGCTGGTGAGTGCCGGTCGGCCCTGATCCTCTGTGCGAGAATCTCTCCGCTTTGCCCGCACCCCAGTGGCTGCGCTCTCTTCCGCGGCCCCGAAGCTTCCCCCTCCGCCACCTGCAGTCTGCGCCCACGAAGGGGCTTCCTAGTGTGTGGAAACCTTTTCTCCTTCATAGCTCCCTCCCACTGGTGCAGGTCCTATCCTTTTGTCTCTGTTTTTTCTTTTTTCTTTTGCCCTACCCAGGTACGTGGGGGGTTTCTTGCCTTTTGTGAGGTCTGAGACCTTCTGCCAGCGTTCAGTAGGTGTTCTGTAAGAGTTGTCCCACGTGTAGATGTATTTCTGGTATATCTGTGGGGAGGAAGGTGATCTCCGCATCTTACGCTTCCGCCATCTTCCCGGAAGCCTCCTCCATCATCATGGTTTAAACTGCTAGTGTTGGAGGGCCTCCTGCAGAGGCGGGGTGTGGCTGTGGCTCACCGTGGGGACAAGAACACTGGCAGCAGAAGTTCTGTCAAGTACTCCTTGGTGTGCGCCCTCCCAGAGTCTCGGTGTATAATATTTTTAATGTGCTGTTTAATTGAATTTTCTAGTATTTTGTTGAGGATTTTCACATCAGTATTCATAAGGGATATTCGTTTTCATTTCTTATAGTTTCTCTGTCTGGCTTAGGTATCAGGCTAATGTAACCTCGTAGGAGTTAGGAGGTAATCCTTGCTCTTCAATTTTTTTTGATGAATTTGAGAAGGATTGCTGTTTATTCTTCTTCACTAGTAGAGCCATCTGGTCTTTGACTTTTTTTGGGAAAATGTTGGGAAGTTTTTGATTACTGATTCTGTTTCTTCATGATTTAATACTGGTAGGTGCATGTTTCTAGGAATTTGACCATTTCATCTAAGTTATCCAATTTATTTGAATACCGTTGTTTATAGTACTCTTTTATATTTTAAATTTTTCTAAAATTTTAATAATGTCCCCTTTGATTTCTGATTTTAGTTATTTGATCCTTATCTCTTTTTTTTTCTTTAGTCTTTCTAGATAAAGATTTGTCAATATTGTTTATCTTTTTGCAGAACCAAATCTTGTTTTCAGTGACATCCTCTTGTTTTTATAATTCTATTTTGGTTATTTCTATTCTAATATTCATTGTTTCCTTTTTCTGCTAGCTTTAAGTTTAGTTTGTTCTTCTAGTTCCATAAAGTATAAAGTTAGATTGTTTATTTGAGACCTTTCTTCTTTTATAATGTAATCATTTACAGCCATACACTTGCTTCTTAGCACTGATTTTGCTGCATCCCATAAGTTTTAAAATATTATGTATTCATTTTTGTTTGTCTCAAGATATTTTATAATTTCCATTGTGATTTCTTCTTTGATTTATTGGCTGTTTAAGAGTGTGCCATTTAACTTTCACATATTTGTGAATTGTCCAGTTTTCCTTGTGCTGTTGATTTCTTTCATTTCCTTATGATTGGAAAGTATACTTGGTATGATTTTAATTTTAAAATTTATTAAAATTTGTCTTACAACCTAACATATTGCATATCCTGGATCATGCTCCATGTGCACTTGAGAAAAATGTATATTCTGCTGTTGTTGGTAGAGTGTTTTGCATATGTCTCTTAGGTCCAATTGGTCTATAGTTTTTTCAACTCCTTTGTTTACTTATTGATCTCTTTGTTGTTCTATCCTATATTGAAAGTGAGGCACTGAAGTCTCCTACTATTTAATGCAGAGATGTTTATTTCTGCTTTCAATTCTGTTAATGTTTGCATCATATATTTTGTAAATCTGATGTTTGGCGCATGTGTGTTTATAATTATTATATCTTCTTAGTGATCAACCCTTTTATTATATAATGTCTTTATTATATAATGTCCTTATTTTATTATATAATGTCTTTTTTGTCTTTATTTTATTATATAATATCCTTACTCATGGTCTACTGGCTAAGTGTTAATCTTATCTAAAATATACCTTCACAGAAGCATCTAGAATAATGTGTGACCAAATATCTGGGTACCATCGCCTAAACTGACACATAAAATTGACTATCAAAGATGGTTTTACTAAATACAGAATTTTCAGTTGACAGTTTTAAAATAATTATTCAGCACTTTAAATATATCATCCCACTGACTTCTGGATTATAAAGTTTCTGCTGATACATCTGCTTATTGTCGTATTGCAAATGCTTTGTATATGATGAGTCACTTTTCTCTTTTGGCTTTCAAGGTGCTCTCCTTGCTTTTGGCTTTTGACAGTTTATTTATAATGTCTTTCAATATGGGTCTGATTTTGTTTATCTTCCTTGGAGTTCACAGAGCTTCTTTGATTTGCAAATTTATGTATTTCCTCAAATTTGGGATGTTCAGCCATTATTTGTTCAAATAACCTCTCTGCTCCTTTCTCTCTTCTCCTTCTGGGTCTACCGTGATGCATATATCAGTGCATTTGATGGTATCTCATAAGTTTCTTAGTCTCTGTTCACTTATCTACATTCTCTCTTCATTTTGTTTCTCAGACTCAATTATTTCAAATGGGCTGTCTTTAACTTTTGCTGATTCTGCTTGCTTTTTGTTAATGTCTACTTTTGAACCCCTCCAGTGAACTTTTTCAATTTGGTTATTTTATTTTTCTGCCCCCCTGAATTCTGTTTGATTCTTTTTTATTATTTCTGTGTCTTTATTGATATTCTTATTTTATTCATATTTTTTTCCTTATTTTATTTAGTTCTTTGTCTATATTTTTCTTTTGTCTCTTTGAGCAAATTTTAAAGCAGTTGTTTTAAAATCTTTGTCTAGTAAGGCTGATATATATGTTTCTTCAGGGATGGTTTCAGGGGATTTATTTTTTGTCCTTTGAATGGACCTTGTTTCCCTATTTCTTTTGTATGCCTTGTGATTGATTGTTGAAAATTAGACATTTGTAAAATAGCCACCTGTTCCAGTCTTTGCAGACTTGCATGGAAGATTATTATTATTTAGTGAACTCCTGAGTCTTGAGTTCAGCTCAGGGTGAATGCTTAAGGTCTTCTTGGGTCTTTTCTGGGCAGGCAGTCTGTCTGGGTCAGTGTATGTGTGGCTTTTCATTTCTTTCAGTTTTTCCCAGGTACTTTGAAAAAAAATTATTGAAATATGGTTGATTTATAATGTGTTAATTTCAGGTATACAGCAAAGTGATTTAGTTATATATACATACATATATATATATATATTCTTTTTTTACATTTACTTCTATTATGGGTTATTATAATATATTGAGTATAGTTTCCTGTACTATACAGTAGGTTCTTGTTATCAATTTTATATATAGTAGTGTGTATATTTTAACTGCAAACTCCTAATTTATCCCTCCTCTCCCACCCTTTCTCCTTCGGTAACAATAAGTTTGTTTTCTATGTCTGTGAGTCTGTTTCTGTTTTGTAAATGAGTTCATTTGTATCACTGTTTTAGATTCCACATATAAGTAATATCATATGATATTTGTCTTTCTCCATCTGGCTTGCTTTACTTATGATAATCTCTAGGTCCATCCATGTTTCTACAAATGGCATTATTTCATTCTTTTGTTTGGCTGAGTAATATTCCATTATACACACACACACACACACACACACACACACACACACACACACACATATATCACATCTTCTTTATCCATTCATTTATTGATGGACACTTAGGTTGCTTCCATGTCTTGGGTATTGTAAATTGTACTTCTGTGAACACTGGGATGCATTGATCTTTTCAAATTATGTCTTTCTGCAGATATATGCCTAGGAGTGGGATTGCTGGATCATATGGTAGCTCTATGTTTAGTTTTTTAAGGAACCTCCATACTGTTTTCCACAGTGGCTGTACCAATTTACGTTCAGACCAGCACTGTAGGAGGATTCCTTTTTCGCCATACCTTCTTCAGCATTTATTATTTATAGACTTTTTGATGTTGGCCATTCTGACCAGTGTGAGGTGATACCTCATGGTAGTTTTGATTTGCATTTCTCTAATAATTATCAATGTTGAACATCTTTTCATGTGTCATTTGGCCATATGTATGTCTTCTTTGGAGAAATGTTTTTTTAGATCTTCTGCCCATTTTTGATTGGGTTGTTTGTTTCTTTTGATATTGAGCTGTATGAGCTGTTTGTATATTTTGGAGAGTAATCCCTTGTCAGTTGCATCATTTGCAAATATTTTCTCTGATTCTTTAGGTTGTCTTTTCCTTTTGTTTATGGTTTCCTTTCCTGTGCAAAAGCTTTTAAGTTTCATTAGGTCCCATTTGTTTATTGTTGTTTTATGTCCCCTGATGAAATGTCTTAATTTCCCAAAGGTTTCTTGCCAGCTTTATTTTGGGGTCCTAGATTTTTCTATTGTATTTCTCAGTCCACATTGTTTTCCCCCTGGGGTCTGTGGATCAGCAGTTCCCTGCAGTTTTTATGGTGCTCACTACTATTTCTTTGGTTTCTAGCCTGGAGTCTAAACTGTATTTCCATTTCTCTTCTGAGCCTTGGATCAGGTGAGACACACACCAGTCCTCCTTCAGCCCAGAAACAGGCTAGAACATTCCAAACAAGTTCTACTCTGTTCATTCCATCCTAAGGAAGAGAAACTAAAAATGGGCTGATTCCTCCTGACTGTGCTTCACCACCCTGGGGTGGGGGTGGGAAACTGCAAGTAAAAATGCTATGAAATATCTTAATGTTTTGAATGTGGCTTTTTCCTGATTGGGTATTTGCTTAGTTGCTGTAAATCTTTGACTCATTTCCAAAGCTTCTATAAAGTTATTTTAGTCATTCTGTAGTGATTTCTACTTTTTATCACTTATTTTTCTACTTTTTATCACTTATTTCCTCATCTCTATTTATATTTATCCACTTTCGTGGGATATTTACTCATTTTTTTCTTCTAACTCTATTTTTTAAATTATGTAATAAAATTTCTAAAATACACACACACTGTTCTTAGTTCATAGATGCAATATCTTCTCTATATCTCTGAGGATATGAATATCATATAGATTTGTTTGTGTGTTTGTGGGTGGTTCTTCTGCATGCTATGTTCTGCTATTCTTCCAAGTTACTTTATTCTTAGAGATTTTCTAAAAAATTCTGCTAATCCTTCTTTGTTCACTCATATTTAAAAATGAGGGGCTTCCCTGGTGGCGCAGTGGTTGAGGGTCCACCTGCCAATGCAGGGGACAGGGGTTCGTGCCCCAGTCTGGGAAGATCCCACATGCCGTGGAGCTCCTGGGCCTGTGAGCCATGGCCGCTGAGCCTGCGTGTCCAGAGCCTGTGCTCTGCAACGGGAGAGGCCACAACAGTGAGAGGCCCGCATACGGCAAAAAAAAAAAAAAAAAAATGACCCAGCAATCCCACTTCTGGGCATATACCCGGAGAACACCATAATTCAAAAAGATACATGCATCCCAATGTTCATTACAGTACTATTTACAACAGTCAGGACATGGAAGCAACCTAAATATCCATCAACAGAGGAATGGATAAAGAAGATGTGGTACATATATACAATGGAATATTACTTGGCCATAACAAAGAACAAAACAATGCCATTTACATCAACATGGATGGGCCTAGAGATTGTCATACTGAGTGAAGTAAGTCAGACACAGATAGACAAATATCATATGATATCGCTTATATGTGGAAACTTAAAAAAATAAAAGAGTACAAATGAACTTATTTACTAAACAGAAGTAGAGTCACAGATGTAGAAAATAAACTTATGGCTGCCAGGGGATAAGGAGGGGAGGTATAAATTGGGAGATTGGAACTGACATATACACACTACTATATATAAAATAGATTAATAATAACCTGCTATATAGCACAGGGAATGCTACTCAGTACTCTGTAATGGCCTATAGGGGGAAAGAATCTAAAAAAAACCAAGTGGATATATGTATATGTATAACTGATTCACTTTGCTGTACTAACACAACACTATAAATCAACTATAGTCCAATAAAAATTTTAAAAATAAAAGTGAATGAGAAAAAAAGATAAGGTTCTAAAATGCCACTTAGATACTCTGTTCATACATATGGTTGGGTTTTATTGATTTGTGAGCTTTAATGTAGGATAATTAATTGGGGAATAAATATTCTTTATTCAAGGACCTGTAATATGTGGTTTCTTTAAAAGTTGACTGTTCCAATATCTTGCCTGTGATATTTGAGTAACTGTCACTGTTCTCAGCAAAACTTGGCATGAGGAGTTTCATTTCCCAGTTTTCAGTCAGGTACCCCTGAATCCTTAGCTGTCCTTGATGTCCCTGAATGCAGAATCTCTCTGGTTTAACTTTTCTGGAGGATGAATTTTAGTCTCCCATCAGGACAAAAGGGTGGAGGAGTCACTTGGTTATATATGGTTGCCGAACGATCTGTTGACCTAATTATGCCTTTCAAACAATTATTTAAACCATGTTTCAAATTCCCTGCCTTTTTAGTGTTCTGTATTGTGAATCAGCTTTCTTCTTCTTTGTTTCCTTGCATTAAATTTAAACTTTATAATATCTGTTGCCTGTAACCTTTCATTCATCTGCTTTCCAGCTTCCAAATGTTTTTTTTGGTGTCACTGCTATTTTATTTCTTTCTGTCTCATTGTCTTTACATGTTCTTTTCTTTTTGATTATGGTACTGGGGTATAGGGAGGAAACAAAAAAACTTAATATGTTTAAACAATTTAACTCTTTCTTTTTTATCTGAAATCTATATTGATATTTTAAATTGAGCCAACTTGTATTCACATTTTATATTAAATATATGAAAGTAAGGAAAAGTAAGGAAAGGTAGGAAGGTGAAAAGGAGGGAATAGGGAGTTTTGGAGCACATATTCTGTTACAGACAAGGGATGTTTTAACCCTTGGAAAACATCACTTATAAATCATGCTGAATCCTGATTGACTTCCCTCTCAAGTGAATGCTTTGTGGAGCCACAATCAATGGATCATGAACATTAAAATGTGTTAACCATCCCAGTGCTAGATAATGTCACATTGTAACATTTAATTTAATTTTATTACTTCTCTTTTACAGATGAGGAAAGTGAGTCTAAAGAGCTAAGATAATTTATCCAAGGTCACATAATCCAAAAGTTTCAGAGCTGTACTATTCCCAGGCTCTGTTTCCTGATCCAAAATCTAGTGCCCTTTCTGTTTCACCGTGATGTCTCCTGAGGACTGTAAATATATCACTATGTAATAATTAAATCATATGTATGGAAATATGGTTGTATTAGATTAAGCTATCTGAATCTATGAAACCTAATAAAATCTGTCACTCCCTCTATCATTCCAAATATTGTGGACCCCCCATTTTATATAAAATTCTATTATTTCCCATTTATTTTAATGTTTCTGATGTTTAAAAAAAGCCATGAGAGTTAAAGAGTATCTTACTTATCTAAAATCATTATAATTAGAAGAATTAAAGTAAAAATAACATTCCCCCCCATATTTATTTTATTTAAATCACAATTAACTTATACTTGCTTTAACAAATTGGTCAATTTTAAAGCAGCCAGAAATTGTACTGATGTTGCTTCAACAGTTTATTATTATTTTTTTAGCATGAGTTTTCATCAAGTCACTATTAAAAATTACTTTTATTTTCTTTAACCAAGTAGTATTTTCTGTTACTTTGCAATTATTACATTTTTCTATTTAGGACCATTTTAATCCGCTTTACCAATTTTTAAATAATAACATATTCAAATATATAGTTAAGGTCATACAGGATGAGAAATGCCTTTTCTTCTTAGCAGTGTTTCTCCTTCCTTCAGTATAAAGATTTCCTTTCAGAATGATTGGTATAATTTCTTTCTCTGACCATACTCAAATATGGGTTCAACAAACCTTAGTTTGGAAGATTAGGAAGTTTGGCAGTCTCCTCCTTTTACTATTTAGTTACTATTACGTAAAACCATTGTGTTTGAGATGCAAACCTTTCTGGGCTACTTATTAATTTACTCTAAATTGAAAGATGAGCAATTCTGAGAGTACTGAGTGGGAAGAGTGCTGTTGCAGTCCCATAGGAAGCAGCCTCTTTTAACTTTCATGATTTTCATAAGACGAATCCTTTTCAATCCCTGCTTCTACCTATTTTTTGGTGTTTGTAAAAAACTAGTTATGACAAATTCTTAAGTCCATTGGATCACACTTTTCATTGTTATCCAAATATTCTGTTTCTTTGCTGATTTTTCTTTTGTCTACTTAACCAAGAATTGAAAGAGATACGTTGAAATCTTCCACTAAAAATGTGAATTTGTTTGCTTCTCCTTAATTCTGTCAAATTTTGAAGTTATTTTATGAAGTACCCACATGATTATAATTGCTACATATTTTTGGTAAATTGAATCTTTTATTATTATATATTTATCTCATTTATTCCTGATAATGCTTTTTCCTCATACCTTCTATTGTCTGATATTTGTATAGCTGCTCAGGTGTATTTTGGATAAAATATTCCTAATATATTTTTTCATCTTTTCACTTTTGAATTTTTGTTTTATATATATATATATATATATATATGTGTGTGTGTGTGTGTGTGTGTGTGTGTGTGTGTGTGTGTGTGTGTTATGAAAATAGGAAATTGTTGGTCCAGTTTCTGTACTCCATTTATTTTTACTATATTTATTGAGATAGTTGGGGCTATTTCTAGCTTCTGCATTTTTTTTCCAGTTTGTTCTGCCCTTTCTGTTTCTGCTTTTTTTCTTATTTTTCTTCATATTTGATATCTACATTTTTTTCTTGCCTTTGACTTTTTATTTTGAAATCATTTCAAATTACAGAAGTTACAAAAATTGCAAATTATTCCTAAATATCCTTCACCCGTCCCCCATATATTACATCTTATATAATCATAGCACAATTATCAAAACCAGAAATTTAATTAACATTCATACAATACTATCTTATCTGTGAACCATATTCATGTTTTGCCAGTTATCTGACTAATATTCTATTTTTTGCCCAGGATCAAGTCCTATTATTGTTTAGGTTTTAGTTGTGTCATCATATATATACTCCTTATTTTCTATTTGATTTTATTAAAAAAAAACTTTTTTTAAGAAACGATAAATCTTATCAAGTAGTTGGTTTGACCTTACTTTCCATACCATTTGCAACTCCTAGGCTGCTTTTTCATCTTGTTTCATCTCACATTTCTTCAAAAGTGTTTAATATATGAGGCTATAGTAGAAAACCTTTTACCTTTTATCGTAGACAATAATTTTTTACCCTCACATTTGAACAATAAGTTGGCTAAATTTAAATTAATTAATTAATTAATTTTTGGTTGCGTCGGATCTTAGTTGTGGCACACGGGATCTTCATTGAGGCATGCAGGATCTTTCATTGCAGCTTGCAGGCTTCTTTTTAGTTGTGGCATGCGGGCTTCTTTCTAGTTGTGGTGTGTGGACTTCTCTCTAGTTTTGTCATGTGGGTTTTTCTCTCTCTAGTTGTGGCGTGCAGGCTCCAGGGCACATGGGCTCTGTAGTTATGGCGCACGGGTTCCAGAGCATGTGGGCTTTGTAGTTTGCAGCATGCAGGCTCTCTAGTTGAGGCACACAAACTCAGTAGTTATGGCACACGGGCTTAGTTGCCCCACGGCATGTGGGATCTTAGTTCCCGGACCAGGGATCGAACGCATGTCCCCTGCATTGTAAGGCAGATTCTTTACCACTGGCCCACCAGGGAAGTACCATAAATTTTAAAGTCTATGTTTAAGATTATTTTCTTTCAATACAGATATACTTCATTTTTTTGCACTTTGCTTTATTGCACTTTGTAGATATGCATTTTTTACCAATTGAAGGCTTATGGCAATGTGCATCAAGCAAGTCTATTGGCAGTGTTTTTCCAACCACATTTTCTCTCTTTGTGTCTCTGTTTCACATTTTGGTAATTCTTGCAGTATTTGTAACTTTTTCATTATTATATTTGTTATGGTGATCTGTAATCAATGATATTTTATATTGCTATTATAATTGTTTTGGGGCACCACAAAGCATGCCCATAAAAGATGATTAATTTAATCAATAATTGTTATGCGTGTTCTGACTGCTCCACCAACCAGCCATTCCCCCATCTCTTGCCATCTATTTGGGCCTCCCTTATTCCTTGAGACACAAAAATAGTGAAACTAGGCCAAGTAATAACCCTACAATGGCCTCAAAGTGTTCAAGTGAAAGGAAGAGTCATACATTTTTCACTTTAAATCAAAAGCTAGAAATGGGGGCTTCTCTGGTGGTGCAGTGGTTGAGAATCTGCCTGCCAATGCAGGGGACACGGTTTCAAGCCCTGGTCTGGGAAGATTCCACATGCCACGGAGCAACTAGGCCTGTGATCCACAACTACCGAGCCTGCACATCTGGAGCCCGTGCTCCGCAACAAGAGAGGCCACAATACTGAGAGGCCTGCGCACCACGATGAAGAGTGGCCCCCGCTCGCCTCAACTAGAGAAAGCCCTCACACAGAAACGAAGACCCAACACAGCCAAAAATAAATAAATTAAAAAAAAAAAAAAGCTAGAAATGATTAAGCTTATTGAGAAAGGCAAGTCAAAAGCTGGGCATCTTGCACCAAACAGTTAGCCAAGTTGTAAATGCAAAGGACAAATTCTTGAAGGAAGTTAAAAAGTGCTACTCCAGTGAACACATGAATAATAAGAAAGCAAAACATTCTTATTACTGATATTGAGAAAGTTTTAGTGGTCTGGATAGAAAATCAAGCCAGCCACAACATTCCCTTAAGCCAAAGCTTAATCCAGAGCAAGACCCTAACTCTCTTCAATCCTATGAATGATGAGAGAGCTGAAGAAGCTGCAGAAGAAAAGTTTGAAGCTAGCAGTTTGGTTTATGAGGTTGAAGGAAAGAAGCCATCTCCATAATATAAAAGTGCAAGGTGAAACACCAAGTGCTGATATAGAAGCTGCACCAAGTTATCCAGAAGATCTAGCCAAGATAATTAATGAAAGTGCCTACACTAAACAACAGATTTTTAATGTAGACAAAACAGCCTTATATTGGAAGAAGACGCCATTGAGGACTTTCATAGTTAGAGAGGAAAAGTCAATGTTTGGTTTCAAAGGACTCTCTTGTTATGGGCTAATGCAGCTGGGGATTTTAAGTTGAAGCCAATGCTCATTTACCATTCTGAAAATCCTAGGGTCCTTAGAATTATGCTAAATCTTCTCTGTCTGTGTTCTATTAATGGAACAATAAAGCCTAGATGACAGCACATCTCTTTACAACATGGTTTCCTGAATATTAAACCCACTGTTTAGACCTACCACTTAGAAAAAAAGATTTCTTTCAAAACATTACTGCTCATTGAAAATGCAACTGCTCATCCAATAGTTCAGATGGAGATATGTGATGAGATTAATGTTTCTCTCATGCCTACTAACACAATATCCATTCTGCAGTCCATTGATCAAGGAGTAATTTCTACTTTCAAGTCTTATTTTAAGAAATATATTTTGTACAGCTATAGCTGCCATAAAAAGCGATTCCTCTGATGGATCTGTGCGAAGTAAATTGAAAACCTTCTGGAAAGGATTCACCATTATAGATGCTGTTAAGAACATTCATGATTTATGGGAGGAGATCAAAATACCAACACTAATAGGAGTTTGAAAGAAGTTGATTCCAACCCTCATGGATGACTTTGAGGAGTTCAAGACTTCAGTGGAGGAAGTAACTGAAGATGTGGTGGGAATACCAAAAGAATTAGAAGTAGAGGCTGAACATGTGACTGAACTGCTTCAATCTCATGATAAAACTTTAACAAATGAGGAGTTGCATCTTATAGATGAGCAAAGTGGTTTCTTGAGATGGAATCTACTCCTGGTGAAGATGCTGTGAACATTGTTGAAATGACCACAGAGGATTTAGAATATTACATAAACTTAGTTGACAAAGTAGCGGCAGGGTTTCAGAGGATTGACTGTAATTTTGAAAGTTCTACTATGGGTAAAATGCTATAAAACAGCATTGCATGCTACAGAGAAATTGTTTGTGAAAGGAAGAGTGGATTGATGAGGTAAATTTCATTACTGTCTTATTTTAAGAAATTGCCACAATCACCCTGATGTTCAGCAACTACCACACTACAGCCAGCAGCCATCAATGTCAGGGCAAGATCTCCCAAGACTTGCTGAAATCTCAGATGATGGTTAGCAGTTTTTAGTAATAAAGTACTTTTAATTAAGGTATATACATTTTTCAACATAAGACTACTGCACACTTAATAAAATATACTATAGTGTAAATATAATTTACATCCACTGGAAAACCAAAAAATGTGTGGGTCTCATTTTATTGCTATATTTGCTTTATCATGGTGGTCTGGAATTGAACCTGTAGTATCTCTGAATTATGCCTGTGTTTCAAAACTATCACTCCATTGTCTTCTTGCATTCAGTGTTGCTGTTGAGAAATCTGATACCATTTTATTCTTATTCCTTTAAAGGCTTTTAAAGTTGTCTCTCTGTCTTTGGTCTTTAAATTTCACTACAATATGGTTATATTATATATATATATATTTATTTATTTTTACTCTTTCTTCTACTTAGCATATCTTACATTTATTTCTTCACATATTTTCTCCTCTCCATTTTTATTTTTCTCGCCTTCTGGGACACCAGTTACCTAAGCACTTTTACTTCTCTTCTCTGTATCTTTCAGTTTCTTTTTAATTTTGTATCTCTTCATCCTTCCCAGGCTTCTTTTGGGAAAATTGCTCAGTCTGATCTTTAAACTCATGAATTATTCTTTAGTAACATCCATGTTACTGTTTGTATCATCTACCTAACTAAGATTTTCACTTATATCCTTTATTACTAATTTTTCTCATTCTTGTTTTATATTGCTTTTTATTCCCTTTTCTTTTTTTGGTAAGTTCAATATAATTATTTGAAATTTTTATTCTAATTTTGCTTCTTGTAGCATCTGTTGTCCAGATTGTTATCTTTTTCTTGATACAGTTTTATTTTAACCTGTGAGAACATATTCCCAGAGATTCTCTGATATCTCAATGCTTATCCTTCTTTACAAAGGCTATATTCCAGTTACGTATACAGTGCTACTTATAATTCCAAGAACATGACACTGTGCCTTTGCTTATGTTTTTTCCTCCAACTGAAATGTATCCATTTTTGCCTGTTGAAACCCACTTGTTCTGCAATACCTTGATTACATTTGTTTTCTCCACGAAGCTTTTGTTCTCCTCAATAATTACAATTAATGCCTTCATCTTACACATCTCATAACACTCTATACGTACTTTTGTAAAATTTTTATTTATTTAATTAATTTATTTTTGGCTGCTTTGGGTCTCATTGCTGCACATGGGCCTTCTCTAGTTGTGGCGAGTGGAGGCTACACTTCGTTCTGGTACATAGGCTTCTCATTACAGTGGTTTCTCTTGCTGCAGAGCCATGCTAGTAGTTGTGGCTTGTGGGCTGTAGAGCATAGGCTCTGGAGTTGTGGCACATGAGCTTAGTTGCTCCACAGCACGTGGGATATTCCCAGACCAGGGCTCAAACCTGTGTCCCAGCATTGGCAGGCAGATTCTTAACCACTGCTCCACCAGGGGACTCCTATATGTACTTTTTATTATGATCGTTTTTGGCAAACTTCCCCCTGCCAAAATATGAATTTATTGAAAATAATGACTGGGTTTTCTTTCTCTCTGTCTTCCCTAACATTTGGCAGTGTATCGTACCCACACAGAGTATTCTTAAGTGATCTTGATCAATGTAGAAATGAAAACTATATTTATCTGAGAGAGGGAAATTGCATGGCAACAAGTAAGCAAATGGATAAACATAATGTGGGGAAGCAAACTATCCACAAGGGTAATATATGATTTTTAATGTTTAATTAGAAATAACATATAATTATGTCATACTGTGGTTTTTCTGATCCTTATATTGTTACTATAAGACCAGCCAGAATAATTCATAGTTTATACATGCTGAGTATTGAAACTCCTACATGGGACCATATTTCCCTGTTTACTTTCTCACCATGACATTTCAAGTTGCCAAAACTTTTAAAATATTTATCAGATAAACAAATACACTAATGAATGAAGCACCCATGGCTATTTGTACCATGACTATGTGTCTCACTTTTGCTCTGGAAAGTTTCAATTAGTGCCTGGTGTAATTATTAGTAATAGTGCCTTTCAGTCTTGAACATGTCCCAAATTGAATGACATATTATATGATTACATAAGTTATGTGTCATTCTCACTTTCTCTCATCCATAGGCCAATTTAAAACTTTACTAATAATTTCAAGGTTACAAATAATCAAGAGGCTCAGATGAAGTGGGAGAGATCTGGGACGTTGGGGTGGCTTTCCAGGTTCTTTCTTCCCTTGAAGCATTTGCACGTATGGCCCAGCAAAATAGATGAAATCTCTAGTGAGGTTTATGGGTTTACCTCATACAGAGGCAAGTGTTTCCATTATGAAATATTTCTACTTTATATTTCAGAAAGTTGTATAGTTTCTATGACATTGTCCAGAGAGTGTAACCTCATACATTCTAGGTTTATTTAATACAAGCAATCCTTTAGCCAGGCACCATCCTGCTAAGGTCATTCAATAGATAAGGTCTCTTCCTCCTAGAAAATATCATTGCCCATTTTTTTTTCTGGAGTTCCAGATGGCATGGGAATTAGACCAGATCATCTGCATTCTTTCCTTTCCCCATGGGCACCTTATAAACAGAATGAATGGGTCACTGTTCGGATACTTTAACTCCTTCCTCCCATACCTCCCACAGGTTTTGAAATTTAGAGAGTATTTTATTACACTTAGATTTTTTAAAACTACACTTTAGGTTATTACTACATATATATTTTTTAACAGCTCTAGGTATTCAAAATCCAACAGTAAACAAGGCATGTAAAACCCTACCCTCATGGAACTAGCATATTAGTGGTAGACATGATATTACATGTGTCAGTGGAACTTCTGTAAGATTATGAAGTTAAAAAGCCCTACCTGTAACATATGAATAAGGATATATACTACATTGTTTCATTTATATTAGCAAATAAATCAGTCAAATTATACATGACAGCTTAACTGCTGATTGTTTTTTATATTATCCAATATTCCTTTTACTAATTACTAGCTTGTAATAAATATATGCTTTATCTTATTTAACTTAAATTAAACCTATAATCACTTCTAGTTTTTATTTTATATTGCTTAACCAAATATTTTATTTTTTCTTTGTGAAATACTGCAGGTCAGGTGTTTTAAAGAGACATGATGCTTCACAAATACCTGTTCTATCTAGTATTTTGAGTTTTTTCCATTGTTAGAAATTAGACATAAATTTCTTGATTTATACTGAAAGAGTATGGCATACCAGACAGACATTGCAACCCTACAAGTGTGTGTTAGTGTTTTCTTAACCCTCTATTATAAGTATAGCTGAAAGATGGGACAATTCTATACAGTTATTTCAGACAGCATTTATATTTCAGGTACAGTTATGAGGAAGCAAATTCAGATATTTTTCAGAAAGTGCCAGCTGTTATATAAAAGACATTTCTGAGAACAAAACTGCTATTTCCAATTCAGAATATAAGGTCACAGGGTTAATTATTTGACGGTCATTATATCCAAGTGCCTGTGATCAGATTTATACAACTTTTAGTTATTTTACCTCCATTATATACTTTGTCTTTCTAAATCCACTTATGAGTCTGCAATGAAGAGTCTAAAGGATATTTTATGGTTTCCATTGAAACACATTACATTTTCTGCCTCCAACATTTTTCTTCCAAATTCATCCAATTCATCATATCTTGCTGATTTCAATCCATTTGTGCTTTAAGCAATTTGAACAGTGCTTTTTTTTTTTTCTTTTCTCCTAAATTGTTTGCTGGAATGAGTGAATTTTAGTCCAGGATATAAAGCAGTATCAACTAAATTACTTCAGATGAGTAATTAGAGTATACTCATGCATATAAAACTAGAAACCTTTGTTGCCAGATATAAAATTCAAAGAAAACAAAAATATATTTTATATCAGTATAATAATTCACATTCCTTTTCAAGTATATTTAATATTCTTACTATGAAGAACAGAGAGGGGAAGGTTAAATTCAAATGAAAGTAAGTATAGCTTGATGGAAAGAAAATAGGTTTTTGAGTCAGATATATTTGGATTTACTTTCTGATTCTAAGCGACAATACCATATATTCCATATACTCTCCTACATTGCCCAGTTTCCCACGCACTTAGGATTTATGTGATTATTTCCGTCTACTTGATGGTGAGCAAAAGTGAAACTTAATCACTTCAGAGTAAAAGCAATTAAGAGCATCATTCTCTTTCCCTGCTTGTAGATCTTGGAGGCCATGTGTTCCATTAGCATATCTGAAAGGTACTACTGACACACATTGGTTCTTAGATGAGAAATAGATAAATCTTTACTGTGCTAAGCTACTGTGTTTATAGAGATTAAGGTTAATTATGCTGATAAATACAGAAATTGATACCATAGCAAAACCTTAAATATTGTCTCATCTTAGTGACCAGATGCGAAAACTGATAGAGACTAGAAAAAATGGCAATCTAAGTTTTGTAGTAGCAAAGCATTTCCCTGTTATAACTTGGAAGGCAAACTATGTGTCTACTAACCTATGGCTTTAGGGAAAAAAGTTGAAAAACAGAGTTTTGATTCTGGACTGTGTTTGGCAAATTACCCTATAGAAAGAAAGAAGATCTCAGCAAAGTAGCTGGTTTTCAAAGCAAAATAAAAGAGAATGGAGAGTTCAGAAGTTTAGGGCTTTGCACCTATGGAAAATCTGTCTGCTTCTATAATCCCAAATAGTAAAACAAAACAAGAGATTTAGTAAGGCTTTGAGACAAAGGCCCAAACCTGTTAGTTGAAAATGGTGACTTAGGACAGAGATTAGATTAAGTGTGTGGGCTTCCCACCTATTGTTGCAGATAGCTTCATAGTAACTTCCATTAATTGCTAGAGAGATTGGAAGAA
This sequence comes from Aethalodelphis obliquidens, assembly GCF_003676395.1. Taxonomy (NCBI): domain Eukaryota; kingdom Metazoa; phylum Chordata; class Mammalia; order Artiodactyla; family Delphinidae; genus Aethalodelphis; species Aethalodelphis obliquidens. Next base: position 11,048,022 of record NW_020837957.1, on the reverse strand, counting down.
AGTAAGAAAAAAAAAAAACCCAAAAAACAGATCTGAGGGCTACGTATGACTCCAAAAGACTTCTAAATGTGATTACTGGCACATGGAATGGACAGAAGGAAATAGATCAACATCTGAAATTTTAATGCAGAGGTATTACCAGAGTATCTTAGTCTGAAGTATCCTTGATCATCCAAGACTTAAATATACACTGGAGTGTCCAGTCTTTAGCAAGCAAGCAAGAAATACACTGAGAAAGCTTTTGTAGCCTCCAAAGTAGGCAATTTGCCCCACCTGAGATATGGCCAAGGAGGATAATGAAAGACAGAACTCCTCACAAAAAGCAGTATCAGGACTAATCCAGGAACCATCCACACCTAAAGGTAGGAGAGCTTCACAGAGGGTACCAGTGACTAGTGTGTGCCTCCAGTTCTTCCCATTTGTAGTTGATTTTTCCCTATACCAGTATGTATATTCAGTATGTGTATGGATGGGTGGGGCAGGAGGCAGATGACTTGTCTTTGTAATTCATTAGTCTTTAGACAAAACTTTATCCAGACCTGATTAATAGACTGTTGCACACATCTAGAGATGCTGAACTTGATGGGACTTTCAATTTTTTTTTCTTCAGGAGTATATTTTATATTTAGGAAAAAAAGGGGATCAAAGGATCTGTGGTGACCTCTGGCAATGGTTTTGTGCTTACAAAATATTCCACTTGTTTCTGTACAGTTCCCAGCTTCTCTCGAAGTTTGATTGGGGCCATAAAATTTAGTTCTAGTCAGTAGATTGCCATTCAAAGTAAGTACGTTACTTCTGGGATAAGGTAGTTAAGCACACCATTCCCTCACTTTTTTTCCTTCAAAGTCCTTGGAGAGCTCATGTTTCAGATGGTCTCGCTACACTGTAGAAGAGGGGGGTCCCATCTAATTTAGATTTACATGAGCAAAAAATCAACCTTTGTTAACCATTCGATTTTAAGTTTTATCTGCTAGTGTTAATTATTCTAACTATAGTATTGCATCTTATTTAGTCAAAAGGGTATAATAAAAGGATGTACTAAAAAGGTATTCCACAAGTGTGCTATAAAAATTAATAACAGATGTGTATAGTACTTGGCATAAGGCTGAGCACATGGCATAAATTCAGTCACACAGTAAAATATCTAGCATGTAGTAAATGTTCAATAGATGTTAGCTGCTGCTGTTATTGTTTCTATTGTTATTGTTAGACCTCATATGCCGATAGACCTGAGCTTTTATCTATGAAATTTCTCTGTGGTTTCACCAAGAAATTTATCCATTGCATAAAATATTTTTGAGAATTTACCAAGATAGGTGGTAAATGATAGAGGCCCATAGGGGATTACTGAGTACAAATTATGTCAATTAAATCTAATTTCCATTTTTATGTATTAAAACAACAATAGATAGATAATTTCTATACAGTCTATCTTGATTTCAGGTATATCTTTGAATTAAAGAGATTCTCATAAGAACATTCTGGATAAAGTGGAAAATATTTAGACATAGGTACAGTTTTTTCTAATACTTAACAACAATTATAAATGAATCAGTATTAACTTGGAGTTATATTTTTAATGGAATAGCTTGGTACCCCCTCTTTATTTCACTATTTTTAGGAAAGACCTAGTATAAAGTATAAACAGCATGATTATATATTTCATGAGGCTGGAAGAGTTAGCTAATATCCAATGAAAGAATAGGATTATGAATATTGAGACTGAAACAATAAGCTCAATCCCATAAAATAATATTTTATAAGAATAGGTATAAATTTTTCACCTAAAAAAAACTATTTAAACACAGACTAAAGGATACATGGCTTAAAGCAAATTCATGTGATATAGAGTTAGACTTTCAGTTGCCCTCAATCTTATTATGAATGGAGAGTGTATTCTGTGCCTGTTCAATAGCTGGTAGATTTTTGGTTTTATATATTATGGCATTTAGAATGAAAGAAAAGCCTATTGTTACACTCTAATGACAGGACTCTTACACCAGTACTTGGTGTTCAGATTATGGTTCACCCTTTAAAAGCATCATAACCAGCGGAAGATCATTTAGGGAAGTATAATTATGATGCTATGGGGCTTGGAATTAAGCAAGGGATGACTTTCTTGATACAAAAACTTTCTTAAAATTAGAGAAGCTTAAAATTAAAATGAACTACTTCAAGAATTAGTGACATCCTTCAATGAAAGTATGCAAGCAAAAGCTGGGATAAGCATTTGCTGAGAGTATATGAAGAAGACAGTAAAATTAATTGGCTGGTTTGTAGTGCCATCTATTTTGTCATAGTTTGTAATTCTTTGGTTGTAAATACATTGTCTTTAGGTTGCTACTGTAATATCAGACACTGTAGGCCAGCAGTTCTTTCTGGAGGTCTACAAAGTTTAAATTATTTTCATGATAATAGTAAGACATTATTTGTCCTTTACACTTTCATTCTCTCATAGGTAGAGTTTTCCAGAGGCTACATATGTGATGATAGCATCACTGACTTTAACATGTAATGACTTTTTTATTCTTAAATGAATAATTTTTAAAATTCTATTTTAATTTATAATATGGTATAAATTTAAAAAGCTCTTCAAAGTTCTCAATTTTTAAAGGTATAAAGTGATACTCTGAATAAGAAGTTGATCTAGGTGCTCTGACTACAGAATCAAAATTCCTGATTTCATGGGGTTTACATTCTAAAGCAGGAATATAAACAAACAAATGAATGGATAAAGTAGATGTGGCACATATGTACAATGGAATATTACTCAGCTATAAAAAGAAACAAAATTGAGTTATTTGTAGTGAGGTAGATGGACCTAGAGTCTGTCATACAGAATGAAGTAAGTCAGAAAGAGAAAAACAAATACCGTATGCTAACACATATATATGGAATCTAAAAAAGAAAAATGGTACTGATGAACCTAGCGGCAGGGCAGGAATAAAGATGTAGACATAGAGAGTGGACTTGAGGACACAGGGAGGGGGGAGGGGGAAGCTGGGGTGAAGTGAGAGTAGCATCGACATATATATACTACTGAATGGAAAATAGCTAGTGGGAAGCAGCAGCATAGCACAGGGAGATCAGCTCCGTGCTTTGCAATGACCTAGAGGGATGGGGTAAGGAGGGTGGGAGGGAGATGCAAGAGGGAAGGGAGGTGGGGATATATGTATGCATATGGCTGATTCACTTTGTCATACAACAGAAACTAATACAGTATTGTGAAGCAATTATACTCCAGTAAAGATCTATGTTAAAAAATGGTAGTAAGTAATATGAATTAAAAATAGAAATCTGATAGAGAATTTAGGGAAGGGTGATGGGGTACTTTAGGTAACACAACCTTCTTTATATGTCAGTCTGCTTTAGAAAAGTAAGGTTGCTTCTGAAGAGATAGTACTTGTTCTGTGATGAAAAGGAAAGATCCATGTTAACGTTGTAGTATGCCAAAAAGTATGCCAAGCAAAGGCAACAACAAAAGTTATAAAATAGGAACAAGCTTCATATATTTGAGGATCAAAATGAAGTCCTATGAACCTAGTGTATAGTGAGTGAAGAATGATAAGTTTGGCTAAATGGGAAGAGGCTTGTAAGTAACCCGAATATTAGAACTCAGGCCTACCCTGTTGTACTCCTCTTCATAGTTATCTTTAAATATAACCTTTTCTAGCCATATTCATAAAGGAAAAAAATTACATTCACAACCCCAACAAACCCCAAGCAAAATAATATGTGGCAAAAGCCTAGAGTCACACTGCAAGTTTAATAAAGTCAAAATCCTATGTAGAAGGGGGACTTCCAGAGAGGACTGTCAGACCCTCTCTCCAGCAAAATCACCATTTAACTGGTGAAAATTATAAAAAGCAATCATTTAAAGTCCCTGTAAATTATCCAAAGGGCATATAGCAAATGGAGAACATTCATTCAAGAAAATCTACTAAATCTCAGTAAAAAGAGTGAGAGTTTGTGGCATGTGAGCCATGACCTGCTTCTTTGCCCACTTCAGTTTTGCTCCAAGTTAAAGAAACAGAACCTCTACCTAGGATACTCTACTCTGGACAGATGAGGCTGAAAAGAGTGTTCTTTTTTCCTTCAGTTCCTAGTGTAGGGCTACAGTTATACCCTGGAGGGGTAGGCTGTTGGCATTTCTCCCTCCCCTAGCCCTATGTTGCAGAAGCTCTATTCCAGTCTGACAAAGACAGAAGACCCCTACCCTCTCCTAGCCTCTACTCCGAAGTGGAAGCTCTACCTCAGGCATGGAAGGGTGAGAAAACTGGGACTAGATTACCCCTACTCCAGCTTCCACTTAGGTCAGAGCTTCCATACAGGGAGGGGCAAACAAATAAGACCAGAGGCTACCACTTTTCTTTCCATGTGTCTGCTCATAGAGCAGGACTATCATTCCAGTAGAAACAGGCCCCTGCCCTCACCCCACCTTCTATGTAGTGGAACAGAAGTTCTGCCTAGGAGGTGAAGCAGACCATAAGGATGAAGAGTTCTGGAGCTCTGACTAAAATGATTGAGTTTATCTGAAACAGTTGGAAAATTCCTTGCCAAAGGACATTGTTTAAAGCAATGGATATTTTGGTGGAGAGCAATAAGAGGGTGTTGATAGTTCCATGAAACTGGTAGCAACAAGTGAAGTGACAGAACACCCAGAAGTTTAACAGGGATACCATGGGAAAGGACAGCAAAGAATACTTCTGGGATCACAGTCAACCTTGAGGATCAAGAAGTTCTGTGCACATGCTCAGGAGCAATCAGAACAGTTTTCAATGAGAAACAGTGAGCAGAAACCTCTGGAGGAACCAATGCCAGAGTAGGAAAACCTGAAATAATTAATGGATTGCTAGAGGCACAATGTGGGAAAGTCTGAGAGATAAAAGTGACAAGGGGACCCAGCCATTAAGGGACCCCCACATTTTTGTGAGTTTTACCTCCTGGAGTTTTAAATAAGTTCTCACAGTAAATATTGGAGAAATGCACTTTCAGGCTTCTCACAAAGAGAGGGTGAAAGGAATCACTTTGAAATACACAGGAGCATTCTATTCTTCCTAACAACAAGGTCTGCCCTTAAGAGAAACTGTATAACAAGAGCCTAAACTACTGAGGTTTAACCAGAGCCTAACTGATTTGAAAGAAAATACCTACCTAACCAAAGCCAAGTCTAGCTTTCCACATGGAAGATGGGAAATACAACTACCATCTAGCATTCCTATCCCACTTAAGGGAGGAGTTGACTGAAAACACATGTGAAGTTTATATTCCGGAGGCAAGGCTCACTAAAACACTGAGACCTAATAACAGGACCATAGAATGCTTCCCTTCCCTGACACCTTACTGCAAACATTAATGAAGGCCTATTTACAGCAATGCATTTTACCCACTACATCCTGTCCACTATCAGGAAAAAACTATAAGACATAAAATAACACAACTTGAATAGGTAGGGCAAAGATCAGAATTAGACTCAGATATGGTAGGGCTGTTGCAATTATCAGGCCAGAATTTAAAACAACTATGATTAATATGCTAAGGAATCTAATGGATAAAGTAGACAGCATGAAAGAACAGATGGCCTATGTAAGGAGAGAGATGAAAATTCTAACAAAGAACTGAAAGCAAATACTAGAGATGAAAAACACCTTAACAGTAATGAAGAATGTCTTTGATGGGCTTATTAGTAGACAGAGCAGACTGTAGACAATGGAAAGTTATCAGGCATAAATAGAGGCATTAAATGACAATAAGGGGTCATTTCTCCAAGAAGACATAGCAGTCCTTAACATTTATGTGCCTAACAACAGAGCATCAAAATATGTGAGGCAAAAACTGAAAAAAACAGCAAAGAGAAATAGATGAATTCACTGTAATAGTTGAAGACTTCAACACCTGTCTATCAGAATTGGACAGATCCAGCAGGCAGAAAATCTGTAAGGACATAGTTGAACCCCAAACACTATCAAACTACTGGGTATAAGGAATATCTATAGACTACTTCATGTAACAACAGCAGAATACCCATTCTTCTTAAGCTCACATGGAACATTCACCAAGATAGAACATGTCCTGGGCCATTAAAAACACTAAAATTTAAAAGAATAGGAATCATACAATATCTGCTTTCAGACCACAATGGAATGAAACTAGATACCAATAACAGAAAGATAGCTGGAAAATCCTAAAATACTTGGAAATTAAATAAAATGTTTCTAAATAATATATAAGCCAAAGAAGATCTCAAGAGAAAATTTAAATATGTAAATAAATGAAAATACAACTTACCAAAATTACTGGGATACAGCAAAATCAGGGTTTAGAGGGAAATTTAGAGCATTGAATGCATATTTTAGAGTAGAAGAAAGATCTAAATGCAATAATTTAATCTCCCACCTTAAGAAACTAGAGAAATAAGACGAATTTATAGTTCAAAGTAAGAGAAGAAAACAGATAATAAAATTTAGAGCAGAAATAAATGAAATTGAAAACAAGAAATCAATAGAAAATATCAACAAAAGAAAAAAATTGGCTCTGAAAATATATATAAAATTGATAAGCCTCTAGGAAAGCTAATTAAGAGAAAGAGAAAGGCCACAGTTTTACTAATATCAGATATTTATAAAGAGGCAATATCACTTCTGATCCCATGGTCATTAAAAGGCTAATAAATGAATAAAACAACTTTATGCCCACAAATTTGATAGTCAAGATGAAATGAATCAATTTCTGAAAGACAAAATCTTCCAAAATTCATACAAGAAGAAATCGAAAATCAAACAAGCCTATATCTATTAAAGAAATTGAATCAATAATTAATAACATTCCAAATCATAAAGCAACAGACCTAGATGGATTTATTGGTCAATTCTACCAAGGATTTAAGAAGGAAATCACACTTATTCTCTACAGTTTATTTCACAAGATATAAGCAGAGGGAATAATTTTTAACTAATTTTATGAGGCCAAAGTTACCCTTGTAAGAAAATCAGAAAAAGATATTGCAAGGAAAGAAAACTACAGACCAATGTATTCCATAAACATAGATGTAAAAATTCTCAACAAAATATTGCCATATTGAATCCACTGATGAATGAAAAGAAACATAACCATGACTAAGTGGGATTTACACCAGGTATCCAAACCTGGTTCAACATACAAAAATCAAATAACATAATCAATTACATGAACAGGCTAAGAAAGAAAAATCATGTGACCACTCAATACAGTAAAATCATTTGACAAAATCCAACACACATTGATGATAAAAACTCAAAGTAAACTAGGAAACGGGAACTTCCTCAACTTGGGAAAGAATACAAAAGTCTATAGCTAACTTCATGCTTAATGGCAAGAAGCTAGAAATTTTTTTTGTTTTTTAATGAAAATCAGAATGGACTTTTTTCCTTTTTTTGTTGAAGTATAGTTGATGTACAGTATTATATAATTTAGAGGTGTACAATATAGTGATTCACAATTGTTAAAGGTTATACTCCATTTAGAGTTATTGTAAATTTTTGGCTGTATTTCCTGTATTGTACAATGAATCATTGTAGCTAATTTTATACATTATAGTTTGTACCTCTTAATCTCCTACCCCTTTGTTGCCCCTCCCCCCTTCCCTCTCCTAATTGGTAACCACTAGTTTGTTCTCTATATCTGTGAGTCTATTTCTTTTTTTGTTATTTTCACTAGTTTCTTCTATTGTTAGGTTCCACAAATAAGTGATATCATTCTGTATTTGTCTTTCTCTGACTTATTTCACTTAGCATAATACCCTCCAGGTCCATTCATGTTGTTACAAATGACAAAATTTCATTCTTTGTAATGGCTGAGTAGTATTCCATCATATATATACTACTACTTCTTTTTTTTATAAATCTTTATTAAATTTGTTACAATATCGCTTCTGTTTTGGTTTTTTTTGGCCGCAAGGCATGGCATGTGGGATCTTAGCTCCCTCACCAGGGATTGAACCCACACCCCCTGCATTGGAAGGCAATGTCTTAACCACTGGACTGCCAGGGAAGTCCCATATATTACTACTTATTTACCATTCATCTGTTGATGGACACTTAGGTTTCTTCCATGTCTTGTAAATAATAATGCTATGAACATTGGAGTGCATGTATCTTTTCAAATTCATGTTTGTTTGTTTGTTTTAATATAAATCCAGGGGTGGAATTGCTGGTTCATATAGCAGTTCTAATTTTAGTTCTTTGAGAAACCTTCATACTGTTTTCCACAGTGGCTGCACCAATTTACATTCCTGCCAACAGTGTACAAGTGCTCCCTTTTCTCCACATCCTTGCCAACATTTGTTATTTGTGTGGTTTTTTTTTTTTTTTTTTGATGCTAGCTATTCTAACAGGTGTGAGGTTATATGTCATTGTGGTTTAGATTTGCATTTCCCTGATGATTAGCGATGTTGCACATCTATTCATATGCCCATTGCCCATCATTGACCATCTGTGTGCCTTCTTTGGAAAAATGTCTATTAAGGTCTTCTGCCTATTTTTAAGTGGTTGTTTGCTTTTATTGATGTTGAGTTGTATGAGATGTTTATATATTTTGGATATTAACCTGTTATTGGTCATAACATTTCCAAACATTTTCTTCCATTCAGTAGATTGTATTTTCATTTCATCAGTGTTGCCTTTGCTATGCAAAAGCTTTTAAGTTGAATTAGGTCCAGTCTGTTTTGCTTTTACTTCCTTTGCTTTAGGAGGCAGATCCAAAACACTATTGTTGTGATTTATGTCAAAGAGTGTTCTGCCTATGCTTTCCTCTAGGAGTTTTATGGTTCTCAGTCTTACAATTAGGTCTTTAATCCATTTTGAGTTTATTTTTGTATATGCTGTGAGAGAATGTTCTAATTTTATTCTTTTACATGTATCTGTCCAGTTTTCCCAGCACTACTTATTGAAAAAACGTTTTTTCCTCCATTGTATATTCTTGTCTCCTTTGTTGTAGATTAATTGACCGTGGTGTGTGGGTTGATTTCTGGGCTCCTGATTCTGTTCCATTGATTTTTGTGTCTGTTTTTTGCCAGTACCATACTGTTTTGATTACTGTAGCTTTGTAATATAGTCAGAAGTCAGGGACCGTGATTTCTCCAGCTCTGTGTTCCTTTCTCAATATTGTTTTGGCTATTTGTGGTCTTTTGTGTTTGCACACAAATTTTAAAATTATTTGTCCTTGTTCTGTGAAGAATGCCATTGGTATTTTGATAGAGATTGTATTGAATCTATAGGTTGCCTTGGGTATTATGGTCTTTTTAACAATATTAGATCTTCCCATCCAAGGACATGTTATATCTTTCCATCTGTTTTTGTTGTCTTCAACTTCTTTTATCACTGTCTTATGGTTTTCTGTGTACAGGTCTTTTACCTCCTTAAGTAGGTTTATTCCTAGGTATTTTATTCTTTTTGATGCAATGGAAAATGGGATTGCTTTCTTGATTTATCTTTCTGATCTTCTGTTGTTAGCGTATAGAAATGCAACAGAGTTCTGTGTATTATTTTTGTATCCTGCAACTTTAATGAATTCACTGATGAGCTCTAGTAGTTTTCTGGTGATATCTTTAAGATGTTCTATATATACTATCATGTCATCTGCAGACAGTGACAGTTTTACTTCCTTTCCAATTTGGATTATTTTTATTTCTTTTCTTTTTTTTTTTGTTTTGTCTGATTGTTGTGGCTAGGACTTCCTATATTATGTTGAATAAAAGTGGCAAGAGTGGGCATCCTGCTCTTGTTCCCGATGTTAGAGAAGATGCTTTTAGCTTTTTACTGCTGAATATGTTAGCTGTGGGTTTGTCTTATATGAACTTTATTATGTTGAGGTAGGTTCTCCCTGTGCCCACTTTCTGGAGAGTTTTTATCACAAATTTATGTTAAACTTTGTCAAAAGCTTTTTCTGCATCTATTGAGATAATCATATGATTTTTATTCCTCAGTTTCTTAGTGTGGTGTATCACATTGATTGATTTGTGAATACTGAAAAATCCTTGTATTCCTGGGATAAATCTCACTTGATCTTGGTGTATGATCCTTTTAATGTAGTGTTTGATTTGGTTTGCTAGTATTTTTTTTGAATTTTATTTTATTTTTAAGGAGCAGGTTCATATTAGTTATCTATTTTATACAAATCAGTGTATATATGTCAAGCCCAATCCCTCAATTCATCCCATCACCCACCCCCCACTTTTCCCCCTTGGTGTCCATATGTTTGTTCTCTACATCTGTGTCTCTATTTCTGCCTTGCAAACTGGTTCATCTGTACCATTTTTCTAGGTTCCACATATATGCATTAATATACGATATTTGTTTTTCTCTTTCTTACTTCACTCTGTATGACAGTCTCTAGGTCCATCCACATCTCTACAAATGACCCAATTTTGTTCCTTTTTATAGCTGAGTAATATTCCATTGTATATATGTACAACATCTTTTTTATCCATTCCTCTGTTGATGGACATTTAGGTTGCTTCCATGACCTGGCTATTGAAAATAGTGCTGCAATGAACATTGGGGTGCATGTGCCTTTTTGAATTATGGTTTTCTCTGGGCACATGCCCAGTAGTGGGATTGCTGGGTCATATGGTAATTCTATTTTTAGTTTTCTAAGGAACCTCCATACTGTTCTCCATAGTGGCTGTATCAATTTACATTCCCAGCAACAGTGCAAGAGGGTTCCCTTTCCTCCACACCCACTCCAGCATTTGTTGTTTGTAGATTTTCTGATGATGCCCATTCTAACTGGTATGAGATGATACCTCATTGTGGTTTGATTTCCATTTCTCTAATAATTAGTGATGCTGAGCAGCTTTTCATGTGCCTCTTGGCCATCTGTATGTCTTCTTTGGAGAGATGTCTATTTAGGTCTTCTGCCCATTTTTGGATTGGGTTGTTTGGTTTTTAATATTGAGCTACCTGAGTTGTTTATATATTTTGGAGATTAATCCTTTGTTGATTCATTTTCAAATATTTTCTTCCATTCTGAGGGTTGTCTTTTTGTCTTGTTTGTAGTTTCCTTTGCTGTGAAAAAGCTTTTAAGTTTCATTAGGTCCCATTTATATTTTTTTGTTTTCATTTCCATTACTCTAGGAGGTGAGTCAAAAAAGATATTGCAGTGATTTATGTCAAAGTGTGTTATTCCTATGTTTTCCTCTAAGAGTTTTATAGTGTTCAGTCTTACATTTAGGTCTTTAATCCATTTTGAGTTTATTTTTGTGTGTGGTGTTAGTAAGTGTTCTAATTTCATTCTTTTACATGTAGCTGTCCAGTTTTCCCTGCACCACTTAGTGAAGAGACTGTCTTTTCTCCATTGTATATCCTTGCCTCTTTTGTCATAGATTAGTTGACCATAGGTGCATGGGTTTATCTCTGGGCTTTCTATCCTGTTCCATTGTTCTGTATTTCTGTTTTTGTGCCAGTACCATATTATCTTGATTACTGTAGCTTTGTAGTATAGTCTGAAGTCAGGGAGTCTGATTCCTCCAGCTCCGTTTTTTTCCCTCAAGATTGCTTTGGCTATTTGGGGTCTTTTGTGTCTCCATGCAAATTTTAAGGTTATTTTTCTAGTTTTGTAAAAAAAAGCCATTGGTAATTTGATAGGGATTGCACTGAATCTGTAGATTTTTCTTTGGGTATTATAGTCATTTTCACAATACTGATTATTCCTATATTTCCAGAACCCCAGGTTAGGAAGCCTGACGTGGGGCTCAGAACCTTCACTCCAGTGGGTGGACTTCTGTGGTATAATCGTTCTCCAGTTTGTGAGTCACCCACCCAGCGGTTATGGGATTTGATTTTACTGTGATCGTGCCCCTCTTACCATTTTATTGTGGTTTCTCCTTTGTCTTTGGATGTGCATTATCTTTTTTGGTGAGTTCCAGTGTCTTCTTATTGATAATTGTTCAGCAGTTAATGGCGATTCCGGTGCTCTCACAAGAGGGAGTGAGCACATGTCCTTCTACTCCGCCATCTTGAACCGAGCACCAGTTTGCTAGTATTTTTGTTGATAATTTTTACATTTATGTTTATAAGTGACAATGACCTATAATTTTCTTTTTTCATAATATCTTTGTTTGGTTTTGGTATCAGGGTGATACTGGCCTCATAGAATGAGTTTGGAAATTTTCCTTCCTCTGAAATTTTTTGGAATAGTTTGAGAAGGATCGGTATAACTCTTCTCTAAATGTCTAGTACAGTTCATCTGTGAAGCCATCTGGTCCTGGACTTTTGTGTGTGTGTGTGTGTGGTACACAGGCCTCTCACTGTTGTGGCCTCTCCCGTTGTGGAGCACAGGCTCCGGACGTGCAGGATCAGCGGCCATGGCTCATGGGCACAGACACTCCGCTGCATGTGGGATCTTCCCAGACTGGGACACGAACCCGTGTCCCCTGTATTGGCAGGTGGACTCTCAACCACTGCACAACCAGGGAAGCCCCTGGTCCTGGACTTTTGTCTGTTGGGAGTTTTTTAATTACTGATTCAATTTCATTACTAGTAATTGGTCTGTTCATATTTTCTATTTCTTCCTGGTTAAGTCTTGGAAGATTGTACCTTTCTAAGAACTTGTCCATTTCTTCCAGGTTGTCCATTTTATTGGCATGTAGTGCTTGTAGTTGTCTCTTATGATCTTCTGTATTTCTGTTGGGTCAGTTGTAACTTCTCCATTTTCGTTTCTGATTTTATCAGTTTGGGCCCTCTTTTTTCTTGATGAGTTTAGTTAAAGGTTAATCAATTTTGTTTATCTTTTCAATGAACTATCTTTTAGTTTCATTGATCTTTTCTATTGTGTTCTTCCTCTCTATTTCGTTTATTTCTGCGCTGATCTTTATGATTTATTTCCTTCTACTAACTTTCAGTTTTGTTTATTCTTCTTTCTCTAATTCCTTTAGATGTAAGATTAGGTTGTTTATTTGAGATTTTTCTTATTTCCTGAGGTAAGCTTGTATTGCTCTAAACTTCCCTCTTAGAACTGTTTTTGCTGCATCCCATAGATTTTGGAATGGTGTGCACTTGAAAAGAATGTGTATTCTGCTGCTTTTGGATGGAATGTTCTATATATATCAATTAAGTTCAGTTGGTCTAATGCATCATTTAAGGCCAGTGTTTCCTTATTGATTTTCTGTCTGGAAATCTGTCCATTGATATAAGTGGGGTGTTTAAGTCCCCTACTATTATTGTGTTACTCTTGATATATCCCTTTATGCCTATTTATATTTGCTTTATATATTTAGGTGCTCCTATGTTGGATGCACATATATATACAATTGTTATATCTTCTTGGATTGATCCCTTGATCATTATGTAGTGTCCTTCTTTGTCTCTTGTAACAGTCTTTATTTTATTGTCAATTTTGTCTGGTATAAGTATTGCTACCTTGGCTTTCTTTTGATTTCCATTTTCATGGAATACCTTTATTCATCTCCTCACTTTCAGTCTCTTTGTGCCTTTAGACCTGAAGTGAGTCTCCTCTAGTCAGTGTATATATGAGTCTTGTTGTCATATGCATTCAGCCATTTAGTTTTTCTTACAAAGATCAGAAACAAGGCAAGGATATTCCCTCTCATCACTGCATTTCTACATCACTCTGGAAATTGTAGTTAATGCTGTAATACAAGAAAAGGAAATGAAATATAAACATGTTAAGGAAGAAGAAATAAAATTTTGTTTGCAAATAACATTATTTTCTATGCATAAATGTTTTCCTTAAAGGCCCTCCTGGAACTATTAAGTGATTATAGCAAGGTTAAATGGTAAAAAGTTAATGTACAAATTCTATCAATTTCCTACATACCAGCAATTAAGAAGTGGAATTTGAAAAGAAAAACTTACTATTCACCTTAGCAAACCCCCCCAAGTGAAATAGATAAAATCTAAATCTGAATTTATCTATCTATCTATCTATCTACATGCATATATTATATACAGTATCTTGGTGAGGAAAACTATAAAACTAGGGTGGACAATATCAAAGAATTAAATAATTGGAGAGATATTCTGTTTTCATAGATAGGGAGACACAATATTACCAATATTCCAACTTGATCTACAATTTTAAAACAATACCAATTATGATCTCAGCAAATCATTTTGCACATTGGGTGTTGTTCCATAGCCTAGTATATGGTCTATTCTGGAGAATGTGGCCACTTGAGAAGAATATGTATTCTGTCATTGAGTGGTCTGTTAGGTCTGATTAACTTATAGTGTTGGTGAAGCCTTCTATATCCTTGTAGATCTTCTGCACTGCTCATTTATTTTTAGTGCTGAATAATATTGCATTGTGTATATGTTCCTAGTCTACTTATCCATTCACGTATGAAAGGCATCTTGGTTACTTCCAAGTTTGTCAATTACGAATAAAGTTGCTATAAATATCCATGTGCAGGTTTTTGTGTGGACATAAGTTTTCAATTAATTTGGTTAAATACCGGAGATCATGATTACTGGATCATATGGTAAGACAATGTTTGGTTTTGTAAGAACCTGCCAAACTGTCTTCCAAAGTAGCTGTACCGTTTTGTAGTTCTACCAGCAATGAATGAGATTTCCTGTTGCTCCATATACCACCCCCCAGCATTTGGTATTGTCATTGTTTTGGATTTTCACAGTTCTAATAGAGTGTACTATATCTCTTTGTTGCTTTCATTTGCAATTCCTTAATGATATATGCTGTTGAATATCTTCATATGTTTATTTGCCAACTATGTATCTTCTCAGGTGAGGGGTCTGTTTTTATCTATGCCAATTTTATTAATTAAATTGCTTGTTTTCTTATTGTTGAGTTTTAGGAGCTCTTTCTATATCTTGGATACTAGCCCTTTATCTGATATGTCTTTTGCAAATGTTTCCTCTAAGTTTGTGGCTTGTCTTCTCATTCTATTGATGTCATCTTTCTCAGAGCAGAAATTTTTAATTTTAATAAAGTGCAGTATATCAATTTTTCCTTTCAAAGATTGTGCCTTTGATGCTGCATCTATAAAGCCATTGCTATACCCAAGGTAATCTAGGTTTTCTTCTGTATTTTCATCTAAGAATTCAGCCAGGAACAGAATTAGTTGGATTTCTGAAATGCCATATCCTAGTATTTCAGAAAGTAATTTTAAGCTTACTTAAGGTTTAGGTCCATGACCCATTTTGAGTTGATTTTTGTAAAGGCCATAAAATCTGTGTCTAGGTTCATTTTTTTGCATGTGGATGTCCAGTTGATCCAGCATCACTTGTTGAAAAGACTAGTTTGCTCCACTGTATTGCCTTTGCTTCTTTGTTAACGATTAGTTTACTATATTTATGTGGGTCTATTTCTAGGCTCTTCATTCTGTTCCATTGGTCTGTTTTTCTATTCTTCCTCAATACCACACTGTCTTGATTACTGTAATTGCACACTTTAAAAAGATATATTCTTTGGTATGTGAATTATATCTCAATAAACATGTCATTTGAAAATATAGTGAACAAATAAATGGATAAACAATTACCTTTAAACTAAAAATTAATTGCAAATCTGGATTAATATCAGTTTTAAGATTTACACAATCTAGAATTTTGTTTTGTTTGAAAATAGTCAGGTGTGACAGATATTTGAGGCGAAGAAGTGTAGTTCAAGTATATTATAAAGAGAGAAAAGCTCCAGAAGGGATTTGTAATTATTGTATAATAAAAGGTTAATCAAAATTTATTATCTCAGATAAAGATAGTAAATGTGTATTGGCTCACAGTGTATTCTGATTAATTGCAGCACTCTTCCTACAGTGCTGTTTTTAGATTCTGAGACAACAGCTAGGAGTGTGGAAAAAAAGGCCTTTGTGTAAATGAAATGTCTGTCATCATCAAGGAAGTGAGAATTTGTAGAGTTCAAAGTGAAATTTATAGCTTAGATAATAAAACCTAGATTTAAAAACTTTTTCCAATGTGACAAACATTTTTCACTCAATCCTCACAGCTTATCTGTAAAGTAGGCAGTTTTGTTCTTCCATTTTATAGATGAAGAAACTGTGGCCTTGGAAGTTAAATATCTTGTTTAAAGTTACTTTCTGAAATACTAGGATATGGCATTTCAGAAATCCAGCTAATTTTGTTCTTGGTTTTATTCGCCTAATCACTATCCAACAGTGATTCTTACTGTCCAATGGTCCAAAATCAACAGAATGGAAGAGGCAAACCATTTTTTCAGTAGAGTTGGACTAGTATGATCTGTGTGGTCAGTGTGGTCCAAGTTGAATGCATATTTGACAGGATATTAGGTTGAGAAGTTTAGATCTTCAAATTAAGATCCTGCTGTTGGAGCAAAAATAGACGGAGGCATCATGTTCCTTAGAAGATTACAGAAATGGTGGACCTGGGTAAAGGAAAATAATATAATCATCAAAAGACTGGTTCATTGTAATTCAGGAACCTATAGAAAGTTTGACCTTAATACTGAGCCAACATTTGCCCAGAGGGAAATTTATTTTGGTTTTCACTGTTTATGGCTAGGCATGGAATTTTTTGAATATTTTGTTCTATCTAAAATTACCAGATAAGTAGAAGTTTCTAAAATTATACAAAAGGCAAACTTAAAAAGGAAAGAAGTCATAAAGCTGCAATTGAGTTCTTTGGAATAATGAAACTCATCACAAAAGACCACATATTTATGATCTCATTTGTAATAAATGTCCAGTATATATAAATCTATAGGGATGTAAGGTAGATAAGTCATTGCCTAGGTGTGGTGAGGTGGTGGAGGCTGGGGGCTGGAGAGTGACTCTAATGGTTGTAGCATTTCTTTTTGGCATAATAAAAATATTCTAAATCTAGATTGTGGTGATGGTTGCAGAACTCTGAATATATTAGAATCATTGTATGGTACACTTTAATGGTTTAATGGTTAATTTTCATGGTATATTAAATATATCTCAGTAAAGATCTTGAAAAAGTCACAGATAAACATTTTTAAAACATGTGGATGTCAGCAATGGTGATGTTTATCTGAGATGTTGCTGTCATTAACAGGAGCAATTGAAACAACATTGAAATCAAAACAACAATTTGTAAGCAACCTTATTAGTTGATGATCAAGTAACAATATTTTAAGTATTTTACATATTAGTATGTAAGGTGCTTATAAATATGTATTGTACTGCTATCACTTTCAAGGCATTGTTTTTGGAAATTATAGGTTTTTGTGGTTAACTTGTAATACATTACAATTTTTCCCATGTAGAATATAGACAAATAGGCTCCTGTATAGTAGTTTCACACAGAATGTCTAGTTTTCAGAAATACATTAATGGTATTAAGTGGAAAGATAATTTCTCTGCATCTTTCTAACTTTCTATCCTATTGCAGTCAGTTTCCAATATAACTCTGTTACATGTGAGATATACAGTTTTTTGTAACCTTCAATTATGATGATGATCTTGGATCATATCTTAGGCCATTTATACCACATTTTGTGCATATATGTAATGGGATGGGGTAGTGGAAGACCTCAGACACTTTTGTATTGTTACAAAGAAAATTCATCTTGGAAGAAAATGGCCACTGTCACTGTAATTTCAGTGACATTTATTTGCCTAAATCAGGGAAAACTCAGTGCATGACAGAAGTTGTCTCTGCTTTTTTCTTTACATTTACTTTCTTTGTCCTTTCCTTCCTATTCTTTGCTTCACCAGAACTCAAAGCTGACTCAAAGCCTATTTACCACACAAGGCCATCTACTTGTGCTGAGATGTCATACACTTTGTTGAAAAGATCAACTGCTTCAGATCCATTTTTGAGCATTCATATCATAGCTACACTGAAGTCTTAGACCACTTGTTTCTTCACAGGTGGCTCATAAATGTATAATACATTTAGAATAACCAGATAAGCTCCATTGACCACAAATGTTACTGGCTTCTGTGTTCCTGTGAGTGCTAAAGGTTCATGTGACAGTAAAACTGTTGAGATAATTGAAAATAAATTGATTATAATGTGGTCTAGTTGTTTTGCTCTTAAATAGAGAAGTTAATATGAAGTACAAATATAAGGATAATTTCTTTTTATCAAATATTTATTTTTCATATGGTAAACTATATCTAAACAAATTGTGTTGCCCTTCGTTGAATAATTCAGTTTGTGGAAATTGTAGCTATACCTCAAAATTACCAGGTGTTCTTAAATAAAAAGTATACAAAGATGTCATTTTCCTCAATTTTTACCTGAGTATTATTAGTAGTCATGTAAACAGAAGCAAATAGTATGAGTTCAAAATGATCTTCTTATTTTTAGGATAAAATATTTTAAATGACATTGTATTAACAGAAAATGATTTTTTTAAATAAAGAATTTAAATGCGCCATTAGTGAAACATTAGCTCGTGTTTGAGTATGAAAGCTATGAACTTCAAAAAGATTAACGCGTATAAGAATATTTAATCTAGGTCATAAAATCTGATTTTTCTCCTGTATTTCTTGTCTCAACACATGGCATCACCATCCATTCAGTCCCTCAATCCAAAATGCTAGCATTCATCCTTGGTTGTATTTTTTTCCCCCTCTCCTCTGTGATCTGATTTGTCATCAAGCCTTATTGGCTTTGCCTTTAAAGCATATCCTAAATCTTTCCTCTTCTGTGCAACTTCATTGCTTTCACTCTAGCCCTACCTGCCGTCAAATCTTGTTTGGGCCTCTATGGTAGCCTTTAAAACAGTTTCCCTCCTTTATCCTCTCGCGGTCCACGTTCACATCCATTTTCTTCATGGTGAAATCACACATCATATCACTCACCTACTTAAATGGCTCTATATCTCAGAATAATATCCAAACTTTTTTCCTGTGGCCTACAATGTCCCATTTAATCTGGTTCCTGCCGTACTTCTCTGACCACATCTCACACCACCCTCCTTTTGCTCACTGAGGTCTAGCAAAAATGGCTTTCTTTCTGTATCCCTAACAGACCATGTGTTCCTGCCTATTATTTTTTCAGTAGCTTCTCATTTCTCCTGGAATACTCTTTTCCCCAAAATTTTCCTACTGAATATTCCTTATTATCTTTCAGATTTGAGATGAAATTGAATTTCCTTTAAAAAATCTTTCTTGTCTACCTAATATAATTACTAGACTTGCTGTCATTTTAACCTGATTGATTTTCATCAGAGCACTTATTCCTTGATATTTTCTTGTTTATGATTTTATCTGTCTTCTCCCACTATAAGTTCCATAAGACTGTGTCTTTCATAATGTCTCACCTCCCTTGTCTACAAAAGTGTCTTACACATAGCAAATGTTCAATGCTAAGTATACATTTTTCATATATATTATATTTGTTATCTGATTGCTACATTTAACAGCAAAAAACTTTTTTATTAAAGAAAGATTGAAAATATCCATAGAAACCAAATAATTCTAAAACAATTAAAAAGGAAGATAAAATTTAGAGGAAAAATTAAGAAAATTAAGAACTGGAAGGAGTTTGAATAAGAAATTTTACACTTATTCTTGAATTTCAACTGAATTTTCAAGCTACTGAAATACGAATGGTTGGATGGAAGAATGGATAGATAGATGAATTAATAGATGAATAAATCAAAATGACTCTAGGAAGCTTGAAGCTATTAAGGTCTTCATTGAGACTATATGTAATTTTAAGTAGCTGCCATTGGGAGAAATTGGTATCTATTACATTAATAAAACACTGAGATTGAGAGTTGAGATGTGAGCCTGGATAAATGCTCACAGAGTCTTGGACTTACTAGGTAAATTATCCAAAAAGAAATTAAAATAGAAGAATAATTAACATATCAGAATGAATTATAATAGAAATGAAATGGATATTAATAATTTAGTAATGAGAAAAAAGAGAAAAATGAACTCTAATATGACCACAAGTAACAATTAAAAATCCTAAATATCTACATTACAGTGAACTGTATATAGTCTCTGAAGATTCTATGAGGTTTCTGACATTTCTATTTGTTGATTTATACTTTGAAGCTTGTATCATTGGATCTTATCATAAAATTGGGTCATTTCGAGGTTGATATCCTAAGAATTACTTAAAGGGACTTATTTAAATAACACTTAAGGTCTAGCTGTTCTGGCTACTCTAATTGCTGCACTGAAACTTGACAATATCTTTTGGTCTCTGCATATTTAAACTGAAGAAAAATATAAAAGAAAGGGTGAAAGCAAGGAGGAAATACATCTATCATTGTTTGCATTGTAGACACTAGTTAAATTCAAAGTGGGGAGGTGCATTTTGTGGATTAGGCCTAACTCTGTACTTTTATAAAAAGAATTATTTTGTTCTGGTAAGAACTCTTAACATGAAATCTACCCTCTTAACAAATTTTAAGTGTACAATACAGTATGTTGACTACTTGATACCATGTTGAAAAGCAGATCTCTAGAGCTTACTCATCTTGTTTAACTGAAACTTTATGCCAGTTGATTAGTAACTTCCCATTTCCTTCTCCCCAGCCCTTGGCAACAGCATTCCACTTGATTCTATGAATTTGACTCTTTTAGATACCTCATATAAATGGAATCATGCAGTATATGTCTTTCTGAGACTGGCTTATTTCAGTTAGAATAATGTCCTCAAGGCTCATTTATGTTGTCCCATATTGCGGAATTTCCTTTTTTTTTAAGGCTGAGTATATTTTATATTCTATTCTATGTATATGTCACATTTTCTTTATCCATTCATCTGTTACAGACATTTGTTTCCACATTTTCGTTATTGTGAATAATGCTGCAATGAAATAGGAGTGCTAATATTTCTTCAAGATCCTGATTTCAGTTCTTTCTGGCAAATACCCAGAAATTGGATTTCTGGATCATATGGGGTAGTTCTATTTTGAATTTTTTAAGAACCTCCATACTGTTTTCCATAGTGGCTGCATTGCCACCAACAGTGTGCAAGGGTTCCAATTTCTCCATATCCTTACCAACACTTGTCTTTTGCTGTTTTGACCCTGACAGGTATGAGGTAATATCTCATTGTGGTTTTGACTTACATTTTCCTGATGACTAGTGACATTGAACCTTTTTTTTTTTTTGGCCTTTCACTACCCGCTACGTGCTTTTTTTAAAAATTTTTATTGGAGTATAGTCGATTTACAATGTAGTATTAGTTTCTGCTGCACAGCAAAGTGAATCAGTTATACATATATCCACTCTTTTTTAGATTCTTTTCCATATAGGTCATTACAGAGTATTGTGAAGAGTTCCCTGTGCTATACAGCAGGTACTTATTAGTTATCTATTTTATATATAGTAGTGTGTATATGTCAGTCCTAATCTCCCAATTTATCCCTCCCCCTCCAAACATTTTTTAATATGTCTGTTGGCCATTTTGTATATCTTCTTTGGAGAAATATCTATTCATGTCTTTAGTCTATTTTAAAAATTGTAATATTAATTTTTTTACTATTGAGTTTTAGGAGTTTCTTATTTATTTTGGAGATTAAACCTGTATCAGACATATAATTTGCAAATATTTTTTTCCCATTCCATAGGTTGCCTTTTTACTCTGTTGATTGTTTGCTTTGTTGTGCAGAAGCTTTTTAGTTTGATGTAATCTCATTTTTCTATTTTTGCTTTTGTTGCCTGTGCTTTTGGTGTCATATCCATTAAATCATTGTCAAGACTGATGCCATGACATTTCTCCTATATTTTCTTCTAGGAGTTTTAGTGTTTCACGTCCTATATTTAAGTCTTTAGTCTGTTTTGAGTGATTTTTTGTGTTTAATATGAGATAAGATTTCAATTTTATTCTTTTGCATATAGAGATCCAGTTTTCCTTACACGGTTTATTTAAGAGACTATCCTTTCTCCCTAGTATATTCTTGGCACCTTTGTTAAAGATCAGTTGACTGTATATGCACGGATTTATTTCTGGGCTCTATTCTATTCTCCATTTGTTAAAAGTCTTTCTGCCAGTGCACTAGTGTTTGTATTACTGTAGCTTTGTAATATATTTTGAAATCATGGAGTGTGATGCTTCTAGCTGTGTTCTTTCTCAAGGTTGATTTGGCAATTTGTGGTCTTTTGTGCTTTCATATCAATTGTAGAATTGTTCTTTTTCTATTTCTGTAAACAATGCCAATAGCATTTTGATAGGGATTGAACTGAATTTGTAGATTGCTTTGTGTAGTATGGACATTTTAACAATATTCTTCTGGTCCTTGAACATGAGATATCTTTCTGTGTATTTGTGTCTTCATTTTCTTTCATCAATGTCTTAATGTTTTCAGTGTAGAGATTTCTCACCTGCTTTGTTAAATCTATTTCTTAGTATTTCATTGTTTTAATGCTATTATAAATATGACTGATTTATTAATTTCTTTTTCACATAGTTTGTCATTAGTGTATAGAAATGAAACTGATTTGTGTATGTTGATTTTGTATCCTGTGACTTTACTGGATTACTCAGTTCTAATCATTTGTGTGTGTGTGGTGGGGGGGGGCGGTCTTTAGAGTTTTCTAGATACAGAATCATGTCTTCTGCAAATAGGGAAAATTTAACTTCTCCCTTTCTGATTTTAGATGCCTTTTATTTCTTTTTCTTCTCTAATTACTCTGGCTAGGACTTCCAGTACTATTTTGGACAGGATGACATCCTTACTTTGTTCCTGATATTAGAGGAAAAATTGTGGGAGTTTATTACCCCTAGACCTGCCTTACAAGAAAATGGCTAAAGGGAGTTCTTCAAGTTGAAAGAAAAGAATGCTAAAAAGCAACATGATAAACTAACTATGTACTTTTAAAATAAGTACTAAGACATTTTAAGACACTAAGACAGAGAGCTATTTTATGCCCTCTATTATCTACCAAAACAGTATTAAACATTTCATCATTTTGTGTGTGTGTGCACTCCTTTTAGCCCTCTGCTTAAGAAATAGCAAAAGAAAGAGAAAACAAAGAAACAGAAAAGCTTCTGAGTATATTTGGACCCTGAGTGTTATTTGCTTTTTATTTTTTAAAGTGGGGTGATGTGTTAGATATAAAAGACTTCCTTGCAATGGAGTTTCTCTAAGTGTGAAGGTCTTTAGGCCATTTTACTACATATTTTGGAACAGAAATCATTGGCAGGCATGACATCCAAATGTGACTCCATAATTTTATTAAAGGATTGCTTAATGGACAGATTCCTTTCCATTTTTTGTAGCAGCATTAAAAAAAAAAAAACCTAGCATGAATTTTGCTTGGGTTTCAGATTTTCATGTTATTTGCTTAATAGCTACAATTTGTTAAACATCTCATTTTATATGGAGGAAGCATAAATAATAATTTAATGGTGAGTGTTAAAGAGCTTCTTGTCATTTAAAAATTCAACCAGGGGTTTCTGAGAACACCTATGTGTGTACCCAGTCATGGTTCTGATACCCTGCTCTTGTCTTTCAGGTTAAGTGTGCAACTAGAAACTATGTTAATACCTTATTTTCTTCAATCTTATGACAGTTCTTTAAATCAATGGCCAAGTAATTGTCCTTTTTAAGCCTGTAATTCAAGTAGCCAGTTCTAATTTTTTTTCTGAAAAAAATTGTTATACAAAGGAGGAGCGTTAAATAGAGTTATATAAATTATTTTCTTATGTGACTCAGCAGTTTAGGTAAAGGATTAACTCCATAACAGTGTCAAGCAATGTTTAGGAAATATGCAACAATCTATCTCTAGGCATTTTCCTATGGTAAGTTTGGGTCAGAGATGCAGTACCAAAACTTCCTCATGTCATGTTTTTCCTTTTCTATTTGAACTGTGTTTTGACAGTTTGTTTGCAATATTTTATGTCAATGCCCTTCATATTCAAAGGTGTTGCCCCTTATAGTATTGCTTGCCTTATATATATTAGATAGGTGACCTTCAGGCCTTTTCATTTGGATTATATTTATTGTCAATTCCCTAATTCACAAAAAAGAATGCCATTTTGGGGCCTATTGTTACTGACAAGTTCTTACTGGATATCAAGTCACTCCAGGTTTTATAGAAGCTGCTCAGATCACCAATCTGCCTCACAGATTTGAACTTGTATATAAGTGACTTTTGTGATTATTATTTTTGTCTTGTAATAATATAAAAGAAGCAGGGAAAATGTCACCAATACAAAGCTGTTATACATGTAGACCTTATACTTGCTTGTATGGAAAGTTCACTTTGCAACCTCCTAGATTATTATAGTCACTGTTTGGCTCTTAATGCTGTCAGCTGGATCTAATAAAGAACCTTGATGCCATTGTCAGGTAATACACAGGTGAAGCAAAAATGCTGTTAAGCGGAAAAAAAGATGTCAGTAGAAGGGAAAAATGGAAAAGAAAGAATAAATTAACATGATGAGGAAAGTATATATCAGATAATTCAAATTGGTCATCCCTCTGCTATACTTAAATCTTGTAGTGGAACTCTTGACTTCCTTATAAAACACAAACTGTCTCTGAGAAAAATTAATACATTTAAAAGTCATTTCACATGTATTTTTTAAATTCTAGTTTTGTATATAATACTTATATTTAATAAATAGTTGAATTTTTAAAATTGTATACCAAAAATGCAGAACACTATGCTAACTGTAGTAGAGGATATAAAGATATATATAACATATCCCCTATCCTTTAAAAACTAAAACTTACTAAAAGAGTTAAGATGCGCAGCTATAGCACAAGCAGAATTCTTTATGAACTATCTGAGTGGATTTTGTCCCACTGCTATAAGACAGTGCTTCCAGTTATGGCACAAATCAATAATAATAATATTTGTAAAGTGTGCTAGGTTAAAATGAGAGAGAGTTTGTAATTAGTAGAAAATTTATTGTTTAAATTATCTAATTACAGTAATAAAAATAGAATATAAAATATTAGATATCAAATTTTGAGTTTATATAAAACTTATAAATAATGTCTTTAAAACCATCTCATTGTTGGACTTGAGCTTGAATTCCATGAACATAAAATATTTACACAAGATGCAGTGATTTTTAAAATATGTCCACAAATCCACTGATACTCTTCCCTTCAAAAAGTGGAGCCTAATTCTCCTCCCCTTGTGGGGTGGACTTAGGGACTTAAATATAAAGAATAGAATATGGCAAAAGAGATGATATGTGACTCATAAGACTCATCACAGAAGATATTTTGTCCTGCTCTGGGCTCTCTGTTAGATCACTTGATCGGGGGAAAGTCAGCTGCCATGTCAGAAGAACACATATGTACACCAAGTAGTTATTTTGAAAGACCCACAGCAAGGAACTGAGGCCTTCAACCAACAGCCAGTAAGAAACTTAGACCTTTGTCAATAGTCAGGTGAACGAGCAGACTTGGAATGGAATCCTCCAACTGCAGTCAAGCCTTTGGATGCCTGCAACCCTGGCTGACATCTTAATTATAATATCATTGGGAAACTCTGAGCCTCAGCCACCCAGCTAGACTACTCTTGCATTTTTACCCTAAAGAAACTGAAATAATAAAAGTTTATTGTTTTAAAGCCTTTATGTTTTAGAGTAATTCGTTAAGTAGCAATAGGTATTTAATATACCAAGTTTTAATTAT
This sequence comes from Aethalodelphis obliquidens, assembly GCF_003676395.1. NCBI lineage: Eukaryota > Metazoa > Chordata > Mammalia > Artiodactyla > Delphinidae > Aethalodelphis > Aethalodelphis obliquidens. The sequence continues at coordinate 11,022,498 of NW_020837957.1, read as the reverse complement.
AATCATTTTTAAGTCTTCATCGTCTCCAATAACAAGTAATTTAGGCTGAATAACTGATAAAAATATAAAACTTTTTACTTTACTTTCAGACATTTCCAATAGTTGAAAGATTCTGTGCAAGAATTTATTTTCCCATTTCTTTCATTGACAAGTATAAACTTGATTGTATGTGTGTGAAAATGTGAATGGACTTCAAATCTAATTGAATTTTTATATCATCCTATATTTCAAAATTATGATGAAACTCTAATTTACAGAAGAAAAGCCATTCTGCTTCTAGGAAGTATGTCATTAAAAATGTTTATCAACCAAAACTGGATTGAAGTATCTGATATACGTGTATAGTCAGCCCTCCATATCTGACAGTTCCACATCTACAGATTTAACCAACTCGATCTAAGATATTCAGAAAAAAATTTCCAGAAAGTTTGAAAAAACAAAATTTGAATTTGCTACTCACAGGCAACTATTTACATAGCATTTACCTTGTGTTAGGTATTTTAAGTAATCTGTAGATGATTCAGGAGTACGTGCATAGGTTATATGCAAATACTACACCGTTTTACGTAAGGGACATGAGCATCAACCCATTGTGGATACGGAGGGATGACTATAGTCTGGATTTGAGAGCCACTACCCCAGATCAGCCGCACCTTGGGCTATGTGCCATATTATGCACCTATTTCATGAGTCTCTTGTCAATAGTAAATAGCACCACACACAGTAACTCACTGCTCAAGTACATTTTCAAGTGATAGAAAGCCTCCTGAGCCCCATTCTATTGCCATGACTGTAGAGTAGTGTCAGATCACACTTGACTCCAAAGGCTCTAGATAAAATTTATGGCAAAGGGGTGCCTAGAGGCTGTAGTAACTCCACTCTCCACAAGGGTGATCAGTGTCTCTGGGCACTCCGTTATTCATTAACAGCTCACTAGTATGCCACATCACACCAGCTGGGGAACTGTGCTTAGGAATTCAGAAGAGAGAGTACTCCTTTTGTATTGGTCTTCTCGTGCTTCAATAATAAAATGCTACAGAATGGGGAGCTTAAACAACAGAAATTTATCTTCTCACAGTTCCGGAGGCTGGAAATCCAAGATCAGGGTGCTAGCATGGTCATTTTTAGGGAGGCCTCTCATTCTGGCTTGTACACGCCAGACATCTTGCTGTGTGCTTATGTGGCCATTTTAGTCTGTGTGCATGGAGAGGTGGAGAAAGTAAGCTGTCTGGTATCTCTTCTTTTAAGGACATTAATCTTATTAGATCAGGACCATTTTACTTGTTTTCTGCTCTGGTTTGTATATGTCTTCAGTTTTTGTTTCTCTGTTTCTTTTTTTCCTGTTTTTTTGATTATTCAAATACATTTTATAATCCATTTTAATTTATCTGTTGGATTTTTCATTGAACCTCTTCACCTTATGTATTTATTTTCTCTAGGGATTATAATATAAATCCTTAATTTAGCACAATCTACTTAATATTGTACCACTTCACAGAGACTACAGAAAGGAGGAGCCTAAATGGCAGGTGTGGTTGCATGAGTTGTTTATTTTATATGAAGTGCTATCTTTCATGAAAAAATTTTCATTAATAGTATGTGTTTTGGGTTATATTGTTGGCATTGCAAATGTTACATAATCTTCTGGATTCTGTTATAAGAATGTTGACTTTTTTTAAACACACTCTTAAAAACTACTTGCTTTTGAACATTCTCCAGAGTCCTCAGGATTGTTTTGTTTTGTTTTGTTTTTTGCCAGATGTTAGGTAGATGTTAGGATCTTACTTCAACAGTTGACTACTTCTTTAAGCCTCAGTTCCTTTATCTGAAAATGGGGATAAAAACAGTACAGTACTTACCTCATAAGATTGGTAAGGGGACTAAATGAGATAATTTGTTTAAAGGACTCAGAACAATTTGACGTGTAGCAACCATTCAGTAAATATTAACTGTATTGTTATGATTGGTGATCAGTAATATCTTTCTTATGAGGTAATCAATATTAAAGTAAATGATAAATTGTAGTTGGAAGATTATATTAGGTAAGTAAACAAGTATAAAAGCATGCAAGGCTTTATAGGCCATGACAAGTAATTTGAATTTTATCATGAAGGCATATGGAAGCCATAGATCTTTAAAGACACAATTTCAAGAGATTATTATGGCTTCATCACTGTGTGGGAAATTGTGTGTTGGGAAACGCAGAGACTACTTAAGAAGACATTGCAAATAGTCAAAGTAAGAGTTGATAGAAACCTGAATTAGGGTGATAGCAAGGAAATGGAAGAACAGAATCAGTTAATCTGGCTATGTTTTTGAGGTAAACTCTACAAGACTGATCGATAATATGAATAAACTATTAGGTGTTATTTGTTGAGATAAAGGGCTGATTTTAGAGGGAATTAATTATTGGTAGCAACTGAGATCTTTTGAATGTGTTTTGAATGTGCCAAGTTTGAAAAATACCTATAAGACTTCCAAGTGGAAATGATAAATTTGAAAGTTATCAGCATAGAGATTGATATTTAAAGCCATGAACGTGATTCACTTCAGAAGAGAAAATAGAGATGGGAAGGGGACCTAGTATCAAGTCCTCAACAACTCCAGAAATTTGGTGAAAAGAAAGAGTCTGAAAACAAAACTAAGAAGAAGTCATCAGAAAGCTGGAAGAAAAATCAGGAGAGTTTTAAACAACATAGGGAAAAAAAAAAAGAGATATCTTCAGGATATCAAGAGAGCTTTAGAGAATCTGGAAATCAGAAAATATGGAAAAAAAAAGATTTGAAGGAGGAGAAATGATCAGCTGTGTTAAATGCCATTGAGAGTTCAAGAAAGATTAGAACAGAAAAAATGTGTCCCTTGTATTTATCACCATAGAAGCTTTTGTTAGGGAGAGTTTCAACAGGTGGGTGAGTACAGTAGAGTTGAAATCCATATATAAATAAAAAATTGATAAATTGAAAAATTAATAAAAGGTGAATAAAAGGGCATAGTACAGGGAGACAACTCTCATGGTAGTTTTCACTCTGAAATCAAACAGGAAAAATGGAATAGTAGCTAGAGGGCAATGAGGGTCAAGGGAGTCTTGTTGTTCTTGCATTGGTGGTGGTAGAGGTGATTATGGTAGTTTAAACATGGCTGTGAATGATCCAGTAGTGAGGGGATGATAAAGGAGAGAGTTAGGATAATTGCAGAAGTGAAGCTAAAGGGGGATGGGACCAAAGCACATGTAAAGAATTTGGCCTCTGCTGAAAGAAGGGATGCTTCCTTCATTGTATCAGGGTAGAAGAAGATGCATGAATATACAGACAAGTTTATAAATTTGGTTATGGAAATATGAGAACATTTCCATCACTTGACTTCTGTTTTTACTGTAATGAATGAGATGAATTATAAAGTCCTGAAACAAAATATACATACAAAGAAGCTTTTCCTGTATGTTCTGTGTTAACTGTCCAGTGGATGTTGAGGGGTGTGATAAAATGCTTTGCTGTATTTTCCCCAGTCATTACTAAATTATGTGGCTATTTGAACACTATGCCATTGATGGAATTAAAGAGATAAGATAAACTCCTTGTTTTCCATATCAAATATAATGAAAAAAACAATAACATATTGTTCTTACTCTTTGTCAGGCCCTGCTCTAATAATTATATATTATACTTTATCAGGCTTTTTTCATTTTATTAATTCACTTAATCCTGTTAGAACCCTATAAATTGGGTATTATCATCCACAGTTATCAGACTGAAGCCCAGAGAATCGAATAACTTGCCTACACTTAGTAAATAGTAGAACTAGATTCAAATCCAGCCAAATTGTCTCCAGATTTTAGGCTTTCACCACTATGCAAAGGACATTGATCTTGAGCAACAGATTCACTCGTTCATTCATCTACTCATCCATCCAACAAATATATTTATTGGCATTTACTATTTAGTTAAGCCCACTACCCCCCTAAAAAGAAAACCCTACTCTCTGCAAAATACTAAGAATGGAGGATGAAAAAAAAAAAGAAAAGTACAGTCCCTACCACTAAGGAAATTATATCTAGCTTGCTACTATGGCAAAGAATTACTACATAGAGCTTTAATATCAATGAAATGTGTGGTAAATTCTATAAGGAAGGAAGTGATATGAGAATTTAAAAACTATCCACTCTTATTTAAAGAATAAAGAAAAGTGACATGTGAAGAGACCTTGAAAAATGCATAGAATGTGAACTTACGTAAATAGGGAAAACAACATACTGGACAAAACATTAAATAACATAAGCAAAAGCCCAAAGATGGAAAGATGTGGCAGATGTATAGGGGGGGAAAAATGGAGCTCTTCTCCTATAATATAGGATCCTAAGCTTAACTGTAAAGGACCATGAAGGTTTTGTTTTCCTTCGTCTGGGTGGAAGGCATGACATGATTAGAGTCCTAGTTTTAAAAGATGAATTGTATAGCGGTGAGTGATATCTTGAAGCAGAGAAGGAAACTGGGAGTTTTTTAAAAGTGCTAATGGGATTATGTTCAAGCAACCACTGAGAAAAATGTCAATCATCAGCCAAAAAGTAATTATAGTTAGTATACACAATGAAGTACAGCTTCTATCTTCAAAGAGCCTCCAGTTTCACCAAGGAGGCAAGACTTACTTACATTAAACTATTAAGGGACAAACATATATATATTGGTAACTGTGATGTTGTGATTTATAACAAGAAAGATATATTTGGTCCTTGTCCCCAGTTCTGGCATAGAGCTCCTGACGCTTCCTAAGTGATGAGAGCAGAGCAACAAAGACGTCTTTTGTTATGTTAGTGAGGTGACTTTTGGAACTCATCTAAGGATGAGGGCTGGTTTCCAGGGGAATCAACCACATGATTAGAGGGTTAGAACTTTCAATCCCAAACCTGACCTCTGGGGAGGGAAGAGTAGCTGGATTGAGTTCAGTTTTCAAAGGCCAGTGATTTGATCAGTCACACCTGCGTAATGAAGCCTCCATAAAACTCCAAAAGGACTGGGTGCAGAGAGCTTCCAGATTGGTGAACACATGGAGATTCAGGGGGAGTGATGTGCTTAGAGAGAGAGCATGGAAGCTTCTCACCCTTTTCCAGTCCTTTGCCCTATGCATCTCTTCCCTCTGGTTGTTCCTGAGTTATATCCTTTTATAACAAACCAGTAATTTACTAACTTAAATGTTTGTCTGAGTTCTGTGAGCTGCTCTAGCAAATTAATTGATACCAAGGAGAGGGTTGTTGGAACCTCCAATCTATAGCTGGTTGGTCAGAAGCACACATGATAAGATGGACTTGTTGCAGGAAATGGGGTGCAAGAGAATGGTCACATCCCAGGTCTTGGGCAAGTCCTTGGGACAGACCGCCAAGTGAGGTTCCTTGGATTTGGACAGGAAAGCATTCACGAGCGAGCAGAAATAGAGTGAAAGCAGAATTATTCAGAGAGAGATACACTCCATAGACAGAGTGTGGGCTGTCTCAGAAGGCAAGAGGCCCCAGGATATAGGGTTGTTAGCTTTATGGGCTGGGTAATATCATAGGCTAACAAGTGGGAGGATTATTCCAACTATTTGGGGAAGGGGCAGCGATTTCCAAGAATTAGGCCACTGCCCACTTTTTGGCCTTTTATGGTTAGCCTAGGAACTGTCATGGCACCTGTGGGAGTGTCATTTAGCATGCTGATGTATTACAGTGAGCGTATAATGAGGCTCAAGATATACTGCTTTTTTTTTTTTTTTTTTTTTTTGGGTACGCGGGCCTCTCACTGCTGTGGCCTCTCCCGCTGCGGAGCACAGGCTCCGGACACGCAGCCTCAGCGGCCATGGCTCACGGGCCCAGCCGCTCTGCGGCATGTGGGATCCTCCCAGACCTAGGGCACGAACCCGTGTCCCCTGCATCGGCAGGCGGACTCTCAACCACTGCGCCACCAGGGAAGCCCCTGGAAGTCCAGTCTTAAGCCATCTTGGGCCTAGTAGGTTCTAACCAGTTTTTGTGTATCCTCATGTACTGTGGCATTCTTTTAAAGGTTGTGCCCTGCCCCCTTCCCTCCTATCTTAGACTTGCAATTAGCATCCAAAGAGAGAGGGGGGAGGGCAGGATGGTAGGACTGAGCTCTTAACCTGTGGAATCTGATCCTATCTCCAGGTAGGTAGTATCAGAATTAAGTTGAATTGTAGGACACCCAGCTTGTGTCAGAGCATCCTTTGGTGGTATGAGAAAACTCCCTCACTCCACACAAACCAGAACCTTTAGGAACATTTTAGTGTTGTGTTTTCTATCCCTGATCTTTTATTCTTGACCAGGTTTCCCATGTCAAGGTTTACACATAAAATTAAATTTACCCATAAGAGTACCTTTTCTAGGTAGTTGTTCCAGACCACACCCTGTTTACTCTAGACTTGAAATTCTGGCTTTCATTCCTCTGAGTCTCTAGTGCCTTGCTTTGGACTCAAACTCTTAATGCTTTATCTTTGGACACTTCGGCTTTCACTTGCTAGCCTTGTTTTTCTACTTTGCTCTAGGCTCTGCTTCCTTTTCTACTGTTAATATTCCTGTGGCCTCAAGTGAAAATCCTACCTGTTCACTTCTTTCCTACTGCCTGACTAGCCCACAGGTTCTGCCCTTCTTCATGGTCACCTTGACTTCCATAAATGTTCCACCATCAGATTTGGCATTATGACATATAAAAACTTTAAGAGAGTCTTCTAATAGAAGATTAAAAGATTAGAAAAGATGAAACCCTCATAGACTAGAGTTAGCAGAGATTCAATTTCAATAGAGAGAGGGAATCAGTCAAACACGGGAAACATATTTTCTGAAGATTAATAAGCATTCTTTTTTTACCTGTATTTGCCACCTGGTCCTAAATTCATCAACTGGTTTGTCAGAAAATAAATAATGAACAACAATGTGATTCAGGTTTTTATATTGGATAGCTTGGCTCTGATAACAAATAAACCCAGAAACATATATTGATCGAATATAATTACCTTTTATTTCTGGCTTCCATAAGAGTCCAAGTTGGATAATCCTGGTCAGCGAGTACTTTTTCAAACAGGGATTCAGGGAGCCAGAGTCCTTCTACCTTGTAGATCTACCATCTTCTAGCACTTTATCCTAATCTCTGTGCAGTGGGTCAGAAGAAGAAAGAAAATATAGAGGAAGCACATTTGTTTCTTAATAGCCTTGGACCAGAAATGACACATATAACTTTTGCTGACAATGTCCTAGAGAAGACAGTCTCACAGCCACACATAATAGCAAAGGAGGCTGAGAGATTTCATTTCTTTGAGTATCCAATGAAGGGAAAAGCAATTTTTAAGGCAGCTATTAGTTTCCACCATAGTTAAGAAAAATAAGGTAAAATGAATTACAAAGTCCTTTGCAAATATGAGATAATAATAACTATATGTAAAAATAAAACGTATGATTAAGTAATAAGTATAAGGTAAAATGCTGCTATTGAGTCAGTGCAAGTTAAATAATTGTGAGAGATAATAAAGGAAATATAGGAATCAGTGCATTTCTTTGTTAAAATATTCCAATAGTGATTTTTCTCTCCAAAAATCACGATTAAATCACAAATTGAAAAGGAATATCAGTTGGGAAAAATGCCCCTTAATAAAGTAAATAAAAGGTTCTTGTCAATTTTATTAATGTGGCTTTCAAAACAATTGGGACAGAAAATAAACTGTGCTTAACACTTGTATAATGGATTATATTTGTCTGCTGTGTGATGTAGGTCAGAAAGAGTCTGAAGATAAAATTAAGGATGAAGAATTGGATGTCGGTTTTAGGATATCAGTGTTCAAACTACCAGTACATACTTCAGATTCACTGAGGTATACTGCATTATTGAAAGCAAAAGAACAAGATTATTTTCCTGTGTATACCGAGCCACTTTCTACCACTCATCAAAAACCAGTAATTAAAATAAAAGACATGCTGTTGGAGAAGAGTGTAAGAAGAGAGTTTCTTACAACACAAAGAACTGGTATGAAACTCCAAGCACTTTATGATATTGATAAATATTGCTCAGAACAAAAGAAGCAGGCAAGCTATAAAAATAAAGTAACAGCTGTAAGCATGGCACAAGTGGCCAAAGAACGAGTTAGAATAACTATTCAAGAAAATTTAAATAAGAAAATACATGCTACGCATAAACTAACTGCAAGAGATAATAAGACCATTCAGAATGGTTTACAACGACTTCGGCAGGACAGATCCAACTACCTTGAGAAAGTAAAAGAAAGGAGAGTCCTGTTTCTGGAAGAAAAACAACAAAAGGCTAAAGACCGTTTATTAATTCAAAACTTAAATAATGAGCGCACTCTTTTGACCAAAGCAATGACTAAAATTGACAGATTGAAGAAGAAGCAGGCTGTCTTAAAAGAGAAGAGCCTAATTGTTCAGCAAAAACTGGCAACTGAAAAATATCAAAAGGATTTACTTAAACAAATGAAGGAAATTAAGTAAGTACAGTTTTGATATAATAGAAGCGTTTACGTTGCTGGGGAGGAAAAAATTTTCCTCTGCCTTCTAGGTTCTCCTGGCTGTTTTAAGAACTAAATGGATGTGAGACAGATTAACAGGAGAAAATCAAACAAAAGTTTAATAACATCTACACGTGGGAGAGACCCAGGAAAACTGAGTAACTCCCCCAAGTAGCTGAAGCCATCACCTTAAATACCATCTTCAGCTAAAGACAAAAGGAGGTGTTGAGGACGGAGAACCAATTATGAGAGGTTACCAGGAAAAGCACAGTAAACAAGGGTAAGGTTGTCATAGAGATCTGTCACCTGTCTTCTCCATCAAGTTTCTAGAGGTTTGGTCATCCTCTTCCTCAGCTTATAGAGTTGTAAAATAGCTCAAAGAGATGAAAAGACACAGATAATTCTAAAGGGTACACCAGACAGGACCCCCAGTAATTTTATTTTACCCTTTTTTACCCTTGTGTGTCTTTCACACAGTTTTTTTTTTCTTTTTTTTTTTTTCTTCTGATATTAGATTGAAGCTTATCAGCCAGTTTTATCCTGGTTATATTTTAAGTGACCAAACTGTGAATACGTATGTTTAAGGCTTATCTAGAAATACTTAAAGATCATTGTAACTGCTTATTTCATTTACATTTTAAAATGCTATTGTTTAAAAAAAGTAGTCTGTACTAGAAAGGAGTGTAAAATAGGAAGAAAGCATTTGTCTTTTCCTAGCGATAAGCAAATTTAAAACTATTTACTGAGGTACTTTATATAATATCTTTTTAAGTATGAAAAATATATTTTTCTCCTCCAAAATTTAAAAACATTTTCCTTAATGTATACTTTGTGTGTGTGTGTGTGTGTGTGTGTGTGTGTGTGTGAGAGAGAGAGAGAGAGAGAGAGAGGGAAAGATTTTGGAAATAATTTTTTTATAATTTAATAGAAAATATATATTTTGGAAAAGAGAATGAAAGCTAGTCTGGTATATCAAAATGTAAGTCTAGCACAAATCAATGTTAAAGAAAATTTTTAAGCAGCTTAGTTTTATTACAGCAAATTGAATGTCTGGCCATCATTAATCTGTAGAGGATACAGAGTCAAGTGAGCTTCCTAATGTGTATTAACTGAATTATCTTCTCTTGTAAGCTGCTGCACAGATATTATCCTTGAGAGTACACAGGAATAAGGCAATGTTCTGGTTATGTCAATAATGTATCCTAAAAGGCATTACTGAGTTTTATTATAAATGTTTTCAAATAAAGATTATCAATGTGCAGAAAAGAGCTGTGACTCAAAAAGTAAAATCTGTCTAGAGACTTCAGAAGTTTCTCAATTCTTTTTCTGCCATTTGATTCTTCATTAACGTATCAAACACTTCACCTAAAAGCATTCTGGTGAATCTCAATAACTAGTGAAGTCATTACTGAGAATATAACTTCCTGATCCTGCTCTGGAATGAGGAAAAATGAATGAAGAAAGGGGAACCATAAAGCTCTAGTTTAGGAAATTGATAAAATACCCATAGGAGTGTTTAAGAATGAATTAAAAAGAGACTTTAAAATGAAAGAATTTCTATATCAGGTAAAAGCTGGTCATAAGTTTCCCCAAATATTCTTGTCCCTACTTGAAAAAAGTGATGACACTGCTCAGGGCAGAACAGCATCGTGTACATTTTGAAGTAGAGTATCATTTAGCTTGGAAGATCTGGCACCTAAGGCAGTTATCCAATTACATCATCTTCTTCTTGTCCTTATTTTTGTCATCAATTGACCTTCTTGACTACTACCCTCTTCATTCCCTGTGGTCCTTATATCCTGATATATAAAGCTTTTCTTTATCCAGCTTCTGCCGTTATCACTGTTAACTTCAAAATTCAGAAGAACAACCCTCCCAATTGCCTAACCTAAACATTTTTGGATCCCAGAACCCTTTAAACTCATTTCCATAGACATATAAATGCCACCTCACCACTTGGAACTGCACCACCTCTTAAATTTTAAACTCATATATTTACTTATGGCTAAAATCTTTATCTTTTCAACTCTTTTTTTCCTTTACTTTCACCACATGTATTCTTCAAATATATTGTGGCACTCATCCCTCAAATAACCTTTCTTATAGACTTTCTAGTGTAGCTTCCAGGGTTCTTTAATTCGATTATTCTTTTTTCCATTTCACCCAGTGTCTCTGATGTCTTTTTCTTTCATTGCCTCCACCATACTAACCGCCTCAGCCCCTACCTTGGAACAATCCAATTATCTATCTTCATTTTTTGTATTCAGGTAAAAATGGCTAGAAGACATCAGTGACTTGTAGATTTATGCTGATATCAATTCTATGGCCTCCAACTTTAGCTGCTCCCTCAGGTGCTTGCTCTTTCTCCCATTACCTACAAAAGTGATTTTAAACCTCATCAACTATAGAGCTTCCTATGCACATACAACCTCTGACCTTTCCTTCTCAACAAGTCACTCTGTCCCAAAGGAATTTTAAGCCTTCAAGCTTGAATTTGTTCAATTTTCCAATTCCCTATCTATAAAATTCTACATATCCTATATTTATCCTCATTTCCTTTTCTACTGTCTCAGGATTAGGTTCCCATTTTCCTGTTAAGAGCTAATAATCCCTCTGTTTTTGCTCTTAGTAAGCCTGGAAGTGGGTAATGCAAGACCTCTGTGCTAGGCAGAATTATGGCCCCCAAGAAGATACCATGCCCTGATCCCTAGGACTAAAAATAGGATAAGAGATGGTGGGGGAGGGGAAATTTCCCCTCTTTCCCCTATTAGTTCCTTTGGCTGGCAAGTAAAATAGCATAAGGCAGATTAACAGGAGAAAATCAAATGTATTACATGTGCAAAGGGAATCCATGTAAGTATGAAGTATTCCAAAGTCAGCAAGGCAAGGTAAGGTATATATATACTCTGGACTAAGGATAAGAAGGTGAGGGTCTGAGGCTTTAAGGGGAAGTAAGGTTATTCACAGGAAGAACAAAAATAGTTAATGTTTGGTAAAAACATGTTTGCTGGGCCATCCTAAGACAATAAGGCACTTTGATCAAATGGGCTTTGCTAGGTTCCTCCCTGTCTACAATGCCTAATACTTTACTATAGTAACTATGGTGACAGCTTCTTCCTGACACAGGCCCCCTATTTTAATTTCATTTAGGCAGTAAGGGGGAAGTTCAAAGGTTCTTTGGGGCCTGGATCGTTTTTAGCTCAAAATAATTCGCATTCCAGAGTGGCATATCTTCGGGAAGCCTGCCCTTGTCCCCATCAATACTACACTCATGGATATGCTACCTTACATGGCAAAGGGACTCTGCACATGTAATTGAGGGTTGACCTTAAAATAGGAAGATTATTCTGGATTATTCAGATGGGGGCAGCATATTGCATGAGCCTTGAAATGCAGAGGCAGGAGAGAAAGTCAGAGGGAGTCAAAGTAGGAGAAAGACTTGACATGACACGGCTTACCTAAAGATGAAGGGAGCCATGTAGAAAAAGTGAGAAGGAAATGAATTCTGACAACAACCAGCAATCTTGGAAAGAGGACCTCAAGACCTGGATGAGAACCGTGGCCCTGGCTGACACCTTGATTTCAGTCTTGTAAGAACCCAAGTAGAAAATCCAGCTGAGCCATGCTGTTCCTGGACTTCTGACCCATGGAAATTATGAGATAATACATGGTGGTTGTTGTAAGCCAATACATTTTATAATAGTTTGTTTTATAGCAATAGGAAAATACAGACTCTTTTTTTCTTCTTTCTTACGATTGCTTTGTTATTCCAGGACCTTTGCATTTCCATGTACAATTAGCTTTTAAAACATTCAAATTACCTAAAGTTAATACATTTAAAATAAATGGTAATCTAAATTTAATCACATATATATTTAATAATTTAAATGTTAATTTCTACCCAAAAATCTCTTCACATATTAATTTGGGGAGAACTGACATCTTAGTAATATTGTCTTCCAATCCTTGAACACGATATAACTCTCCATTAATTTAAATTTTCTTTAACTTTTTTTCAGCAATATTTTATCATATTCAGGTATAGGCCTTGCATGCTTTTTATTAAACTTATGTCAAAGTATTTATTTTTTGATGGTATAGTAAATGGAATTTCTTAATTTCATTTTCCAGTTGTTCGATTCTGGTATATATAAATATTGATATAATAGATTATTATGTTTTTCACTCTTCAATTCTTTTAAATAGTTTGTTTTTTAAATTTTGTCCAAGTTTATAATTGTTATCTGTAGGAGGGCTATTTCAATAAATGTCTTAGACTGAATTAGTACCATTAATTAATTACATGTGCAAGGTCTATTTTTCTGTGACTTCTACTCTGTTGCATGTCCACACATGACTACTCTCCAGAGCTCCTATTTCAAACGAGTTGTAGCTAATTTTCATTGAGTGATTATTAAATACCAGCCTTCCTCTAAGGATTTTAAATGTATTAGCTCATTTACTCCCTACTAAACCCTATGAGTTGGATTGTCCCTTCTTAAAGGTGAAGAAATGATGCATGTAGAGCTTAAATAACTTGTCCAAAAATCAATCAGTAAATTGCAGATCTGTATTTCAAATCCAAGCAGAATGGTTTCACTATGTGTACTCCTAACCATAAGCCATTGTTTCTTTGTATTCAACTCCCTAGGCATTTCCATATAGATAGCCAGGCTCTTTAAATTCAGTATTACCAAAATAAAATTCTAATCTTTCTTCCCATCTGGCTGCTCTTAAGTTCCCTATCCTGATGAATGCCACTGTTATCCATACAACAAAATAAATTATTAAATGTTAGGTACTCCTCTAAGGATTTTAAGTGTATTAACTCATTTAGTCCTTTACTAAACCCCATGAGTTGAATTATTCCCTTTTTAAAGATGAAGAAAATGAGATAGAGAGAACTTAAGTAACTTGTCCAAAATCACATAGTCAATAAGTTGCAGACTTTCTAGACTTAGGCCTCTCTTCCACTCCCTAAGTCCACATTTCTGAGTATACTTAAATACAAATAAATATATGTATTTCATTTATATGTTCATATACCTTTATTTCTCTTTACTTTCTATAAGCTTCTCAAAATTATATCATGTCTTATTTATCTTTATGTTTCCAGGATCTAGGGATAGTGCCAAGCACTATAATACATAACTCTTGAATGAATGAGGATGAATGAATGAATTTTCCTAAGGCCCATGACATTTCTCAGGTTTGCCAGAGTAACCTGGTTCACCTTTCTCTAACTTAATAAGAGTCTGCTAGGTATACCATAACAAAATACCACAGACTGGGTAACCTAAGCAACAGAAATTTGTCTTCTCAAGTTCTGGAGACTAGAAGTCCAAGATGGAGGTGTGTTGTCAGGTTTGGTTTCTCCTGAGGCCTCTCTCCTTGGTTTGAAGATGCCTGCCTTCTCACTGTGTCCTCACATGGCCTTTGTTCTGTGTATACACATCCTTGGTGTTCCTTCATCTTCTCATAAGGACACCTCTAAAAGGCCTCTCTCCAAATACGGTCACATTCTAAGATACTGTGGGTTAGGATTTCAACATTTGAATTTGTGGAGGTCATAATTCAGTCCATAGTAGAGTCCTAGAAAGAGCTTGGATTTAGTCAGGCTTAAGTAAAAGTTCTGCAAGTCATGGCATAGTTTGGTTAGATGCCTCTTTGGGAATCTAAGCCAGCGTTTGTAAAAATTCTCAGTTATAGCTAATAGAAAACTTAGAAATATTAGCCCAAGATGAATATTATTTAATGATATAATGATATTTTAAGCAATAAGTGGAGTTCTATCTTTTTCCCATTTGGTATATATCTATTTTGAAGACATTTAATTAACAATTAGATTGATTGTTATGGTTTTAGTCATTTAAAAGTATCTTATTCTGTTACCTTACTTTTTTCTTCTTAGGGCTCAAGAAATATATAAAGGACACTGTGAAGAAAAGATTGTTAATGATATAATTGCCTTTCAAAAAGCTTGTGAAGGATTTCAAGATACTAAAACAAAACCTGCAATTGTGAAAAAGAATTTAATCCTTAAAGTTCCCAATGGAATGACAAAGTGAACCAATGCCAGATCACATTCTATGGTCATTGTGATTTATGGCCATTATTTTTAGTTAAAGCACTTTGAAATAATACTATAAAAGAAGAAGTACTCTATGTCACAAGATGGATTTGTATGTAAATCTTCTAAAAATATAAAGAGTGATTAAAATGTTTCTCTTCTCGATCATAATTTAACCTAAATCATGTTGAGTTGGCTCACCTAAAGGTTCCTTACATATCCAGATATCCAAGGAACAATGAAAAGTGATTTAATTTATTGCAGGAAATACTGCAAAGGCATTGCTTGTATTGTTTCATATCCTGAGTACAGCAATTTGTAAGCCATTCTCAGTTTCTCTGGCAACCTTAGAATAGTAATTTCAGCCCCAGCTATTGACTTTTATTAAGACACTGTGTTCTTTGATTAGTTTCTTTGCCTGCTTTCATATATTTAATTATATTTCCTGTTTATTTTGTTAAAACAATTTCTTTTTTCAAAATAAAAGTTTCACCATTATATTGGTGACTCATGTTCTTATAAAAATTTAGAAAATATAAATTGTAAAAGGGAAATTAAACATTCTTATTAACGTCCTAGAAGATTGTAAGATTTTTGTATATTTCAATGTGTTTGCCTTTACATATATGGGGGGCAGAGAGGAGAAATAGAGAAAGGATGCATGTAATTGAGTAATTGTGATCATAAAGTATTCAGAAATGGTATATATTCATTTTAAGTCTATTTAATACATATTCATGGTGTAGAATTTGAAAAATAAAGAACAATATAAAAAGATACAAAAATTCTTTGTAAAATTTTAGTCGATTTTCAATCTAGAAAGATAAATGTCTCACTTATTATGACATTGCTCACTTAATACAATGTAACTAATGCCATTCAAAATTTCTCTTTAATACTCATCAGTTATATATGCAAGTTTTTAAGTGTTTCTTTTTAAAATTCTCTAATTTTATTAGTCTATGGTAAATTTCCCAAAATTAAATATTTTATAACAGCAGTTGTTCATTGTGCTTCTATGCTGGACTGCTAAAAAATGCTAGTAGCATTTTCCTTATGTTCTGTAAAATAATAGCTGTCTATTTAAATCCATGGTATCAGTTCTCCCTTTTCTTGTTAATTTGCAGATAACTAATGAGCAAGTCGTATTGGTGTTTCTAATTATTCTTCAAAAAGAACAAAGGGGGATACAGTGAAGTGGTAAAAGTATGACAGTTGTAGATTTCCATAACAAATTAGATAATCTCTCTGTTACCCCATTTTTCTGTTCTGTATTTGGAAATAATACATATATTTTTGGGATTTAATTAAAAATAATAGTCCATGTCATGTAGCATTGTTATGAGACTTGAATGAGAAAAACACAAAAAGCAACATAGTGCATTCCACAGAGTAGGCACTTAATAAAGGTAAGTGTGTAGTAGTGGATGCAGAAGTCTTTTCTGTGTACTTATAGGAGGATTTGTCAACTATCTAAGAGCTGAGGGACGCTTTCTCAAGGAATGGTAGAATTTTTTGTATTATATATTTGAATATAATTCATTCATTCAATCAATACCTTTATTTACTATTTGTTGCCCTTTTTATATGTTCCCATTCCATACTACAGATCTTTTGTAATCTTTATCACACAACAGGTAATCAATAATTTCCTTGCTAGTTTCCGCCCAACTGTGAGCTTATTTAAGGCAAAGACAATTTTACTCATCTCTGTATTTCTATTACTTTGTACTAATGCAGATATCATATTACACACAATGCTTTTTCTGTTTATAGCTCTGTTTTCCTATTTATGTGTGGTCCCAGGTCAATCTTATGACTTTTACTGCTGCTTGCTGTTTATGTTTTGAAGAATCAAAAATCTGTGTCTCTAGGTTATATCTTAAATTTCATATATCTCCTATATTTCCAAATGCATGCTAGATACCTCTACTTTGAATGCATGAAATCTTTTAAAAAATCATACATTGAAATTGAATTTATTATTATTTTTTACTATTTCCCTCCCTTTCCAATCTTGCTTCTCTTTCTATATTCCCAAACTTCCCTAGGTTCATAACCATCTAAAGTTTCCCATATTAAAATTTTAGAATATACCTTTGACTGCTTTCTCTTACCTCACCACATATTAAATATGAAGCCCAAAAATTCAATTTGCAGAAGGTCTCTTTGGCAGACTGGCTAGCTTTTCACCAAACCTGTTTTCTGTTTCTTCAGGACACAAATAGCTCATATTTTCCAGCCTCCTTACTCAGTTAATCAAGGCAAAGGACTGAATTTTGACCAATGGAATCTAGGTAAAAGTGATTGGCAGCCCTTCCAGGTATATACCATGCACTGTCCTCCATTATTTTTCCTCTTCTTTTGCCACCTTGGAAAACACATGTTAAAGATGGCTGAGCCACAAGATGAAAAGAGTCTGGGTTCCCAAATCATTGCTTGTAGTGTGATCAAGAACACGTGTTTTGTTCCTTGGCAAACTTTTTCACTGAGGACAAGACAGTAAATATTTTAAGCTTTGTGGACCATATGGTATATGTTGCAACTACTCAATTCCATGTTGTGGCACAAAAGCAGCCATAGATAAGATGAAAAAAAAAATGAGTGTGCTTGCGTTGCAGTAAAAATTTATTTACAAAAACAGGAGGTTTGTCGGATTTGGCCCATGGGTGGTGATAGTTTCCCGACCCTTAATATAGACAGTTGGGCTTGCAATTTTTTAGACCTTATATATGCAAGGGTGCTAGATTCTTCTAACCCAATACAAATGTTAAACATAACCAACTTCTCAAATAAATAACTACTTACAACATTCCTTATGCAAATAAGATTATCCTAAAGTATTTTTACAGATTAAAATAACTTTGTTTACATATGCTAGTAATACTGAAGTATTTCAAAATAAATCATCATTGAAACCAATGTACAAACACCAGGACAAAATTTGCTTAAATAGGAAAGTGCTATACTGAAGTCAAGGTTAACAGGAAGAAGTAGCAGCAGGTTACACTAAAAAAGAGGGTGATGGAAAAAAAAGGGGATTAGAGCCAAAGAGGTGACATACCGTGAGCACTTTCTTCGAATAGTCAGATACTGTTAGAAGAAAAGATTTCTTTTCACTTCTTCCTAGAGTTTCCTTAACAGAAGCAGTGACCACTATAGGCCTGAAGCAGTATCCAGAGATTACAGCAGCAGCATCTCATCTTAGAAGAAAATTAAGAGGTCACTTAGCAAGCTTTTCCTCTTTATCTTTCTTAGAACCAAGGTTAAATTTGTATTTTCTGTCTGATAATCAATCCACTAGTCCAAGCTCTGTAATAATAGAGTGCAATGATTAAGAGCACAGGCTTTGGAATCAGAAAGACCTGAGCTTAAATTCTTTGGAAGTTCAATAGAAATTTCAGTTTCTTCATTCATAAATGAGATGATGTATGTAAAGTGTTTAGGATATTACTATATCACGGTAAGCACTCAGTTCATGGCAGCATACTTACATACAAAGGCAGTAGAGATTTCATGAGTTCATAAGAAATGACTTATTCTCTTTAAATTCACCTAGTGTCTTTTTGATACCTTTGTATTGTGTTTTGAAAAATATATTTCCTAAAATTGCATTTTTATCTGCCAGCAGGAGTGAGCCTTGGAATTACAGAAGCTAAAAAGACCTATCTAAAGTCATTTGCTGGGAAGGTTAAAGGGATGGACAAGACAAAAGCAAGAGAAAGGAGCCATTATGTACATATACGTTCATTCACATAATCATGCAAGGGCAAGCATAGTAAGAGACTCTCAAAATGTTCCCAGATAAAAGTTTTATTCCTATTATTTGGCTAGTCTGCCTGTTATTTTGACTATTTATTACTAACTACAATAATTTGTTATTGGTTACACAATATAAAAAGATGTATTTTGTAACATCAATAACCTAAAATGTAAGGGGGTAAGTATAGTTTCAGTATGCTATCAAAGTTAAGTTGTTATCATGTTAATATGTTAGCATAGGATGTTATAACTTTAACACATTTTATGTAAACCTCATGGTAACCACAAAGGAAAAACCTGTAGTAGATACACAAAAGATTAAAGTAAAGAAATCAAAGTATACCACCACAAGAAGTCATCAAATCAAAAAGTAAGACAGCAAGAGAAGAAGATAGGAACAGAGAAATTGCAAAACGGTCAGTAAACAGTTAACAAAATGGCAATAGTAAGACCTTAACTATCAACAATTACTTTAAATGTAAATGGATTAAATTCTCCAATCAGGAAATAGAATAACTGAATGTATTAAAAAATAAGATCCAGTGATACTGATGACTACAAGAGACTCACTTTAGCTTTAAGGATACACATAGGCTCAAAGTGAGGGGATAGGAAAAGATATTGCAAGCAAATGGTAACCATAGAGAGCAGGGGTAGCTATACTTATATCAGACGAAATACACTTTAGGCTAAAAATGGTGACAAAAGACAACAAGCTCATTATATAATGATAAGGGGTCAATTCACAACAAGATAAGGTGGTAAATATTTATGCACCTAACACTGAAGCACCTAAGTATATATATAAAAAAATACTAACAGAAGTAAAAGAAGAAATAAACAACAGTACAATAATAGAGCACTTTAATACTTGACTCACACAATGGAAAAGTCATCAGACAGACAATTAATAAAGAAACAGTGCATTTGAATATTTTAGACAAGATGGACCTAGAAGACATACATAGAATATTCCTTTGAACAGCAGCAGAATTCTTCTCCAGCATATAAAGAAAACTCTCCAGGACAGATCATATGTTGGGCCAGAAAACCTGTCTCAACAAATTCAAGAAGATAGAAATCGTGTCAAGTATCTTTTCCAAACACAATGCTATGAAACTCGAAATCAATAGCGGGAGTAGAAAAGGAAGTCATATTTCCCCATAACAGCTAGCCAAAATGGATAACCATTCTCTCTCAGACTCTCTCTCCCTCTATCTCCATGTATGTGTGTATTATGTATTATGCATGTATGTATCTATCTGTCTGACAGTTGGAGAGCTGTAGTTGCAAGGAAAAGTGTAGGCACTGAATTCTTAATAGGGAAGACCCCTTCCTAGCTGAGTAGAAACGCCAAAATCTGGGCATGGGTAGGCTGAGACTTGGACTCGTCAGGCAGAGATTTTACTGGGTTAATTTAAAATTTATAAATTTATAGTTTCATAATTTATAAATTTACAAAGATTTTTGGGTTGGTATAATGGATTAGAATCTTTAAAACCCTCAAATGCAGAGTTAGTTCTCCTTGCTGAATTTCTCCAGTGGAACTTCTGCTGAGTTTTTAGTAATTCAGGAAGCTGGAAGGCTGTGCTTGAAAGCAGAGAGAGAGAAAGAGAGAGAGAGATGTGTAACCTTCATGGTTAGATTCCAAAGACCTGCTAGAATGAGGAATTGGTAATATACATATGGTTACTTTCACCCTCAAAACCACAGAACAAAAAAATGCTAAAGCTGCAATAGGTCCCCCATCCTACTCAATCCCTAATTGGATAGAAGTGATCAATTCCTTGCTTTTAGCAGCCTGGAAGGTCTTGCCCTCTTTAAGGGAAAACAAAATGTACTCCATTCTCTCAAGTTGTTTTAAACATAGTGTCTTACATACAATAAAGAAATCTGTGAGACACATGAGTACGTAAGAAAATATGACCACAGATGCCCCAGATGTTGCAATCAGTAGACAAGAACTTTATGTAAAATGTTTCATAAATATTTTTAAAATTAGAGGGAAAAATCAACCAAATGGATTAAAAGATGGAGAATTTTAACAGGGACATAAAATCTCTAAAAGAGAACCAAGTCAATTTCTAGAAGTTAAAAATGCCATATAATAAATTAAGAATTTATTGGGTGGGTTTATTAGCATACTGGGCAGAGCAGAAAGAACTTGAAGACAGTCAAGAGAAATTAGAAATTACCCAAAATAGAGCACACAAAGGGGAAAAAAAATATATATATATATATATATATATATATGAAATATTTGAGGCTTTCTCATCTAGAAGTAATTCAAAGTGAACAAAGAATATTGAGAAATGGAGAATTCATAACAAATACTTTTTTACTTGTTTCATATCTGTCTTACAAATAATTACTGAAAGCCATGTAAGTGTTACTGGTGTTACTGGTTACTGGCGTTTAAGTGTTACCCATGTTAGTCCCCTCCACTGCCTTTGAATGTCAGTATTTTCAGATTGCTTATGTCTAAAATCAGCACAGAAAGTTTTTCTCAATTAAACTGAGATAGTAATATATATTGTATATTATATATAAATGTACATTTATATATGTAAATTTATGTGTGTGTGTATATATATATATAATTAGTTTCCCTACTCCACTCTTCTAGCCAGTTCATTTTTAAAAGTTTCTTAGAATTCTGTTTCACTCTTTCATAGAATGACTCTTGCTTTCTGTGCAGATTCTAGACTTAATCAGGATAATTTCTTATCTTTCTACCCATAGACAGACACAGATTCCGTGTATGTACAGGCATATACACAATAAAAAAATTAAAGAACAATATTTGATCTCTGCCCAGAATTCTCTCTTTAGAAGTGCTATCAAATTCCCTGATTTGTTTCTAGTATTTATCTTTTACTAGTATTCTTGGTTACTTATGTTCCAATCATGCTGAATACCAATGGTTCTTAAAAATGCCATGATTTTCTGCTTTCCTCCTTTGATGTCAGTATTTCTCCCTCCCAGCTGGAATGCTCCATATCACAAATACTAGCAGAATAAATTCTCAAGATATCTAATACCCCAATAATGTGGTCTATGAAAATTTGCCTGATTATTTCAATTAGATGTATCTTACATCTTCTGAACCACGATAGTACTTAAAATATTGTATTTCAATTATAAAAGCAATATCATTTTTGAAAAGTAGAGAATACATTAAAACTTATAAAATAAAATTAATAGCATTTAAAAGGCTGCAACCTATAGATAATCACTGTTAACATTTTGGAGTCTTTCATTTCAGATTTAGGTGTGTATGTGTGTCCTTTTCACCAATCTCTCTTCCCTGCTTCCCACCCAACCCCTCCACCCCACTCTACCACTTTCTGGGTCACTGATACATGACTGTTAGCTGAGCTCTTCTTGTCTTTGGCCTCACACATACCCCTGTGGTAACTAGGTCTAATATGGGTTAATATCAGCATCACCCAACACACCCAAGCATATCCTCTCTCTGATCAACTGTTTATTGTAATTCATGTATCATAAGTGGATGAATATACAGAGTCATTCAGCAGAATGAAGTGTAAATAGCAGTACTTGCACATATTGGGAAAGAGTTGTCCCATTTTTATGCTACTACAGATCCTGAGTTTGAACCAGGAGGAAGAAGTGATAGGGGAATAATCTATCTTCCTACCTTATTTTAGGAAAGTGGAGTTTTTTCAGCTGATGAGGCAAAGTACTGATAGACTAGAGAATGTTTTTCTCAGTTTGGTGGGCATTTAACCTTTTTTTAAAAAAAAAAAAAATCTGTATCTCAACACCCTTCTTATATTTGCAGAAAACCCTCCCACTTTGTGGGCTTTTAGGGAATAAACAGGCCTGTCTACCACAGTGGAGGGAGTCATATATTTTAACTATGGCCTCATAAATACATACGGAAATAAAGATTAGAGCTTCTACTCATATCATTTTCATTGTTGTGTCATGAACATATTTTTATAGTTTAATTGGTATCTTTTTTTCTTCCTCTCCATTTCCCCTAGTCCATATGTGTAATATTAATGTAATTATAATAGGCCTAAAGAGGAAGGGACATTATACAGTGATCCTGAGTTCTGAGTAGGATATAGCAACTAATGAGACTTTGGATTGTTTCCTTTATAAAAATGGATGTATGGGTTTTTTTTTGTTGTTGTTGAATAAAGAATATTTGTATTAGAATTGAGTCACTTTTGGGGGGAATGAGAAGTGTTAGCATCAGAAGAAAGGTGTAGCTGGGTATTTGTCAAGTTCTTTTTTGCATTTTTGTCTCTATATCATCTGAATACCCTTTTTCAGGGGACATACTTTTGGTTAGATCATGCTTTGAGCTATGGACCTGTGTCCCAACACAAAATTTAGAAGGATCAAATAATTGTCACCCCAACTTCTACCAGCCATTTGATGCTCATGCTAGTACTTTTCATCCTGAAAAAGTGGTACAAAGACCAAGAGGTCATTCACAGTGGCATTAAGAGTTCAATAGTGACAGCATCAAATTTCCAGCATTAGAAAACCAAAAGTTGATCATTTCTGTGGCGTTGTCCAGCCTGGACTACTGCTACCTAGCCTCCTTTGGTTTTTGATCATTTTTCTGAGCTCATCCCCAGATTTCTCCTGTTGATATGAGTTACCTAATATCCTTCCACTGAGTACATTTATTGTTTCACTAGCAATGTTGTCAGTTGCATGCAAGAATAAGAAAAATTCTAATACACTTAGTTGATCTCAACAAACCTTAATTTTCAAGTGTAAATGATTTCTTTTCTGAAAGTGGCACAGTAGGCTTTTTGTCTTAATCATTTGTCAAATGGTTATAATAACCAATCATGGAGATTTTAAATGTAGTGAATGTAAAACACCCAGAACAGTGCCAGGGCCATAAGAAATACTATAATAATGTTATTAATTATTATATTAATTTATATTTACATTAATAAATGATTATTGTTAATCATTTTCAGTGCTGTAACTTTTCAACTTTTGGGGAAATTGGAAGGGAATGCATCAGAGGCTGGTAATGAGAAGACACATGTTAAAAGTCAATCATGGTACTTTGAGGCTACAGCCCTGTGACACTCATCTTCCCTTGTATTATGATCATCTGTCTTCTTGTTTAACATCTCCAGTTAGGTTATAAGATCCTTGGGGCCAGGAATGTGTGTCACCATTTTTCTGTTCCCAGCTGTCTCTAGCAGAGTCCTGTACACTATAGGTGGTCCTCAGTGCTCATTCACTGATGTCTTCCTCAGCTGTGATTTAGTGTGTGTTCACCTTGATAACTAAGTTGAAAGATTCTTCTTAAAGTCTACATCCAAAAAAAGAACAGAAAAACTGCTTATATATATTTATTTTTATTATAAGTGTGTATACTGAAATATACATGTCAATTCTGTAAAATCAGATTTCTATTACCTCCTATGACACTCCAGTGGCATCACCTTTAAAACTATCACTAATAATCTTCTATTGGTTAAATCAGCAATTTTTAGTCCTTATTTTTCTGGAATTTGTGGAAGCATTGGATAATATTGATTTCTTCCTCTTTGCTACATCTTTTTACACCTCAACTTCCATGATACCATGTTCATATTCTTCCTTACTCTTTGACCTTTTTTTGCACTCCTATTGCTTTTTCCTTAAATGTTGTTGTTACTCATCCTTCCATCTACAATTTTTTTCTCAGTCCATATTTGTTTTCTGATTGACAGAATGCAGGGCCATAGTTTATGGTATAGCTTATATTCTAACAGGTCCTAAAAGCATCGCTCCTGAGCTCCAGATATATTTCTAACCATCCACTGCATATGTTTACTTGGATGTCCTCCACAGAACTCAAACTCAACATGCTATGAACTAAAATAACTTTCTTTCTGTTTTGAACCTATCCTATGGGTCATCCCAAACATCCTTCTTTACCTCATACCTTATATAATCAAATCTTGTCCATGTTCTTATCTAGGCTTTCAAAACCCTCCAATTGTGACTCTCCAATGGCAATGTTTAATTCTTACTAATTCTTTCCTCAAATCTGCCTCGCATATCCTTCTAAAATGCAAATCTACTCTTTGGTTGTGTCTCCATTGTTATAGGATGAAGTCAAAACCCTTTTCATTTAGCAGAAAAAAAAATCCCTAATGACCTTGCCAACCCCTGCCTTTCTAGCCAACTCTCAATCCCAATGTTCCAGCAATTTGACTATTCACAATTCTCAAATTCCTTTGTCTTAATTTCCCTTATCCTCTTTTCAGCTTGGAGAATTTCTGATTGATCTTTTAGAGTTGAAGGGTATCTCTGCAAGAGTTTTCCCACAGTGCTTCTGTGCATGCCTCCATTATAATATTTATTATGTGGCATTACAACAAAATTGATTACATACTGTTCCACCCATTTGACTAGTATTATATTTAATTTTGTATCCCAGTGCTAAGAAAATAGTATATTTTTTATTTTTCTCTGTATACTATTTAGTCCTTGGAATAGTTTCAAGAACAAAGGATTGTCCTTTAAGATATTTGTTTTTATTAAAATCTTCTCACCTGTGAAGGGGCAACAGATTGATGAATATAATTTACAGACTGATAAAATTGAGATAAAGTCATTAAGTACCACTAAAATTTCAAGAAGTAAACTCTCATCTGCCTTATTCTTTGAATTAACCATCTCAACTGTTCTGGTGAGGAATCAACTTTTAGGTTAAAAGCCCCATTTATAGTAATTTCAAAAACCTCCTACTCTCCCTTTTTCCCACATTTAGAGGGAAAAAACAAACTTGAAAGCTGACCTTTTTTTTTAGAATTTTGCTTCTTCTAAAAATGTGACTCTTTAGATAAAGAAGAAGAGTGATTATGAGAGTTTAAACAAAGAATGAAGTACTTTATCATAGCTTTGGAAAGAGTTCCTAACACACTACCTGCATGCATAATTGTTAACTATACTTTTCCTGGCCTCCTCTCTCCTCTCCTGCTGCCATTCTGCTAGCCAGAATACAGACTGCAGTTAGGCTCCCTATGAAAATGACAGCCACGATCATGCCACTACTCTTATGATACACAAAGTAAAGTGCGTTGCAAAAGACGAAAGCCACCTGCTTATCATACAAACATTGGTTTTCTTATATTTGAAGGGCCAGGGAGTGCTAGCTCCAAAAAAATCATCAGCACAGGCTTTTAATTGTTCAGGTAATTTGCCTCAGAGTACAATATGTGGCCTTGGAGATAAGCTGGGCCTCATGAAAATGGATGACTTGTGTGTCAGAAATCTGTAGACACTGGCCTTGTTTACCTGATATTGGCCTGTGGTAAAGGTCTCTATTATAAAGTCACCTTAATATATGGCAAAAAAGAACACAACACATCATAAAATATACTTACTGTGTGTGCTCTTAAGTCTGTGGGTGTATGTATGTGTTTCCATTTGAACATAAGCAGTGCCAGTCTATATGTGCAAATGAGAGCTACTGAAAATAACTGAAACTAGGAAAAGCAGTGGTTTAAACACTCAGCCAAAGGAACTATCTCTTGGGTTTAATTGCCTAAAAGGGAAATATATACATGATACTTTCCCAGACCATGAGGAGAAAAGGCCTTTTTATCTACTTTACTTTAGGAGAGTGAGATATATACCTGATGAAAATGGAAGCATAATGCCTAGTGCCAGGTAAGAGGTACTTTTTCATATAGTTTACTTTTGGAGAGAGTGACAATACCTGGTGAAAACAGATAACATCTAGTGCTAGGTAAGAAGTGTAATATAAAAGACCAGGTAGGGCTGAATCCAGGTTTTTATTGGTCCTGAAACTTACTCAACTTGAGAGAATCCTCTTTTAGAAAAATTATCTGAAATTACAAATATAAAGTTAGGCAAAAGACCTTGGAAGGGGCCTATAAAACAATGGGTACTAAAATTTAAAAGTCCCTTTGTCTTCAGTATAACTCTTCCTCCACAGACTGGAAACCTGGAAATCTCTTGATGAGGAAGGAAAGAATCCTTGAGAAAACGTGACTGTCAGAGCTACAGAACCTTCTTTCATACTCTCATGAATAGAGATGGTCACCAACCAGGTGAGAAATGAATGTTGTATTTGTTTAATATGCAATACTTCTGAATTGATATGCATAGTTTCTAGAAGTCAAGACATGTTTGAAATATAACCTTTGTATTTCATATCAGCACTTCCTCTATCATTTCAGGATAATCTCTTCATGCTGTTTGACCTGAAATAGTCAGGCTAGGGTGACAGACCCTCCAGTCTCAGTGGCTTAGTCCTACTTAGTTCATTTCTCACTGATATTACATGTCCAATGGGCCTGAGGAAGGCATCACCATTTTATAGCTTCAGCATCTGTTACACATGATCTCCAAGGCTGCTATGGCAAGGAAAGGGAGCATAGTGGAAAGAACATAGTCCAACAGCCCATAAATTTCTTGGCTCCAAAGTGATATATGTCACATTTGCTTTTAGCCCTTTGTCCAGAAATTTTCACATGGACTTGCCTAACACAAGGGCTTTGAGAAATGCTGGGGAGCAGATAAAATGTTTTGGGACATGCACAGCCATACTCACCTATAGTATGGAGAATATTTGGGTATTCTTTTTAACTGCTAATTCCAAGGAGACTTCATTTCTGATATTTACACATATATGGAAACTTAAGATCTATGCCATATATATTTAATAATTAGAATAGTAATTGGTATATAAAGAGTCCTTAAAAATGTTTTTAAAATAAACGAGTGAATGAAGGAATAAATGAATGAATACAGATCATTCACAGTGACTCTAATTCCTGTAAGACTCAAAAAGCAAGCATGTGTTCCTAAAATGTACATCAAGTAAGTCCTAATACTATAACTTTGCATTGCTGCTGCCTCTTCTTCTTCTCCCTCCTCCTCCCCCTTCTTCTTCCTCTTCTTCTTCTTCTTCCTCCTCCTCCTCCTCCTCCTCTTCTTCTCCTGCTTCTTGTTCTTCTCCTTCTTCTTCTTCTTCTTTCTATATCTCTTTTCAAGTCTGACCTGATTGTGGCTTTTAATAAATAATTTTTTTTGCATTTCAAAAATCTTATATTCTGTCAAGTGAGCCAGGTTTAGAAAAGAATTTGAACTCAGAATTCTTACTAGGATTGATATATTTTTAAACAAAAAACTGACCTTGAGAAATTAAATGTCAAGAAAAGCAAAGATAGGTCCAGGGAGAATTTGACTGTCAGCTACAGATCGACTTGTCACTTGCCTCAGAAGGAGCTGAGAAGGAAAACTAAGAAAATAGGAGTTTTCTTTAAAGAGGGAAATTATCTAAATTCAATGAATGTTTCCATGATTATTTTATTAATGATATTTGTTTTGAGTGATATATAGATTTTTTTACTTCTTATGATTGTTATTTAAACATACTTTCTCATTCTGTATTTTTTCCTTTGAAATATTACTAATATCTTTTCTTTGTCATGCAATTTTACAACTTACCAACATTTAAAGTGAATTATTTCTATTAGAATATATTTTGTATGATGAGTTGAATAATACAGTTTATTGCATTATAGCACTATTTGAAGGATATTATTTTACCTTTTACCTCCCACTGGCTTAAGTCTGGTACTGTCCTAAAATATTGTGTATGTGTGTTTTTTCCACTCCATTTTCACTACTACTTTCTGGAGAATTGTAAGATACAGCAGGGTTCACCTGATTTTGCCTTTCCTTTCTCCTATAAATTACAGGCAATAACTCTGTTCTAAAGTACTGAGTTTTCTTTGAAAAGACTAGCTTGCCCCCTGATTTCATGGTGTCTGAGTCCATCACTAACCAAGAGCCTTGGGAAACTATTTTCACTAATGGACTCAGTACTCCCCGGTGTAGTTAATTTCACTCTTATGGTCAGAATGAGTTAATGTTCTTTGCTACCAGGGTGTAACATAGACACTGAGGAGAAGATGATAGTCTGTGTTTTTCCAAATGGACATCTTTACAAGTCATTAACAATTTATCTCCCAGAAGTTTTCCTTTAGTTTTGTTTTTTTTTTTTTCCCTCCAGAAACTGTAAATTTACACAATATGCAACCATCACTCTTTGGATAGGGCATTTCAACAGATTTGATTTTCTTATATATTTTTGCCTTTCAAACAACTTGATGGGTTGTTTCATTAATCTCTTGGTCTCCCTGCCTCTCCTCTATCTGACATCACTAGCAGAAGGCAGAATTGCTCAGATATAAAGGGACAGACTCCAACTGCAAATATATTACAAACATAGCAAACAAAGATACTTTTTGATTATTGGATGGTAAAAGTTGGGTAAACTCCATCTATTATTTAATGTAACTGTTATTAAATATAGGTTTTCATAATTTGGAATTATGGTATATAAACTGTAGATAGCTATTTAAATACACTGTGACCTAGTGATTGTGGTTTTCACATTTATTCAAAAAATATATTTTGAATACCTACTTCATGCCATAAAAGCTGGGGAGAAGATGGAGGGCAAAATAAGACAATCTTTGTTCTCAAAATATATATAAATAATTACTTTTAGGATACTACATATTTAGGGTTACATGTAAAAAATACATAAAGTTTTCATAATTATACTATGCTGCTATTCTTCTAACCTTCACACATAAAACCTTTAGGAAGCCTTTGCAGGCAAACGTTATCTAACTTTACTTGGTATGTATTAGAGTCAACCCATAGCAATTAATCAATCAATTCAATTGTCAAGAAACAAATCTTTACTGAGCTCCCACCATAAGCAGTATATTGTGCTTGACCAGTGATGAATGCAAAGAATTAAAAGGCAATGCCCACTCTTTGCTCAAAGAATTAAAAAATAATATTTGGTCAGATTAAAAATGCACATGAGATAGTAATTTACAATAAAAATGAACATGTGATACATCCCAATCGATTCATACAGAAATGTACACTGGGCATTCCCATTTGAAAGTTTGGTAGATACCTCAAGCTATAACCAAAGGTACTCTCAACTCCTCCTCCATCCGACAAATGCTGCTCTTCCCCAGGGCCCCACCATCCAAAGCAGACACCAAGGTATCATCCTAGATCCAACTGCTCCACTGTCCCCCTCTTTTCCCTGTATCTAGTAACCTATAAGCCATTTCTATTTAACATCTTTAAAATCTATTTCTTAAAGCAAAGTACGTTTTGCCTTCACTAGTTCAGACACTCATCATCTTTGTCTTGGATATACTGCAGAGAAGTCACTTAACTTCTCTCCTTAATTCTCTTCTTCTTCTAGCTTTTCTATCTCCAAACCTCAGGCACATCAACATTTCTAAAGTATAAATCTAGACTCACTTAGCTAAAAATAAACCGTTAATTCCTCCCCATTGCCTTAAGATTAATGTCTAGGCAACTTAGCCTGGCACACAAAGCCCTTTGAGATGTGCTTCCTCCTTCTGCCTCTAGCTCGCCACCAGCATCTACTACACTGTTCTCCAGTCACACGCAGCCACTCTGAAGATGGTGCCTCTTTTTTCCGGCAGTGTTCTAGCCTACCACCTACTTGTTTTGGCTTAGCCATATTCAGAATTGAGAGATAGCCTATGTATACACCTCCCTCGGAAAATTTTCCTTCTCACTTTACCCTTCCTACTCCCATTCTGAGTCTGGTGTCCCTTCCATATGTGCATATGACCCTAATCATGGCTGTGATTATTTTTTATGACATAGTGCTGTATTTGTCCATTGCCTTTCTTCCCATAGGCTGTAAGATTCTTGAGGGTAGAGACCTGTCCTTTCATCACTTTCTCATCAGCAACCCACACAGTGCCTGATATATAATGAGCACTTGGTAAACATTTGTTGAGTTGAGTCAATAAATATCCTGGACACTCAGGAGAGTGAGCAGTTACCTTAGATATAATGACTTATTGGAAATAAAACCAGGTAAGATGCACAAGACCCAGCAGACATTGTCTGTCAGGCACAGAAACTGCTCAATTAATACTAATCCCCTTTCCCTAGAATTATCTATTAAAAATTGATTGCAATTACATGAATGATGATGAGAAAGAGGAGCTTTATAAATTGGGAACTGTCTAAGTCTCAGTTTCAAAAGGTATTGTTGGGATTAAAGGGAGTTTAGGGATTAAAGAATGTGTGGGGAGGGAAGGAAGGGAAGGTCTGAAAGTCGAGCTGGTGGATTAGACAGCCAGTCACTGACTGTAGCCAGAAGCATGGCTGGAGAGGCTGGGTCCCACACAGAAGTTCAAGAAGTTGCAGTGCCTGGTGGTGGTGCTGGTGTCATCCAGTGAGGTGACAACATACAGTTCAGCCCAGGAAGAAAGGTGCAAAAGAAAGAGGAGGAGATAATGAAAAATTGGCTGAGGTCAGAGAGTAGACATAGGCAATATAGCAGGGAGAAATAGTTGAGAAAATTAGATTGGCCAGGTAAAGAAGCTTGAGAGGCCATGTGGGGAAATGGGAAAAGTTTGGACTTTGGAGTTAGAATAATTTGTTTTCATTCCAGACTCTGCCATTATTAGCTATATAACCTAACTAAATACTTAATTTCTCTAAGCCTCAGTTCCTCATGTGGAAAATGGGGATAAACCTTGTAGGCAGGGTTGTCATGAGGATTAAGTGAAATGATGTATGTAAAGCTCCCCGGCTTGGCATTTATTAGACATTCTGTAAAATTTAATTACCACGTTATCTTTGTAGATCCTTGGGTCTTTCATGGCCCTTTTGATATCTATTGCTCTTAATAGTACAATGGAATCCCAATGAAATTTTTTTAAGCAAAGAATGAGAGACATTTCTCTATGACAGTTGAACTGGCACTTGAAAATATTGCTCTTTAAATACTTGTAATATGTTTCTCTAGGGTATCTTACCTTTCCAGGAGTGTATATGAATTTCATTAGACTGCACATTCATTGAGGGCAGAAGCTAAGTATCTATCTACTTATAACTTTCCACAGTACTTAATGCAATCTGATATCATGCACACAGTTGACAGTTGATGAATGTAGTTAACAGCAGCAACTGTATCAATTCCTGTCTCATACTACCTATAAGCTTCCCAAACTGGAAATGAGCAAAAACGGGAGGGGAGAGAAAAAAGCATTTTATGTACCTGAAATGAATTTACCAACTATGAAAAATAGCTAAAACAGGTGAACAATATGAAGTAAACTGTATAAATTCAAGTTTGAAAAGGCAACACTTGAATAAACATAAAAATAACTGGTATTGTTTGCTTTTAACCTTAGCTAAATGGCTAGGCTAGAAATGATCACAAGAACATTTTTCAGATGACCTCGTACTTGAAATTGTAACAGTATCCATGGAAATTTTCATTTTCAGAAGGTCACAGTGGTACATTTTTCATACAGTTAAAAAAATCAACAATCTTATTGTTAAAAGTAAATCTGCAAGACTTAGATAATGATCTGTTTTCTCATCAATTGTTTTATCTCCATTGTATGCAAAACTAGATCATTCAGAGTGGTCTCATTTGTCTTGAGCTTTTTGGCATAATTGGCCAAATACTCACAGAGGCTTTAGCCCAGAATTCCAAACAATTTCCAAATGAAAATGTGTAGGCATATTTAAAATGGAAACCAAAGCACAATGATATATAGGATTTTTTCTCAATTTTAATGATGTGAAAAAAGTCTTCTACGAATAAAGAATTGATTTCTTTGAACATTATTCAAAAATAGAGAAAGGAAAAACTGGGACTCTGGAGCAATTAAAATCAGATTAGTCACTACTACAATGTACTTTGTCATCCATATAATATCATTTTGTTCCTTCATTAAGTGAGTAAATATGGACATATACCAGTGATTCTTCTTTGGTCATTTCTGGTGTCTTGAGTTGTAATCAACTTACTTTAACCCTGGCATGTCATCACTGAACCAGCAAACTTGTAGCTCTTACAGATTTAATTTACCTTTTTAGGTGATAGGACCATCTATATTAGTGTCAAGAAAATAAAGAAGGAATAGATTCACTTTCCAAGAAAACAGCAAAGAGGAGACACAACACGAGAAAATCAATAAAGGGCCACTGAATCAGATGAATGGGTAAAACAAAACAAAACAACCCAAAAAACAAAACCTTAAAATATGCTTCTTAAACTGACTTTAAAATTTTTGGCTACTTTAAAAATCCTTTTTAAATTGAAATCAAACAACACACGCAGACCATAGCTTTCATGGGATCTGCTTTGCCCAGAAGGTGGTGGAGGCCCAGTGCAACAAGTGAGAGTCACTGTAGCTGTAAGGAATGTGACTTGAAGAACAACAAACACTTCTCCTCAAGAGACCTCTTTCCTGCCTTTATCTCTGAACTTTGCAACTCAGTTGTATTAAAATTGAAATTTCATTAAAGTTTTGAATATTGACTACCATTAACAATGGGAGGATAAAAGCATGGTAGATAAGATTATGGGTTCAAATCCTGGGTCCACTATTTGCTGAGTGTAGCCTCCATCACTTTACAAATACCGATCTGGTTTGTGTTCTCAGAGTACAGAAAATGTGCCTGGTATAAAATATATTTTTTGAATGACAATAAGTGACCAAACTTTCTCATCTGTAAGATGATTACAGCATTTCTCATAGACTTATTGGGAGACTTAAGTGAGATCATGTATATTCAATGCTTTATTCAGGGTCTGCAACATAGTAAGCACTTAATAAACATGAGTTATTATCATAATGAGAATGGTGATCTTCATCATTATCTACCTACTAAGGCACTCATATTTCTTCTTAAAAGAATGGAGCAAACCATATTGTTCATTGAGATTCACTTGACAAATTACCAATACTGTTTTACATGGATACTCATTACCAGTTGAGTACTCACTCATTGAAGTACCGTCCATACATGTAATGTTATTGGATTTATAGAGTCCAGGATTTCTACTGATATAAAGGCTAAAAACAGCCTGGCAGGTTTCTACCATTTTCCTAAACAGAAGCCCATGTCCTAAGGGTGATATTAATTCAGCCTACTGAATAGGAGACATAAAATGGAAGGTTTCTTCTTGGTGGGGGGTGGGGGTGTATTTTTTTTTATCTTTTTCATGCGTTTTTTTTTTTTTTTTTTTAATTATTATTTTTTTTAACATCTTTATTGGGGTATAATTGCTTTACAATGGTGTGTTAGTTTCTGCTTTATAACAAAGTGAATCAGTCATACATAAACATATGTTCCCATATGTCTTCCCTGTTGCGTCTCCCTGCCTCCCACCCTCCCCATCCCACCCCTCCAGGCTGTCACAAAGCACCGAGCCAATATCCCTGTGCCATGCGTCATGCGTTTTTAATTGAAGTATAGTTGATTTACAGTATTTCAGGTGTACAGCAAAGTGATTCAGTTATATATTCTTTTTCAGATTTCCACTATAGGTTATTATAAGATATCAAATATAGTTCCCTGTGCTATACAGTAGGTCCTTGTTTACCTATTTTATATATGGTAGTGTGTATCTGTTAATCCCAAGTCCCTAATTTATCCCTTCCCCCGCTTTCCCCTGTGATAACCATGAGTTTGTTTTCTATGTCTGTGAGTCTATTTCTGTTTTGTAAATAAGTTCCTTTGTATCATTTTTTAAGATTACACATATAAATGGTATCATATGATATTTGTCTTTGTCTGACTTACTTCACTTCATGATAATCTCTAGGTCTATCCATATTGCTGCAAATGGCATTATTTTATCCTTCCTTTATGGCTGAGTAATTATATATTTTTTTATATATATATATATATATATATATATATATATATAAAATATAAAATGGAAGCTTTTGAAGCCAGAAGAACTGGAGCTTCATGTACCCAAATTATCAGCCCCATAACCACCCATGTTCCACTAGAAAGTCCAGCTCTAGAGGCTTCTTGGGACCATTGTTTTCACATCATTATAGGATCTGGTCCTAGAACATGTGTTGAGAGGACTCTTTCTTGGGCAAGATATTAATAAGTACAGAATGCAAGCTATTCATTCAGACTTTGCTATCCTTTCTTGGTCCTGGGAATACATTTAGAGGTATGCCTTCTACCACTGTTGTTCAGGAAAAAAAAGGTGTGGTACCTTACACACAGCGTATGCTCAATAACGTTTTTGTTAAATGGAATTACCCCCTTGTCACCTTTAAATTTTACTTCCTCGGAGGATAATTCCGTCTCAGACTCAGTCAGGTCCTTTTTTTGTATTTTCGTAGCACCCTTTATTTCCTCATAGACTTTTCACAGTGTTGATGAATAAATTATTAATTAATTGTAGTCATTTACCTAATATCTGTTTTTCTAAAGATTCATGAAGGCAGTTACTGTACCTGTCTTACTGACCACTGTTCCTGCACCTAGCACAGCAACTATAGACACTCAGGATATTTTATATGTGGGTGAAAAATGCTTAACCAATTACTGCATCATTCTGCAGTTACAGGAACTAAATTTTATTCCACTGTCCCATGCAGCCTGTTCAGTTACTCTATTTATATCTCATAATATATTATATCTCTGTGTATATATTACTTACACGCAGCAGGACAAACTTGGGCCTACATTTTATTCAATGGAAGAATCCTTCTCCTCCCACCCCCCACCGCCTCATAAAGGAATATTTTGAGAGTTAATCTTGCAGTTAACACATTTTCCAGAGTCCTCTTTTCTTTCTTTTCTCTTTTGCTACTCGCCTTTTGGTCATTTTCCTGATCATTAATACTTTAACTTGAAGTTGCTCCGTGGAATTTGTTAGTAGAGATTTAGGCAAGGGAGTGATTTGTAGATTTAGCTATCTTTGCTATTATCTACATTCTGCTGTCTTAGATGATCAAGAATTGAGTGTACATCTGGGAGAATGATTCCAAAAAGAAGCTCATGAGTTTTCCTAACGGCAAACTTAGATTAAATTAAAAAGCTGGCAAATGCAACCTTAACAGATATTTGATTCCTTTAGTTAGATCAATATTTTTCTGGCTGTTATGATCATATCTCTATATTGGAAACCAAAATCTAAGAAACTTTATTTTTTGAGAGACAAATAATCAGCTTTAGTAGCGTGTAAAGTGGAGATATTAGATAATAAGTTATTCAGAATTCTATTGAATTTTTCATACAGTTTATTCACAGAATAAAAATGTGTTATAGTAATTGTAAGTTACCTTAAATTAAATCTGCTCCCATCCATCCTAACTAAAATAGAAGAACAAGTTTCTTTCTCTTTGTTTTCTGTGGGGAGTCAAAAGGAGAAATGTATGCCCTTAAAAAGCTGAGTTGCTCCAAATGGGAGTTTCTTTATCTTTGTTATCTTTCTACATGGTACAAAAAATTGGCTTGTCCCTAAGCAATCGTGTTGTAATTAGTCAATAATGACGATTAAACAAGGGTCCTACTCTCACTTCAATATTTCATTCCTCCAACAAAATGATTTGCAGAGTTAGTTTAATGGAGCGCTGTCACCAGATTAATGGTCTCTCTTTGAAACTATGTCAGCCTCTTGACTAGACATGCACGTGCTTTTGATAGGCATCCTGGCATACAGTTATAAGAAATAACCTACTAGCTTGAGTGGGAAGCAGCTGCATAGCACAGGGAGATCAGCTAGGTGCTTTGTGACCACCTAGAGGGGTGGGATAAGGAGGGAGGAAGATGCAACAGGGAAGAGATATGGGGACATATGTATATGCATAACTGATTCACTTTGTTATAAAGCAGAAACTAACACACCATTGTGAAGCAATTATACTCCAATAAAGATGTTAAAAAAAAAAGAAAGAAACAACCTACAGTGTTATATTTCTCTGAAGCATTCAAAACGTGTGCTTTGTTTGCAATAATACACCAAATTATCACATTTGCGCTTCTTTTTTTTTTAACACCTTTATTGGAATATAATTGCTTTACAATGCTAAGTTAGTTTCTGCTGTATAACAAAGTGAATCAGCTATACATATACATATATCCCCATATCCCCTCCCTCTTGCATCTCCCTCCCACCCTCCCTATCTTACCCCTCTACATGGTTACAAAGCACCAAGCTGATCTCTCTGTGCTATTGTGTTACATTTGGTAGTGTATATATGTCAATGCCACTCTCTCACTTCATCCCATCTTACACTTGCCCCTCTCCATGTCCTCAAATCCATTCTCTACATCTGCGTCTTTATTCCTGTCCTGCCCCTATGTTCATCAGAACCTTTTTTTTTTCTAGATTCCATATATATGTGTTAGCATTCGATATTTGTTCTTCTCTTTCTGACTTACTTCACTCTGTATGACAGACCCTAGGTCCATCCACCTCACTACAAATAACTCAATTTCATTTCTTTTTATGGCTGAGTAATATTCCATTGTATATATGTGCCACATCTTCTTTCTGCATTCATCTGTCGATGGACACTTAGGTTGCTTCCATGTCCTGGCTATTGTAAATAGTGCTGCAATAAACATTGTGGTACATGTCTCTTTGAATTATGGTTTTTCTCAAGGGATATGCCCAGTAGTGGGATAGCTGGGTCGTATGGTAGTTCTATTTTTAGTTTTTTTTTTTTTTTTTTTTTTTTGCAGTACACGGGCCTCTCACCGCTGTGGCCCCTCCCGTCGCGGAGCACAGGCTCCGGACACGCAGGCCCAGCGGCCATGGCTCACGGGCCCAGCTGCTCCACGGCACGTGGAATCCTCCCGGACCAGGGCACGAACCCACGTCCCCTGCATTGGCAGGCAGACTCGCAACCACTGCACCACCAAGGAAGCCCTATTTTTAGTTTTTTAAGGAACCTCCATACTGTTCTCCATAGTGGCTGTATCAATTTACATTCCCACCAACAGTGCAAGAGGGTTCCCTTTTATCCACACCCTCTCCAGAATTTATTGTTTGTGGATTTTTGGATGATGGCCATTATGACTGGTGTGAGATGATACCTCATTGTAATTTTGATTTTCATTGCTCTAATAATTAGTAATGTTGAGCATCCTTTCATGTGTTTGTTGGCATTCTGTATATCTTCTTTGGAGAAACATCTATTTAGGTCTTCTGCCCATTTTTGGATTGGTTTTTTTGTTTTTTTGATATTGAGCTGCATGATCTGCTTGTATATTTTGGAGATTAATCCTTTGTCAGTTGCTTCATTTGCAAATATTTTCTCCCATTCTGAGGACTGTCTTTTGGTCTTGTTTATGGTTTCCTTTGCTGTGCAAAAGCTTTTAAGTTTCATTAGGTCCCCTTTGTTTATTTTTGTTTTTATTTCCATTTCTCTAGGAGGTGGGTCAAAAAGGATCTTGCTGTGATTTATGTCATAGAGTGTTCTTCCTATGTTTTCCTCTAAGAGTTTTATAGTGTCTGGCCATACATTTAGGTCTTTAATCCATTTTGAGCTTTTTTGTGTGTATGGTGTTAGGAAGTGTTCTAATTTCATTCTTTTGCATGTAGCTGTCCAATTTTCCCAGCACCACTTATTGAAGAGGCTGTCTTTTCTCCATTGTATATTCTTGCCTTCTTTATCAAAGATAAGGTGACCATATGTGTGTGGGTTGTGCTTCTTTATTTTACAAAAAAAAATGTGCTAGCTTTTTGTTTTGTTTTCATTCTTGCTAGGTGACATGAAGTATTATAAAGAGCTATGCATGATTCCAGTTTGGCAAGGTAGGAGAATAAGATCATTTAAAGTACAGTATTTTTCTCCCCCTTAAAAAAAAAAAAAAAAATTCACACTTTTCTTCCAGTGAGTGGCGGATATTTGTGTCTGTGTGAATTAAACTCGATTTGCAAAACAAAAGAGTTCTATTTTATGAACAAAAGCTTCACTTCTCTACTCTTTTTTTAATACCTCAAAATACCTATCGTCTTTAACAAATTTTCTTACATGTCAAGCACTTCAGTGTTCTGAAGCAAAGCGCTGGAGCATTTCTTGTGCTGGAAAGGCTTACCTTGTAAGAGAGACATGTTTTAGTCATACATTTTGGCATCCAAGCCTCTCAAATCTGGCCACCTTATAATGAAGTACTTTGGGGAACATCAGCAACTAACTCTATCTGGATGGAGTCCAACATGAGTTTATTTTACATAAAATGTTACTTCTTTGTATCTGTTAACTTTAGAGCAACATTCCAATGTATTCAGATTAGTGAAAATTATTCTCTAAAAATGAGTTTGGGAACAGTTCTACTCACAGAAGAAAATATTGGCAGAAAACAAACATATATCTTTTTCTGAATAATTTTGTTATTTTACTAATTCACCCATGCAGAAAAAATTTACTGAACACTTACTATGTGAATGCACTGCTAGGTGTTAGAAATAGAATAGTGAACAAGTTAAGATATGATGCTGACCCTCAAGGAATTTAGAGAGCGGTTGAGAAAACAGAGGAGTACACAGGTAACTATAAGAGAGTGATAAGTGCTGCAATGAGTTAAGTACTGAGTTCTACGGTAGTACTTGATGGTAGAGGAGGGCAGCATCTCATCTGGCCTTTGGAAATTTAGGAACATTTTATGCAAGGATTAAGGGCTTAGCTGAGTTAGCCACATGAAGAGATGATGTGGAAAGAGTATTCCAGGTAGAAACAAAAGCAAGAGCAGTGACCTGAAGGACAAAGATAGCAGAGTGAATTGAACTAATTGAACTTCATTTTTTAAAAGGCCTGAAAGGTATTATCAGAATTTGGGACTTTATCCTAAGAGCAGCTGCAAGATAATGTAGGATTTTGAGGACAGGAGTGACATAATTAAGTGGGTGATTTAGAAAGATCATTCTACGTGTAAAGTGGAGAATGGGTTTGAAGGGGACAAGATTGGAAGCCCATTAGGAAGTTGTTAAAAATAATCTAGGCAGAATATTGTGAGCCTTTAATTTAGGCAACAGAAAACTGGAGTATGAGACAGTTGAAGAGACATTACAGTTCCAGTGTCTATCTCGCCACCTCTCTTTGTGTATTGTGAGTTAGCTAAAGGTTTTGCCTATACCTCTACTAATGATAGAATGCCTAGACTTCTAGATGCCTTAGAACCCTTGATATTAGAAAATGACACCTGGCTAGGAATTTAATGAGCAGTTGCTGAAACAACTGCTGGAGGAGAATGGACAGAAGATTTATTTGTGGATATGAATAGTGTCATCTCAATCCTGCTGCAAAAGGCAACACAAAGGAAATCCTAGAAAGGCGGTCTTTGTCTTTGAAAATTAAAGTTCAACTGATACCAAAAGAAAAGACAACAAAAACAAACAAGTGGGATGACATCAAACTAAAAGCTTCTGCACAGGAAGGGATCATCAACAAAATGAAAAATCAACCTATGGAATGGAAGAGAATATTTGTAAATCATATATCTAGTAAGTGGTTAATATTCAACATATATAAAGAACCTATACGAAATTATAGCCAACTGGTTAGCAGTGAGGGTGGCCCTCTGGACACCTGAACTCGTGGGTACTGCTTGTAATGAAGTCTTGTGGAAGGCTGTGCCCTTAACCTGTGGGGTTTGGCCTACTTTGGGTAGTATAAATCATAAAAATTTAAGATGAAAGCATTATTAAAAATGAAGAGGTTCACAATATAATTTTAATACTATATTCCTCAGAAAAATATAAACAGTCTAGTAGAATAGCCTTAAAATTCAGGGAGCAAAATTGGTAGAACAAGATACATTTAAAAAAATTCATCATCATAGTGGGAGACACTAATGTATGTATATTAATTGAGGGGTCAGACAGAGAAAAAAGTTAGTAATGGTATAAACGTGGACAACATAATTAACAATGAACAATTTTGATTTCTCTACTTAGCACCCAATAACTAGAAAATGCACATTTTCAAGCATACATGAAGTGTTTAAAAATTGTGTGTTCAACCATGAAGAAAGTCTTAACAAATTTCCCCCCAAAATGGCCTTTTATATATAGCTCATGAAAAACTGAGGCTATGCCCTTTAGTCTGTAGAATGTACACTTTTATCTGTGTTCCTTTTTCAAGTAAGAGGCATCTGGTACCGTAAATAAAATTGCTTGAGGCAATGGAATCCCCTTCTAATACATGTAATTGTGGGACCCATGAACAACCAGGGAACTGTTGAAGTTTGGCCCCTGTGGCCTGTCAACTTGATTTTGGTAGTTCCTTGTCAATGTATGTATGTATATGTGCCCATGTGCATGTGATTTACTGCCTGAATTGACCGTATTCTCAACTCCAACTCCTTAGTTTGGTTGGATCTTTCCCTTGATTATCTATCCCTTGACCTACTTGGAAGGCTGCTGGCATGGTTATTTCAGTAATTAATCTTATGGGAAGTCTCATCAATGCTGCTGAACAGTATAATGAACCTCAATATGCACAAATGTAATATTAACATATAGTCTGAGGGTATTGTTCTTTATCTTTCTTTAAGAGGTATAATTTGTTTCAAGACTGCTTCGATTGATCTTACAGTGATTCAAAAAAAATTAATTGCAAGATGAAATCCATTTGAAGGTTGAAAAATGATTCTGAAACCATGACAAAAGTCTTGAGCACTTCCCTTTAAAGAAAAAAAGTTTTTTGATATACAGTGCTATACAGTACTTTGTATCAGTGCTTAAACTTTAATGTGCATATATATTACCTAATGATCTTGTTAAAATGCAGATTCTGTTCAAGTGGGTGTGGGGAGAAGCCTAAGATTCTGCATTTCTAACAAGTTTCCAAATGATACTGGTACTGCTAGTCTACACACCATACTTTTTGCAACAGAGCTCTATGTTATACTGAACTTTACTACCCTGTTCAATGTATGTAATGATTTGACTTGCTCAGATATTTAACCCCGAATCATTTAAAAATATTTTACCAACTAAAAAATGTTTTTGAGAAAATCTGAGACAAAAGAGTATTTAAACATGGTGGATCAATATATAATGCATACAGAACATGAATATCTGTTGTTAAGTCTGTTATATATTTGAGAAGACCATCTTTTCAGCAAGTATGCTCGCATAATTTTGTGGAAGCAACACTATTTGTATTGACTTGATTATGTACCACTTACCGGTAGATGGCAGTACATATTCAATCTTAAGGAAAGAGAGTTTGATAATAAAAACAGTAGCCCCTAACATTCAGGTAGTCCTTCTATAAGTGCTCCCCAGACCCAAAGATGGAATGCAGAACTCTTATTTGCAAAATTATATTTATTTGGTATAAATATTTACCTTTACTCAGCTTGAATTTTAATACACATTTTTATGTCAGAGAGTCATAAAATCATACCTATGAGGTCAGATGGAAAAATAAAGTCAGGAGTCTATTAGATATTTAGTTCACATTTGTGTATGGGGTGTGTTGGGGGAGAATAATTTTCTTTTAAAGTAGGTATAATATAAAAAACAAAACTGGAAGAAAGAAGAGACTTTTTGGAAAGGATTATTGCAACGGGGGAAAGGGTCTATTATAATAGGGGGATGGGGACTATTGCAATGAGCCATGAGATTTGCAAGCATTCAAAAATTAGTCAGACAGGGTTTTGTCTTTTATAGGGAAAAATAAACAAGGCTAGAAAAAACAGAATGTGGGGAAGTGGGATGAAAGTGTGGATCAGAGAGTGTGTTACTCTAACGCTGCCTATTCTCAGGCTGGATTCTTAAGGAGTTTTATGCTGGCTCAGGTCAAAGTTCAGAGGCCTGCAGGAAGGAGAGAGGCTTAACCAAACTTTGCTTAATAAGCATTCTGTTCTGATTGATCAGTGGAGACAAGCAGTTCAGCTAATCATTAGTAAGTCAAAGAGAGGGATTTTGTTTGGCTTTGTCATAGGTAAACAAGGGGAGCATCCATTATTCTTACCTAACTCACATGGGGAAAGTTTCTTTGCAGTAAACCACTGCCTGGAACAAAAAAAGATGTTCTGTTTGTTTGTTCTTAAACATTTCTGTTTTCTAGAATCACTGGATTCTGATAAAGTTCAACATTGTCATAGGTAAAATGTTTTAATAAGGAATTGAAGAAAACCCAGAGGATTTATTTTGATAATAATTTATTCTATAAATATTTATTGGGTATTCAAGCAATGGGTAGATGTGGCCTCTTGTCCTTAAAGAGCCATGTATGTTATAATTTAAAATGCTCCCCAAAGATCTTGCTGCATATCCAATGATGAGCACCTGGATAATTATCCAGGTAATATGAAAAAATGGCTTGATTTTTTTCCTAAACAGTCTATGTTCATAAGTCAAAGTAGGTGCTTAATAAATGTTTGTCAGATAAATGAATGGATTCTGCAATAAACATATCATTACATATTTATATATTGGTCCGGACTAAATAAGAATTGACCTAAAACTTGATTTTTCCAAAATGTCTCATTGTTGCTTATGGACAAAATCTTCTAGGTGTTTTCTATAAAGTCTAAATGTTGTTTTTCAGGGTACACATACATATTTTTTTGTAAGTTTACACAGTCTAATTATTCTATCTTTCTAGAGGTATGATATGACTTATCTTTTTCATTTAAAAACCTAAGGTTTATGGACATAAACTGAAAGAATGAAGGAATATTTCAAGCCCTGTCCCTAAAATCAGGATATCAAAAAGAACCTTGCCCTCCATCTACTTATAAAGGGGTTGTGGTTTCCAGTGGAGAATTAAGGGCTGGGAATCATCATTTGTATCTAGACACTTAATAAGTTTTTTCATATAATATCCCTAACAGCTTTGCAGGATCATTGGGTTCTGATAAAGTTCTATAACAAAATTCTTTTAGATTTAAGGTACTTTTCCAAGTTCACATACTGTGACAAAACACAAAGGTGGCAGAGAGGATTTTGAGAAAATTCATTTAGTCAAAATTTGTTATTGAATAATTACTTTGTTCCAGGAATAGGACCATGTGTTGAGAAGTGCAAGACTAAATAAAAAGTGGTCCCTGCCCTTGAATATTTATCAAGTGATGGAGGTACCAGGATAGCGTTCTGTCTGAGTACAGGGGGAGCAACAGAGAGGAGTGGTTAATTCTTTGAAGGAGGGAGGTGGCCATCAAGAAAGACTAGATGAGGCCTAGATGTTCTCCACAAATTTGAATCCCTACTTCCACAGTATGAAGTTGGTGCTGAGAGGAGAGTCTGTAGCCGGGGACTGCATTTTCCAGTCTCCCTTGTATCCAGATGAGGCCATGTGTTCTCACCAGTGAGGACCTTGTCCAACCAAAGGTGAACAGAAATGATGTGTGCCACTTCTGGACTGGGCTTCTCCACTCTTCTCCCTGCTTCTTCTGACTGGTGGTAGAGAACTCTGAGGCTCCAGTGGAGGATGTAGCCACTAGATGGAAAAAATCTGGGTCCCTGAATCAGAGTATGGAAAAAGGCCACCTGTCAGATAGGAATACTATTATGTGGGTGAAAAATAAAATTATGTTATTTTAAGCCATTGAACTTTTGGGGTGTACTTGCTACAGCAGTTATTATCACTCTAATTACTATAGCAGTTGCTCCTAAATTGAGTTATGACAAGCTGAATGACATGGGTCAAATAATTTTAAATTGCAAGGAACCTTATACATCTCTTGCAGTTTTCATTTTATATAGCAAGATAT
This sequence comes from Aethalodelphis obliquidens, assembly GCF_003676395.1. NCBI lineage: Eukaryota > Metazoa > Chordata > Mammalia > Artiodactyla > Delphinidae > Aethalodelphis > Aethalodelphis obliquidens. Next base: position 10,978,622 of record NW_020837957.1, on the reverse strand, counting down.
ATGCTTACCAAAGACCCAAAGACACACAGCTAATTAATGATGAACTTAGGTCTAGAATATTGTGTCCTTTTTTTTGTATGCCATGACATTTTTATATAACTCTTATGAAAATCACCCAATTTAAATTTATAAATTGACTTTAAGTCCATTTCTTTATATTGAGTCATCTAAGAAAAACTTTTCATGGTTTTTCCTATAATCATTTTCTCTATGGTTGAAGTCAGCTATTTTTCATTCAAATATCTTAGTTTTAAGCCAAGATGTATAATTTATTGAACAGTTTCACATTTGTTTTATTTAATCTGAATTATCTTAAAATATAACCGACATCTATTGTATCTTTCCTGAAATAAGGAGATCCCAGAACTGCTTGGGAGAAAGAATTCTAGTCTAGACATGAAAATTATACTCAACTTAAACATCTGTGGTATACTTATAGATGTCTCTGCAATAGTCCTGACCAACCTGAATTTCTATGAAAAATGGTTGCTAACTAATTATCTCCATCTAGGAACATGGTAGAATTGTACTTCACGATCTCCTTGTTGGTGGGTGGGGACCATAACCAGTTTTATTCAATGAGTTGCGAATGGAAGCAACATGTGTAACTTCCATGAGGCAGCTAGTGCCAAAACACTTTTTTTCCTCTGGCACAGAGATAAGCAATGCTCGCAACTATGGCTGCTCTATCAGCCCTTGTCTTTGAATGAAGGTGTTAAGTCCCCCTCCTAACCCATAGTGAAACTGTAGGAGGAACGACAGATAGAACTTTGTTGTTTTAAGCCTTTGGAATTTTTAGGTCATTTCTGCAGCATAATCTACCCTATCTTGACTGAAATAATGGCACTTCTGACATTATGAGTATGACCTTGAAAAATTCATTAAATCTCTTGAATTTCAAGCCTGCAATTTGGAAATTAATTGTTACTTGGAGACTAAATTAGGTAATGTTTGTAGAAAATACTAGAGTAGGAGTCAGAAAGTCTGAGTTTTGCTGTCTACTCTGCCACTAACTTGTATAACTTTAGGAATTTATGCCTTCTTTCATTTATTCACAAAAAGTTTATTAAGTACCTATGGTGATAACACACTAGAAGACAAAGATGAATAAAACATAGCTCTTGTCTTCACAGGAGCTCACTCACAGGCTACATGGGACAGACAGGTGTAAACAAACACAGAAATGTGTTAAGAGCTATAGAGGAGGTAAATGCAGGTTATTTAATGTGAGGCCCAGGGGAGACTATTGGATAAACTGCAGGGGAGTAGGGACAGGCATCCCAGAGAACACATTTCACCTTGAATCTCTTCATTAGAAGAAGTGGCATTTTTAGCAGGAGAAATAAGTGAAAAGATGTGAAAATATTTTAAATAAAAAGGCAATCATTTTTCTTCCTTCTCTAACACTCACATGCCTAACCCCTGTTTTTTTGTTTTTCGCTTTTTGTTTTTCTGGACAGGAGCATGCAATGGATGGTTCTAATGTTTGTAAAGGTATCCTAATGGCCTACTTTTAAAGATCCAATAATCCTTTGGGCATTCTCTGGGACTTATAAAAAGAATGTACAAAGAAGGTAAATTTGCTCTTTTAAGATTCAGTTCTACATAAATTGTGACCAGGGGAAATAGTGCAGGCCTTTTGCATATAGAAAAAACTTGCTTTAACGTGGTTTTAGACTCATTTCTAATGTTCTTATAAAGGGCTTCTTTGTGTGTGTACATGTCTCAATAGTTACCTACCCCAAAACTACAGGAAGAATTAGGAGGTATATTGGTACCTCACACCGTGATGGCGATCTTCAAGGAATATACATGATGTGACAAAACATTCCTTGGAGTTTTCTAATGCACTCCCTGGACTGTACTGCTGAAGCCTCATGGTTCTAAAGCTAGAGCAACTTCAGTGTTTAGGGATGGGTTAGAGTATTCTGGTGGGAAGGGGGCAGGGGTAGGGTGGGATGAATACTAACCCTGGGATGCGCTGAAGAATGCAGTTCCTTCAGAGAGAGAGAGGAGGAATGTCAGGATGGGAAAGCAATTCTAGGAACAAAGGAATTAAGGATTCTTTTTCCTTGAACACAAGGAACAATCATGCATAGCATCTAGATTTGTTTACCTTCATTTTAATTCTTCTAGTTATCAACACTGCAGTAAAGTCTGTTACATACATAAGACTTTTTGTCTTGATTCTTGTGGAGAATTACGGGATGGGCCCATAAAGGAAGGAGTGTCTGTCCCCATATCACCTTCCACTGCAGCTAGACTGCAGTGGCAGCACTATATAGAAGATCAGAGCATCCTGGAACATCAGTTGTTACCCAGCCATAGAGTGAATGATGACCAGAACTAGAGCTGAGAGCAGTAGGGAAAATCATATCTCATATGACAGCAACAGCCAAGGGATGACTCAGGATCAGATACAAGACATACTCACTTTCCCCCAAATATACTAGAGAAAGGGAGGCTAACATTCTATGTTTACAATATGAAAGTACCTGTCATATTTGGGTAAACGTTAATACTTCTTTGTGGCTATAGCACAGGATCTGTGGGATGGTAGACCAAAAACATACATAAGCAGGAAAGGGAGGTAAAACATATGACAGATCACATTGAGGAGAGCTAATGGGTTCAATGTTAGTTCCATTAGGTAGTGGAAAGTTACTGATAATTTTAGTCAAGGAAAATTGTAATAAGATTTGTGTTTTGTAACAATTCTTCAGGAAATGTATTGAAGATAGATCAAAATAAGGAGTAAGTGGGAGCCTAATACAGAGACGAACAGAATTTTGCTGTTGAATTTGCAGTGTCTGGTGCAGTATGTGTCTGGCAGAAGCTGCACAGACATACTTGTGGCATGAAAGAATGGAGACAATGATGAGGACCTAAAATACCTCTGTGGCTATGAGTTAGTGAGGTGTGTGTTTAAGATTCAAAAATAAAGAGCAATTGGATCACTGATTGGATGTGGGATTAAGATGACCCAGATTCTGGCTTAGATGAATTCTGTTGACTTTAACCAAAAAAGGGAAATCAGGGAAAATAATTTTGCTTAATTGGAGCTTAACTTTGCCTACTTGGAGCTTACATTCCCTTATTTTTTATATAAGGAAGACAAACTAAGTTGTCAAATAACTCCAACATTAATGATTCGATGATTCTAAAACATTTAGTGAAAGAAAGTGAACTACTATGAAAGAAGCGATTATTGGTAGCAATGTTGGCTCCCAAGAATTCACTATTATACCAGGGGCCCAGTTATTGCTGAATAAAGATGATTACTTGCAGGCTCTTGCTTGACCTTTTCTTTTTTAACAGTCTAGTTGTCTTGCCCATTGTTTGTTTGTTTTCAGAGAGCATCATACACTTTACATTTCTGCTTAGACTTATGAACTCCTGTGACTTCAGTCCATTTTGGCTTCTTTTGATTTATTTATAATGTCTTTCTTTAGACTCTCCTTTTTAAAAAAAAAATCATTAAGTGCACACCTGTGTTTTGATCCTGATTTTATTTCTATCTACTTTTTGTTCACTTTGAATTACTTACCTGTTCTTAAGATAGTAGCAATTCTACTTGACCTGGCATTATCTGAAAATGCAGTGGTTTTACTCTTAAATATATCCTTGAAATCATTTATAAAGAGAAATGCTTACCACTTCCATAGTAACAATAAGCAGTCAGAAAATAAAATACTACTAATAATTTTAAAATTCCATTTGCAGTAACAAATAATGTAAAACATGTAGGAATAACTTGAATGAGAAATGCATGTACTATTTTACTGAGAGGCATGAAAGAATGCTTCAGTAAATGAGTATACCATATTTCTGGTTGATAAGTCTGAGTACTGTTAAAATGTCAGCTTGTCTAAACTTATATTGCAAGTTTAATATAATTAAAATCAAGCTCCAATTAGTTTTTTTTTTTTGCCTTGACAAAAATATTTTAAACTTCTTATAGAACAATGCTCAGAAATACATAACACAAAAGAAAAATGTGGAACTTATATTACAATGATTAAAAAGTATATAACTAGACAAGAATGTAAGGTGTCTTAGTTTGGAGGCTCTAGAGGCAGAACATGTGATGAGTATTCGTGTACAAATAATTTATACAGGGAATGTGCTCAGGAGAAACCTACAAGGGAGGAGGGAAGCTATCGCTAGGGAAAGAAATTAAGCAAGGATGTAGTTTAGATTATGTGCTTTCATTGGGACAGTATCACCCTGAAGGGAGTGAAAATTGGTTATTGGGATAGGGGTGAAAGATATTACAGAGGGGTGTATCCCTCCAAAGGACCATAGTACATAAACAGATAGTTGATAGATGATCTACCTGTGGTATCAAAATTTCATGGGGGTAAGTGATTAGGAACAAAACTGTCTATAAAGGCTCTTTAGGGGGACAATAATGAAAAACAAAGGGCTGACAAACAATGTTTTAGATGAAGTTTAGTCTCAAATAAATTCCTGGGAAGATCTCTGAAGTGTAAATTGAACCCAAGTTTTATTCTGTCTCAAGGCAAGGGAGCCTCATCCCATCAGTCATTGGATATGGGTCACCCTTGGAGGGAAGGAGCATAATTCCCAGACACCTTTTGGTGAGGCAGGTCACGACTGAAGACCCATCCTGTGAGAGACTGGCCTGTGTGAGCTATTAGCAGTAACATCCATAGCAGCTGGGGGATGGGCACACTGAACAGTGCCTACTACAGAGGGAAGAGGTTAAGTAGTCATTATTTTCACACAACATAATACTTTGCATAGAAAGCCATAAAATTCAACAAACTACTAGAACTAAGAAGAGAGTCCTGAAGGAGGCTGGATATAAGATTAACATACAGAAATAAGCATTCCTCTATAGAGCCAGAAACAACCAGAAAAACTAATGGAAAGTAAGATTCTATTTTCAACAAGCAACAATAATTCTGATGTATCTAAAAATAAATTTAAGAGTTTATGCACACAATTTGGGGGAAAACTTTAAACTCTATTAAAGGACATAAAAGAAGACCTAGATAAAAGATATTGTGGGTGCTATTGTAAAGACTTTAATTATCTGCAAATAAATCATTACATTTAATGTGATTCCAATCAAAATCCTGATAGAGACTTTGTGAAAATCATGTGAAAATTGATTTTTAAAATTTATATATACTTGTATAAATACTCAAAGAGTTTCTAAATGTCAACTGTAGCACTATTTAGAAACGTAAAAAATTAAGAAACACCTAAGTGCCCAGAAATGAGAACTTACAAATAAATGAGAACACAGCCACATAATGGAATAGCCTATACAGCTATGAAAAATAAGTAGATCTATATTACTACTTTGGTGAAATGTCCAATATATATTTAGTGGAAAAAGCCAATTTTAGAATACACTTGTCTGTGAAAGTGGTTTTGGAATTGAATAATGGGTAGAGAGAGGATGGAAGAACTTTGAAGAACAAGACAGAAAATGCCTAGATTGCCTTGAACAGACTGTTGGTAGAAATAGATTGTTAAAAGATCTGTTGGTGAGGGCTTAGAAGGACATTGAAAACGTATGTAACATGAGTTCTTTTTTTTCCCTTCCTTCCCTTCTTTCTCTCCCATCCTTCCCTCCCTCTCTTTCTCCCTTCCTCTCTCTCTCTTTTCTTTCCTTCCTCCCTCCTTCCCTTCTTTCTTTCTCTCTCTCTTCTTTCTTTCTTTCTCTTTTCCTCTCTCCCTCCCTTCCTCCCTCCCTCCACCCTTTCTTTCTCTCTCTCACTCTTTCTTTTTCTTTCTCCCTCCCTCCCTTCCTTCCTTCCTTCTTTCTTTCCTTCCTTCCTCCCTCCCTTCCTTCCTCCCTCCCTTCCTTCCTTCCTTCCTTCAATCCTTCTCTCTTTCTCTCTCTCTTCACCCAAATTTGAGGCCCTGGCTAGAAGCCTTCCAGGTCTCCTTTTATGTAGCAGCTGATTCAGTCCACACCTCAACCACTTCCTTTATCAGGCACTTATATCTGAGCCACTATGCACCAGCTGTAATTACCACAGGGCCAGGTACCAGACAAGTAGGGACAGCCCATTTGCTCCAGAGCCTGAGAAATTATTCAAATTAGCTAATCCACGGGAAGCCTATGAAACCTAGCAAGCCTCACTCCACTTACCATACATAAGCATCCCCTACAGCTTCAGCTTGCTGTTACCTTCTCCCTGGTTGCAACCTTCTGAATGGCTGCATGGCAGCCTTCTCTCATTTAGAGCTGTAAGTAGAAAACAGTTCTGCCTTTCTCTTCTTTTTTTTCTTTTTTTTCCAATCATGGTGTATATTCTCAGCATGACAGCAGCAGAAGGAAACTTTCATAATCTGATAAAGTGTATCTTTAATAAACATATAAGCACAATTAATGGTACAAGAATGCTTCTCCCTGACATCTGGCACTTGACAAGGATGCTCTCCCTTGTATGTGTGTGTGTGTGTGAATATGTATTTTATTTTTTTTAATAGAAGTATAGTTGGTTTATAATATTATATTAGTTTCAGGAGTACAACCTAGTGATTCAATACTTTTATAGATTATACTCCACTTAAAGTTATTACAAAATAATGGCTGTTTCACTGTGCTGTACACCATATCCTTATTGCTTTTTAATTTTATACATAGTAGTTTATGTCTCTTAATCCCTTAACCTTATTTTGCCCCTCCCCAACCCCTCTTCTCACTAGTAACCACTAGTTTGTTCTCTAAATCTGTGAGTCTATTTCTGTTCTGTTGTATAGATTCATTTGTTTTATTTTTTAGTTTCCACATATAAGTGATTACATAGAGTATATATCTTTTACTGTCTGACTTATTTCACTAAATATAATACCCTCCATCTATATTGTTGCAAATGACAGAATTTCATTCTTTTTATGGCTGAATAATATTCCATTGTATATGTATACCACATCTTCTTTATCTATTCACTTGTTGATGGACACTTGGGTTGTTTCCATATCTTGACAATTGTAAATAATGCTGCTATGAACATTGCGGGGGGTACATGTATCTTTTTGAATTAGTGTTTTCATTTTCTTCATATATATACCCAGCAGTGGAATTCCTGGATTGTATGGAAGTTCTGTTTTCAGGTTTTTGAGAAACCTCCATGCTGTTTTCCATAGTGCCTGAACCAATTTACATCCCCACCAACAGTGCACAAGGGTTCTCTTTTCTCCACATCCTCAACAACATTTGTTATTTTAGACTTTTTGATGTTAGCCATTCTGACAGGTGTGAGGTAATATCTCATTGTGGTTTTGATTTGCATTTCTCTGATAATTAGTGATATTGAGCATCTTTTCATGTACCTGTTGGCCATCTGTATGTCTTCTTTGAAAAAAATGTCTATTCTGGTCTTTTGCCCATTTTTAAATTGGGTTGTTTGTTTTTATAATATTAAGTATTTTAATATTAAGTTGTCTGAGCTGTTTATTTATTTTCGCTATTAACCCCTTCTCAGTCATATCATTTGCAGATATTTCCTCCCATTCACTAGGTTGTCTTTTTGTTTTGTCAATGGCTTCCTTTGCTGTGCAAAAGCTTTTGAATTTAACTAGGTCCCATTTGTTTATTTTTGCTATTATTTATTTTGCCTTAGGAGACAGGTTCCTCCAAAATATTGCTATGATTTATGTCAAAGAGTGTTGTGCCTATATTCTCCTCCAGGAGTTTTATGATTTCAGGTCTTACATTGAGGTCTTTAATCCATTTTGAGTTTATTTTTGTATATGGTGTGAGGAAATGTTCTAATCTCATCCTTTTACATGTAGCTGTCCAGTGAGTTCTGCCTTTCTTCTATTCAAGTGTCAGTCTATTGTGTCTTGCCATCAAAATAACCTTAAAATCTAATAAAACAACATATTATTGGAAACTGGAGGAAAGGGGATCCTTTTTTATGTATGACAGAAAGGTTACCTGAATTGTGTTCCTTACTTGTAAATGATGAACTTGGATATTTAGCTGATATTTCTAAGCAAAGTATTGAAGATGAGGCTTCATCTTCTTGCTGCTTTCTTCTTGCTGCTTTCAGTAATATGAGAGAGGAAGCAATAAATTGAGGAAACAACTATTAATCAAAAAAGAATCAGGTTTTGATGGTTTTGAAATTTTTCAGCCTATGTAGATTGTAAAAAAAAAAAAAAAAAAAAAAGCTACAGTTAGGAGATTCACTGTCAGAAAAGTGTGCTTTGAAGAAAAACCAAGGGTCTGGTTGGACAATCTTTTGTTAGTACCCCAGAAAGAACAACAAGTCACAGTATTCAGTCATACATAAGACTCTTTGAGGAGATTAGATGTGTGACTCATGGATTTCCTTTGACAACTTAGGAGGAGCCAAAAATATAGATGGAATAATCTAAGAAAGACCTGTGAAAAAGCTTCCTGTTTGATGGAATGAATCCCCATGTATACACTGAAAACCCACAAAGTTTTCAGACTATTGCAGCAGCAGAAATACTTCCAGCATTGCCCTAAAGGGATGGAGAGGAGATGAAATGAAGGAAGGCTGTTGGAGTCTCCAAATTCTATAAACAGTAAATAGGCTGAGGAAAACCACTTAGCTACAAACATGCTACCCTTCATGAAAAAGGAAGGATGAGTCATAGTGGAGCTGCTGGCCAAGAGGGGTGAGCCTCAAGTTGCAGAGGATTATTCCTAGGCTTTAAAATGTAATGGAGTTGGCTTTGTTGGATTTTGAAATTGAGATCAGTGACTTTTTTTCTCTTTTTCATTTTCTCTCCTTTTGAGTGAGGTTGTCTATAACTTTTATGCTATGCCTCTCCTACCATTATATTTTGGATGCCCCTAACTTGTTTTCTAGGAATATGTAAGAAATCAACTTAGATATTTAGCTGAGAATCTTTACAAGAAAAGTATTGAAGGTGTGTCCTGGTTTCTTCTTGCTGCTTATAGTAAAATGCAAGAGGAGAAAGAGATGATAGAAAAGAGAGATTTGAAGTTGTTACACTTTGATGATTGAGGAAGTAGCCAAAAAACAAGGAATAAGGAAAGAATCTAGAAGCTGAAAAAGGCAAGGAAACAGACTTTCTCCTCAGAATCTGCAGAAGGAAGATTTGTCGTAGATTAATTGACCATAAGTGTCTGGGTTTATTTCTGGGCTCTCTATTCTGTTCCATTGATCCATGTGTCTGTGTTTGTGCCAGTGTCATGATCTTTTGATTACTTTAGATTTGTAGTATAGTCTGAAGTCAGGGAGCATGACAATTCCAGCTTTGTTCATTTTTCTCAAGATTGTGCTTGCAATTCAGGGTCTTTTGTGGTTCCATATAAATTTTAGGATTATTTGTTCTAGTTCTGTGAAAAATGTGGATGGGCCTAGAGAGTATTATGCTTAACAAAATAAGTCAGACAGAAAGACAAATGCTCTATGTTATTACTTATATGTAAAAACTAAAAAATAAAACGAATGCATACAACAAAACAGAATCAAACTCACAGATATAGAAAACAAACTAGTGGTTACCAGTGGAATACGGGGTAGGAAAGGGCAAGATAGGGGTAGGGGATTAAGAGACACAAACTACTTTATATAAAATAAATAAGAAACAAAGATATATTGTAGAGCACAGGAAAATGTAGCCATTATTTTATAATAACTTTAAATGGAGTACAAGCTATAAAAATATTGAATCACTATATTGTACACCTGAAACTACTATAATATTGTAAATCAACTGTACATCAATAATAAAAGACAAAAACGTATTTTCTATGTGAATGAAGGGACTGACTAGTAATGTCTTTTCAGAATGGCAGAGGATTAGAATCTGATATCTAAGATTTTTCTAATCAGTTTGTGAAGGGTGATACACCAGCAGGATATGGCAACACTTGGGTCCACAAAGAGATATTGATGGAGGAAAAATATTATTTCTTCCTGACTCAGAATCTTATTATTTTTCTTTGAAACAAGTTAGTAGACTATGGTATGCAGAATTCTGTGATGGCCCCCAAGATTTCCACCAACTGGCATAAGAATCTTATATAGTCCTCTCCCCTTGAGCATGGCAGGACCTGAGAATATGATTTTACAGTTATTCTCTTGGTTAGACTGTGTTATACAAGGGTCTGTTTGCTTTGAGGAATTAAGGAACAATGTTGTGGCAGCTTGGCTAGGACCTGGCAGTGGCCTCTAGTAGCTGAGAGTGACTCACAGCCAACAGCCATCAAGAAATGGAAGTCTCAGTCCTAAAACTGCAGAAACTGAATTCTTCCAACAATTTGGAAGAGGACCATGAACTGCAGATGAGAACACAGCCCCAGCTGACACCTTTATTATACCCTGATAAGACATGGAGCAGAGGACCAGTCAAGCCTTACTTTGACCCCTGACATATGGAAACTAAGATAATAAATTTGTGTTGCTTTTAACCACTAAATTTGTGGTTATTTGTTACACAGCAAAAGAAAACTAATACATGGGGTAAACTTAGGTATAATAGCCTCCTTTAAGAAAGAGTAGCTTGGCTTGGTGTACTCCTCTACTATCTACTAGTAGAGGCTGGTAATGAACTCGTACCCAGGGAATATCCCAGTCTCTAAATCTTTACCTTTTCAGTCTCCCCTACAAAGTCTGGAAGAACTAAGAGAAGACCATTATCGGGTACCAACTAGGTTTCAAGAACTATGGATATATGCTTTCTACCTTTTCCTCATTTTATTCTCAAAAATCCATGGAGAGGTAGGTACTAGGATCCCCATGTCTTAGAAGAGGAAGCAGACTCAGAATTATTTAGTAACTTGCAAAAGGCAGTGTAGATAGCAAAGGGCCTGACTCCCAGGACCCTGCTAACTTTTATTGTCTCCTCTCTGTTTATTAATATTATTTATACCTTTCCTAGGCATTCGCCTTTAATTCCTCAGCCATCCCTAGAAGAAACAATATCTATCTGTGGCTGATAAACTGGCAACCCAATCTGTCCATAATTATTTCATGTTTTTTGAGAATAGAGTGAAAAAAAGCACCTTTATTAATATATAGGAATAACTTGTATAATTACACAATTTACATAATGTTTTGCAAGGTGGGGATTATATTGTTAGTCATACTGGTAGTTGATTCAAAAGCACTTCCAAATATCAAGGCGAAACCTAATATGAAACTATTCAGCATGATATAAGGCAATTTCTCATCCAACATCTGCATTCCCAGTTACCTTGGGATTTTGTACTCCTTAAATTATCTTAGATTACACTCTGTACACTTACATGTTTTCTGAGGTTTATCTTCTTTAATATAAATAATGCCTGAAAATCATCAGTAACATTTCAGGGAAGCTCAGCACTGTAGAAGCAATTGGAGTCAAGAGGAAAGTTATCAGCCAGAATGAAAAGAGCTAAGAGATCACAGACATTAGCTGCATTCTCTCCTTAGAGAAGGCTTCATCAGAACAATACTCACACTGATGCCAAGATTAATGAAATTGCTAAATCTGGAACATGACGAAGACTTTGAATGTCATTTAATGAAGAAGCAGAAAAATATAGCTATTGGATATACACAAATGCTATCTATTACTTGATGGGGGATTGCCAATAATTTTATTTTATGAATGCATACTTTTAGGTACTCAATTTTTTCTGTAAACTATTTAGTTACTCTTCATATCGATGTGTCTAAAATGAACATGCTTGATATTTTCTTTATATTTACTAGAACATATCTTTTGGTTTTTCTTTATTATGGTACATTATATTTTGTGCTAAAATTATTCACCACTTTTCAGGAATTTGTATAGATAATGAAATGTCTTTTACTCCCATGTTTCTTATCTAAAGAGACTTGAGGTGTTACATAAGTCAACCTCACCCAACTAAGTCCCTCACCCTTATTATTACTAACACAAACCATGCCTTTTCAAACTCCAACCAGGCCTGCCATCTCTCCCCAATCTCAGACTCTTACAGAACTTTTGGAGAACACAAGAGGAGGATAATGGAGGAGAGACCAGAATATGTTAGACTACCAAGTGGGAAGGAACTTAAAACAATAAGCCCCATGTTTAGTTGCAGTGTTTAGAACTAAACACATATGTGAGTAAGGAGAGACAATATGACAATAAAAAGACCTAGACTGGGAATCAAGGGACCTGGATCTTAATCTTGATTCTGCAACACATTTAGCAAGGTAAACTGCCATAACAAAGAAACCATAAAACACAAGAGAATTATTTTCCTGTTTTTACTTAATAAGATTGCTCACATTATTGCCATTTTCAAATTAGCAGAAAAGGAGAACAAAAAAAACAAGGCAATAGACTTTGTGTTTAAAATAATGTGAAGTCATACATATAATTTCCATTTACATCCCATTGGTTAAACCTAGTTATATAGTATGCTTCTCCCATGTTGTAAACCTCCAAGAGGCAACATTTGCATTGTATTTCATGATCATGATGCCCCCTGGTGTTGTGCAGAGTGGTGGCCCTGGCATGGTGGCTTCTACTGCAAGACAGGTGTAGTAGGCAGAATTGTGCTATCCGTAACCTTTGCCCTCTAATATTTCTCTAATGAATATGTTTAATTATATGTCAAAAGGGATATAATTAAAATGACTAATCAGCTGAATTTAAGGTAAATAGATTATCCTAGATTATACAGTTGGGTCTAATATAAGCACAGGAACCATTAAAAGCAGAGATCTTTCTGTGGTTGAAACAGAAGGGAAGTCAGAGATTCAAAGCATGAGAAGAATTCAATGTGCCATTGTTGATTTGAAGATGAAGGGTTGTGTATTAAGGAAAGATAGACCTCAGTTTTAAAAATGGCAAGGAACTGAATTCTGCCAACAATCTGAGACTAGAAGCGGATTCTTGCTCAGAGTCTTTGGTAAGAGCTTAGTCCAACCACCATCCCGATTTTGGCTTTGTGAGGCCCTGGGTCAATAATTCAGCTGAATCATCTGGACTTCTTGGCTACAGAACTGTGACAGATAATAAATGGGAGTTATTTTAAGCTGATAAATTTTGATAGCTTGTTATGGCAGCAATAGAAATCTAATTCAGGAAGTTTTGAAATATAGTCTCTAGCTATGAAGCCAAAATTCACTGCTAAAAGGGAAGAGGAGAGAATGTGTATTGGGGTTAATCAGCGGACTCTACAATAGCCGCTGTTTGCAAGACTGTGGCTTCAGGTTATTCATCTGTGGAGGTTTGACCCAACCAGAGGATCTCTATGGTTCCCTTGCTGTTATATGTTATCATGGCTACATTAAGGATAAAGTAAGGTCTGTCTTTCTATGCAGACTGCCCTGCACAGACTACTTGAGCATCTCATCTTCAGTTTGTCCATCTAGAAGCTTGCTTACTCTGGACAACTTGATTCTCCTCCTCCCTTTGCTTCAATACTCTACAAATCTGCATAAATGAAAAGGAAAAAAATAAGCAAAGATAAAAATAATGACATTAATGTCAATAATAGTAATTAAAACAATAAGAAGACTTTCCTAAGCTGAGTGAGTTGGTGTAATTTTTATGGACTCAAGGGTGCTCCACTTCCAAAGAAAAGGTAGAATTTAGGGTGATATTATAAATGCAGAGGTGATTCCAATAAGATGATCAGCCTTCACTGCTGATTGCTAGCATCTATGACAAAGTCATTAGATGCAATAGTGGAAGAGGGAGACAAAGGCAGAGGGGGAAGCAGGAGGAAAAGAGAAAGAAAAGAAGCTGCTTTAGACTTTCAATTTTTCTTTCAGAAATAGAAGGGAAAAGAAAAAAAAATTACATGCATACAGAGGAGTAGAATTACAGTTATCAAAAGGAAAATGGAATTTGGATCAATCTCATTCCTTCTTTCCACTCCTCTTCCTTAAGCCTGGACTACCATGTTCATCACAATGAAAGTCACACACACACACACACACACACACACACACACACACACACACACACACTTGCATATGCACGTGTTAGATTAAATTAAGAGTGGCAGAATATAGTAAATTGTCCATTAGATCTGATCCAGATTAGTCTTTGACTCCAAGGCATATAAGTCGTTTCTTATTTTCAGACTCAGGTGAGTCTGCTCTCAACAGCTGCGGGTTGAAGTCTAATGAATTCCCAGCATATGGTAACAAGTGATTAAATGATTGTATCTGAGGTTATGACCTTCCTCACCACTAGCTTTTGATTTTGCTTTTGTTCCATTTAAGATCTTGCAAGATCTTAATTTCGTCCAGTAAAGGTTTACTTAAGAACTGAAACTCATTAAACTCTGAAAGGATCAGGTGTACCTTCCCTATGAAATGCTAACTAAACTTCAAGTAATGCAATAAAGTAAAATTAAGCTTTTTTTTTTTTTTCCCCAAATATCTTGGTAGTTGACAAGTTTGGAGTTCAGTTTGTTTGATTTTTCTTCCCAAGAATATGATGAATCAGAAATTTCTGTAAGAAAACATGCTTTATATAGTTTAAGCTGAGCTCATCATTTAAGAATTGTGAAGAGTCTTGGGCTTTAAAAAGTTTAACTCTTTATTATTTTTAATATCTTTCCATAAAAAAAATCTCTTGTGACTTAGTTATAAGGTAGTAGAGTTTAGAAAAGATTTTTTTAAAAATCACTCTTCATATTTTTACTGGAGCTGGAACCAAGTATCTGTGTAAAAACCACTGAAGAGGTCTTCTGTGAGTTGAATGGTGTTCCCCAAAAGATGTTGCACTCCAAGTACCTGTGAATGTGACCATATTGGGAAATAGATGATCAAGTTAGATGAGGTCTAAGGTGGGCTCTATCCAATATGGTTGTGTTATCACAAAAAGGGGAAATTTGGACTCAGAGACAGAGAGCCATACAGGGAAGATGATATAAAGACACAGGTAAAATATCATCTATAAATCAAAGCCTGAGACTACCAGAAGCTAGGAGAGAGGCATGGAACAGATGTACCCTCCCAGAAATCAACCCTGCTGACACCCTGATTTTGGACTTCTAGCATCAAGAATTATAAGACAATAAATGTCCATTGTTTAAGCTACCTAGTTTGTGGTACTTTGTTATGGCAGCCCTGAGAAACTACCATAAGCTCCAAGCTTAACAGTTTCCTAGAAAGAAATCTATGCTTACACAACAGAGAATGCAAGTTACCTCCATGGATACTTTCCTCTGGATAGTTCCTGAATGGATACTTTTTTTTCAGTAAAAGTAGACATAAAATGGAAATAATTAATATGTTCTTAAAATAGAGATGCTTAAAATTAAAAATAATGCTTAAATAAACTATCGATTGTCCCTAAGTTAATTTAAAAATACCATAGTTTTATTTTTCTAGAACTAAAAAGTTTATATGGAAAATAATTAAGCAAGTAAGAACAGCCTGAGAAACTCTGATAAAGAGGAGTCATGTAACAAATTACCACAAACTTGAAAGACTTAAAATGACAAAATGTACCATCTCACAGTTTCTGTAGGTCAGAAGTCTAGCTGTGACATAACTGGCTTCTCTGCTCAGGGTGTCACAGATTGAAATCAAGATGCTGGCTGGGCTGTCTTATCATCTGGAGCTTAGAGTCCCCTTCCAAGTTCCTTTGGGTCTTTGGCAGAATTCAGTTTCTTGCAGTTATAGCACTGAGATCTCCATTTTCTTGCTCGCTGGGAGCTGGGGTTGGTCTCATTTTAAAAAGTTGCTTACATTCTTTGTCATGTGTCTCTGCCCTTTTTCAAATCTAGCCATGGAGTATTTTTTCTTGCTTAGAATTCCTTTCTTCAAGGTACCCACTCCACTCCTGCCCTCTGAGAGGCCTTTGTGGCCCATCTGCCCCCTCCCAGGGCCCATGGGAGCAGAGGGGGAAACTTCCCAGGGGGGAAAGAGCAGGCCCTCACCCCTCTCCCCTGAGCCCAGAGCCTGGCCCCTCCACTATTGCAGGGTACCCCAGACCCTGTGGGACTCTGGTGGAGGTCACAGGGCCTCATTTTGGGGGCAGCTGCCCACCTCCTACGTGTCCATTTACACTCCCAACATGGTAATGCCACTGGTCCCACTGCCACCCACCTCCTGCCCCTGGTGGCCCCCTCAAACAGCACAGGCTATTGGGAGGTGGCCCCTGAAACCTGTGGTCCCCCAAGGCTGCTCTTGGGATCCAGACGCCCTCTTCCAGGGGGTGCCACCCAACAAAAGCATCTATGATGTGTGGGTTAGCCACTTCCGAGACCTGGCTGCCCCTACCCCAGGCTGGCTACTCTCCTGGTACAGCCTGTGAGGCTCCCAGGGCAGGGGCTGCTTTCCTCTTCCACCCTCTCCTGCTGCCCTTAGGCTTGTTGAGGGGAAACCAAGGTGTGTGTGGTTCTTGCAGCCCTGAGACACAAGGCATCAGCCGTGCTGAGTCTGCGTGTTTATTGGACACCCCAGAAGAGTTGTGGCCCAGCTGGGCACCACCCCTGCCCTGATGGTCAGTCATGCCTCTCCTATCCCCAGAGGCAAGGCTGGAAGGAGCAGGCCTCTGATTGGAGTAGCCCTTCCTGTCCCCTTCCTGGTCCCACCTTCTCCAGCCCTCTGTCCATCTATCCATCCATCCATCCCTCACCATCTGTCACTTCCCCTCCCTGGCTCCGGGCTGGGGGAGGGCCTAATGACAGCTCCAGCCTGAAGTCCTGTCCTCCCTCAACTGTTGCCTGGGAAGGAGGTAGTGCCTTTCGGGGGAGGGGACGGAGAATGGAAACCCTACGTGGTTTTGGTGGTGGTAGAGGGGAAGATAGCAGTAAAGGAACAGACCACATTTAAAAAAAAAAAGAATTCCTTTCTTCAAGAAGAGCCCCATCCCTTTTAAGGGTTTGCCTGATTAGGTCAGGCCCACCTAGGTGAACCTCTTTCTTAAGGTAACTGTGCCATATAACATGTTAATCATGGGAGTGATAATCCATCGTATACACAGGTCCCTCCCACACTCAGGGGCTGGGGGATTATATAAAGGTGTTGATCATCAGTGGTCATAGAATTCTACCTACCACAAAGCAAAGGTTATTAATTATAATACCATTTAGGACAGTGGAAATGCAGCTACAGAACAGAGTACTATGCAGGTGCAACAAAAAGCATAAAGGCATTTGGTTACAGAAAGACACATTATTAAATTAGAAAAATGTCAGAAGCAAAACAATAAAGGGTTATATTCATCTTTGTGTAAGAGTTGGAGAAAATAAGGTTTACACTTATTTATATCTGTGTTTGTTTAGTTAAAGAAACTGAAAAAAGATCCAAGAGAGTTGTTAAGTGTTGGGCAAGGTGGGGGGTTGGGCAATGGGGATGGAGGGGTGTGGGAGTAAAAGCTCTCTTTATACCATTTTGATTGTTGAACAATTCAAATATATTATCTATTAAAGCTAGAATTTAAAATTAAATGAAGCAAACATTTATTTCTACCTAGTATGTGCAGACCCTTGCTGAGTGAGGAGTAAATCAATGAGTAAAGCACAGTTCCTGTTCTAAAGTAGCAGACAGTGTGGTAGTGGTCAAAGGGGAAATCCAGAATTGACCACAATTCAAATAAGGGAAATGTCATAGCAGAAAAATAAGAAAACTCTTTAGTGGGTTTTAAAGGAGAAAGTAATTGCACCAAGTGCCTGCATAACCTAGTTCTTTAGTTGGATATACCCTTTTGTCTGCTAGAAAGGGCAGTTTAGATCATTGTCTATTGATCCATGTAATTCAAACTTCCACACTCAAAGAACAAGAAGAAGCATTACATCCCTCAAATCTCATTAGGTATCATTACATCATTGATTTCCACATATTGATTGGAAGGCAATATACAGTTTACATGATTTAAAAAATAAGTTCTTGTAAAGCATTAGTGTGTGTGAAAGACATAAAATTGGATATGTTTTCTTTATTTTTGTTGATTGCTACACAAAGAGAGGTTGTTGGTAAATTGTAAACAAGACATGCTTATCAGATAATTAGACTAAGCTTTCCTTTTCTACTTTAGACTATCATTACTTTAACCTGAATTTCTTCTTTAGTTATTTTAAAGTTCCCATATTCATTCATATTTTGAGAAATAGCAAAATAAGTCCACTGGATTTTCATGTGGCTTGCTCCTGCATTTCCCTCAAATCTCTGCTCACATATCAACTCCACAATGAGGGCCTCTCTAGCATAGCCTCACTTTCCTACCCCAAGTCCCTGTACTCTTTCCCTGCTTTTTTTTTTATAGCACTTTCCTTTGAAACTATTACATATATGTGCTTGCTTCTTTACTCTCTGGTCTCCTCCATCACAATGTGTCGTCCATGAACAAAAAAGGGGCTTTGTTCTGTTTGTAGTTGTATTCAGCACAAATAGAACAGTGTTTGGCTTGGTGCATTAAAAAAATTCATATTGAATGAATAAATAACCAATTTAGAGAAGAATAAACTCTACTTAACATGCTCAAATTAGTTATGTTAATTCTTGCTTTACCTTTTTTAAAGGAAGTTTCAGGCAAATATTAAAAGAACTAAAGCTCAGTGCACCCTCTCTGCTTTACCAGAAGCTGCCCCTTTCTGGAAGTGGCATAAGGACAGTTATCAGGCCACTGCAAATATCCAAGAGGAATAAGGTGTCAGTTTGCCTTTAATGCAGTGTGATATAATTAAAAATAACTTTGGTTTTTGTCCCCAGTTCCTGGCACAGAGCTCCTTGCAATTTACTGTTGGGAATGCTCACAAGGTGACTCTTGGTGGGCCCCTAGATAGTTTCAGGATGGGGTTTTGTCCCCAGAAAAACCAAATGCATGATTAGAGTGTTAGAACGTTCAGTCCCAGCCCCAGCTTTGGGGGATCAGAAAGGGGCTAGAGATTGAGTTCAATAATTAATTGCCAGTGATTTAATTGCCCACATAATGAAACCTGAATTTATTGTTAATAACAGGAGTCAGGGTGCTTTCCAGGTTGGTGAATACATCACTGTGCTGGGAAGCTGGTGTGCCCAGAGAGGACATGGGCTCTGTACCACCTCCTCCTATACTTTGCCTTGTGCATCTCTTCCATTTGGCTGTTCCTGAGTTATCTTTTATAATAAACTGGTTTTTGTAAGTAAAGTGCTTTACTGAATTGTGGTGAGTCATTCTACTGAATTATCAAACCTGAAGATGAAGTTGTGATGACCCTTGAATTTGTAATCATCTGGGCAAAAGTGTGGGTAGCCTGGGCACCCTATTTTCAGCGGGCTTGTGGGGCTGAGCCCGTAACCTGTGGGGTCTGTGCTAACTCTGGGTAGTTAGTATACGAATTGAATTGAATTGTTGAACCCCAGTTGGTGTCAGAGAATTAGAGAATTGGTCGGTGTTAGAGAAGAAACTGTTTCATTTTTAGAAAACGCCACACATGCAGGCAACTTCAGTCTCTGTGAGTGGTTTCTCTTGGAGCATCTCCTCAATTGTCTGTGGAAACACCGTCTTCTGATTGCATTCTTTCTCTTAGTGGGTAACTGCTACTTGGAGAAATTCCTCAAACTCCCTAGACTTTTACTTGAATAGGTAGACGGGGAGTTATGTAGGAATGATGGTTCGGTAAGTCCTGGGGGCACATTTTTGGTGACTTTCTTTTGAGTGAACTTTGAGGTTTTAGCTGCAATTCCAAAACAACATAAAATGTTCCGATCTCCATCCTGAAATGAACAAATTAATAGTTAAATTTCTTATTATACATATTTGCTTGACTTTAACTTTGTGAGGACTTTGTAAATGACTTTTACTTAAGAGAGTGTCAAAATCCATCCTAGGACCAACTAGATTTCTGGCTGATATTTGAAAGATAACTCTTAGATTCTCTAATTATTATCTTTGGAATTCTTGAAACTGACCATAAATTATAATTAACTCACAATTAAAGACAAATATATTTTGACATACATATATATCTGTGTCATATATATTTGTAAAATAATTACAAAAATAAAATCTATTGACAAGCTAGAAATATAACCAAAATTTGGGATTATATAGTAATTCTAACTGGATGTTAAATTGACCTCTTATCATTTTGGAAGCAAATATAAAATAGGTATCATACTGTTACTTAAGGTTTTTTTTTGTCTTAATAATATTATAAGAGACTTGCTCTCCTTCACCAGAATTGACAGATACCCTAATGGAATTTTAAGCCTGATTCTTTTTGTAAGATGTGCTGAAGACAAGGAGGAAAATATTCATTAATGCCAGTTTTTCAGAAGGAAAAGAGGAAAATAATAATAACAACATTACCATAAAAGAGGGCTTAATACAATCCAGCAATTACACAAAGAACTTTATATATATATATATATATATATATATATATATATATATATATATGATCAAATTTGATATTCATAGAAACTCTGTGAGGTACAGATGAGAAATCTCATTTTGCAGAGGTTTATGAAAATTATGCAATTTCCCCAAGGTCCCACTAGTTGACAGTAGTCAGAACTAGGTTGAGGAACAGGTCTTTTTTACTCAGTTTCTTTTGAGGTCATGTTCCACTTCAAGTATATCCTCATTTGGTTTTTCATTTTTTTATAGTAAAATCTCTTGAGTTATCCATTTGTATTCTCTGTATTCCTCCACTTTCATCATTCCTTCAACTCATGTTAATCTGACCTCCATGGCTACCACTCTACTAAAATTGTTCATCATGTTTTGTATCTAATAACCATTATCTTGCCAAAGTGAGTAGTCCACTTTGGTCTCTCTTCATTTTACTAGATTTCAACAGCATTTGTCATAGTAGATGACGGCCTCCTCCTTGGAATTTTTTCTTCTTCTGGATTCTATGGTAATACATTTTGTTGGCTTTCATTTTCCCTCATGACTTCTGCTTCTCTTCCACTGTCTTCAATGCCTTTGCACAATTTTAAATATTGGTGTGTCATACATCTTTTTTGTGGGTACCATTTTTTTTTTTCCATTTTCAGTCTCTACTCTTTTGTTAGGTGATTTCATCCAATTTTATGGCTTTAAATTCAATCTCTCTGCTGGTGAATCCTAAGTCTATTATTTTCACCTCAATCTCTTCTTTAAA
Source organism: Aethalodelphis obliquidens (assembly GCF_003676395.1). Classification (NCBI taxonomy): domain Eukaryota; kingdom Metazoa; phylum Chordata; class Mammalia; order Artiodactyla; family Delphinidae; genus Aethalodelphis; species Aethalodelphis obliquidens. Next base: position 10,957,618 of record NW_020837957.1, on the reverse strand, counting down.
CACCAGGCTCATGGACCAACCCTCTATGAATTATCTACTTGGGTACTTAATAAGTATCTCAATTATTAAGTATCCAAAGCAGAGGTCTTGGTCCTCCATCCCTACTGAATTGTTCCCTAATCTTTCCCATCTGAGCGAATGTCATTACTATTTAGTAGCTCAACCCCAAAACATAGGAGTCAATCTTTTTTCCTCTCTTTTCCTCACCTCTGACAAACATTTGAAAGTTCTACAGACTCTTCCTTTAAAATCTCCTAAAATTGTCCACTCTTTTATTTCTCCAGTGCTACCATTTAGTGTCATGTTGACAAATAAAATGGCCTCTTTAGTGATTTCAGTATTTCCATTCTGTTCCCCTCCTCCTTAACCTGTGTCTCTACTAAACCAGTCTTTACAGAGTATGTGTAGGACATTTGGAATCACATTCGATCTCTCATCTCTTTAAAATCTCCAGTTACACACAATTACACTTATAATAAAACCCAAGCTCTTAGTTTACAAAGCTCTCCATGATCCAGCCCCTGCTAATCTCTCTGCCCTTATTTTATGCTCGCCTGCCTGGAATGCTTTGACTGCATTTTGAATGGCTGGTTCCTCTTTACTATGCAGTTTTATTTTAAATATCTCCTCCTCAGAAAAATGTTTTTCTGATCATTCAGTTTGAAATAACTCCATGTCACATCACACTTTTATTTTCATCATAGAGCACTTGTCACTTATTCATGTTGTTGTTTGTTTGTTTTTTCTGTTTCTCCAGTCCAATATAAGCTCCTTGAGAAGATGGGTCATATCTGTTTGTTCTTTGCTATATTTACAGTGTTAGCAAAGGTCTTGGAAAATAGTAGGCTCTTAATAAATGCTCATTGAATGAGTATATGAATGATCAGATAAATGATTATCCTTCATGTGTATTGTAGAAAAAAGTTTGAGAACTGCTTGAAATAGAAGGATATTTAAATTGATTAAAATTTTAAATTATAATTTTAAAATGGATTTCATTAATTTTAGGTAACCTAATCTAGGTTAAGAAAGAATTGCACAGAAAACCTGCTAAGGAACCAGCTGTAAAAAACAGAAAACAATGAATTGCACTTATACTATTGATTACTTTTATGCAGATAAATGCTTCTAATGAGCTTTGAGTAATTCTTTTAAATCAGATAAATATTTCCCCTGTAATCCTTTTTCATACTCTTCTTTGGCTTTGAAAGTTGACTTTTTTTATCCTTCAAATTTACAAGGATACAATTTACTAGTCTATGACTGAATAATTATACATTTTTAATTAGCAGAGTCTGAAATAATGTAATTCCTGTAATGGCAATGAAATTTTAAAATATAGAATTTCATGGCATGTTATTCATTCTTACAGTTCATAATCTTTTGGTGACACTATAATTTTCCTACCTTATAAAAAAATTGATTAAAATTCTCTCAGAGTATCTCCCTTCCTGATTTCCTTCCACAAATATGTATTGATCACCAATTATGTGCCAGACATTAGATTTGATACTATGTATACAATGATGGGCTATACAGAGATCTTGAGCTTAAAATACATGTGCCTCTACTCTATTTGGGACAAAATTATAAGCAAGAGGCAATAACTAGTATGATGAAAGATTAAAAGGCTTAAATAAAGATGCTATATAAAAAGGGGCTTTAATCCTTAGTGAGAGTAATGTCATAGATATAATCCTAAAAGAAATGACACCAATTTCGAGACTTTAAGGCTATTAAATAAATGTTTTCCAGGTAATATGGAAAGGGAAGAATGTTTTTAACAGGTGGTTCCAAGTTTAAAGGCTTAGAAGTCAGAGAGAATGACAGAACATAGAGCATTAGGGAAACTCAAGGCAGTTTATCATGGATCTAGCTTAGAATATGAGTGGAGTGCTGGCAATAGATGAGGCTGCAGATCTGAGGCAAGGTCAAATTAACAGGATCTTAAGATATATCTCGGGGTTGGATATAGAAAGGTAAATGTGGGGCTCTGTTGTCTCTTCGCTGTGATTTTTTTGCAACTCACATACCAAGCTGACTCATTTTCATCATCTCTAATGTTAATAATACAGTAGAAATGCTCTTAAAAAGTTAAAGTGATCAATCACAAAAAGTGATGTATACAGACTTAAGCATTTGATTATAACTTAAACACATACTCATTTGCCAATAGTTTGAGAAAGAATAAGAAACATTTATTTTAGTACAGCTCTGCTGATTGGGCTTCTGTGAGGTCTTGCATAAACCATACCCACTACGTTTCTTCTATGATTTTCAGCCTTAGTTTCTTTAAAAGGAGTGAGAACTTAGACACTTGGGAAGTAGTCTGTTTACAGTATTTCTCTATTTTTATTTTATTTTTGTTTTTAAAGTGGTTGCACAAACATATAATTCCACAGATTTTCTTTTTATTGACCCATCTTTATTCAACTCCCTAAATATTCTACTTAATGTTTATAGAAAACAACTTTCTTTCTTAAGGAATTTTTTTTGGTTTACAAGTTATTAAAATAACATAATTTCAAAATAATGACAACTGACCTTAAAATGTTGAGAATCCACCTCAGCTGATTAGCATAAAACTCAAACTCTGGATGAAGAAAAAGCATTCTTCAGTACTCTTTAGTATTAAAGAGTGGCCTGGTGGTTACAAGCATTCAGTGTTTGATGAACATTGTTCAGTATGTTTCAGGGAGGTGGTGGAGAATGTCAAATGATTAGAGAATGCTTTATGTGAAAGATGTTTAAGAAGAAGGTTTTTTGTAATAACATCTACCTTATAAAGTTTATGGAAGGTTTAATAGATTGCAAGAAAACAACTAATAGAGTGCCAGAGGCATAGTAAATGTTTAAGACATACTATTTCCACTTTGTATTTAGTATTATTTATCTCTTAATAAGAGAGATTAAACAGCTTTATTTTGGTATTTGTTTCTAGGCCAATACTAGCCCATACCATGCCTCTGAGGGAATTAGGAGAAGCACTCCATCAGAGCTGGTGAAGTCCTTCAAGCCCATGGTTTCTGAAAGGAGAACACTTCTGTGTGAATTAGAAAAACATGTTACTTCTTCCAGAAGCATGTCTTGGCCTGTGAACTAGATGTCAGTCTCCTCTTGTCCTCTTAGCTGGATGCCTTTGTGTGGTTAACAATGGCAGAATCCTCCATTGCAGGTCTGGATCACAACCCCAGGCCTGCTGAAATGAAAGTATTCATGTTCCAGGGCAGCTCAGGGTTTGTGAACTGATCTGCTGAGGTCAGGTGATCCAGCCTTTCCTGGTATCAGAAAGAGAAATCCTTGCTCCCTTCAGGTGATCAAATCTATTCTTCTCTTTTCATATCTTTGCAACTAGTTTGTGTATTTCCATCCGTATATTCACTGGAAGTTCACATTGGTGAGGGAGGCTCTTTATCTCTGCCTTGGATGGAAAGGATGCAGATTGAGTGTAGATGAGGGAAGACTCTCCAGCTAACATAAAAGTACATCCATAATGCATGATGCTTCTCCTCTAAACAGGATGACAGAAGAAAAGACAAATGTGGATTAAATGTCAGCTTCCCATATATTTCTTCCTTGGATGGAGAACTGAATAGCTTAATCCTACATAGTCTATAGCATAAACCAAGGCAGAATTTGCTTCGGCTTGGAGAGAACTACCCAACCTTTTGGTCCCTGAAATGTTGCAGATTTCATGAGGCAAAATACATTTAATTTTATATAACTTAAACTTGGGGATTCAGCCATGCTCCTTTCTGGATTTCCTGCTAATACTCCATTCAGACTTATAAAATATCAAGTGAGATATTTTTATCACTTGGAAACAGCATGCACATGAAATGGCAGGTTAGTTGAATTCTTACTTGAGCTTAAATGATTTTCTCCCCAGTACTCTGGGTATAAACAAATATCCTTCAATTGGAGATGTACATTTCTTCATTGAGCCCTTCTTTTGCTGAGTACTCTGATTCATAATGGGGTTCTATTCACTGGGGTTTATTCATGGTTAAGACAGACATGTTGAAGGACATGACAGATATGAAGAACAGACAGTTGTTTGCTCTGCAAAATTTTCAAGGAATTGGGAGGCTTAGTAACAGGTGCTATAAACCATGGTAAAGGGATGAAATATGTTGACTCTAAAGGGGCTGGCTTGCCTTATGACTATGGGACGACTTTCAATCACCTTAGGGAAGGCCATTAGCAAAGATGAAAATAACATGGGATTTTCTGATAAACACAGGATTGTTAAAAGCCATCAGTAAAAACAAAAGGGATATATATTTTAGCTGGATTTAAAGTAAAATATTTGTTTTTTTAACTTTAAAAATGCCAAGAAAATAGATACTCCACACACCATTTTTAAGTTTTTACCTTTATCTTGTTTCCAGTCTTATCTTTTCTCAGTTTCTCATATTTCCAATTTTATTCTTTCACAAAATATTTCCTAATCTGCTTATCCAGAAGTAATGCTATCTTGGTCTCTGAATGCTCTCTCTTAAGATACTGATGTTTTCTAACTTAATTAGATTAATGTGTATATATCTTAGCTTTCCTACTAAGTTGTAAGATTCTTGAAGGCAGGACCAGTGCCTCACAAAGACATCGCCTTTGGAGAATGTTCCACAAAATTTGGAGTATAAATGAATGAGTGAATATCTGTTGTAGAACATGATCACAGCATTTTAGATGCCAGCTTCTGAGCACTGTGAAGATAAAAGGCTCCAGGGCAAGTGTATCATATCTGACATAACATTTTAGGAAACCTTAAAAATGTCTTTAAAAAAAAGAAAGCAATGTTAAAAATAACATAAGGCTTGTGTTTTAAGGAAACATGATGACAACTGAAACTCATTAAGCTTAATATCAATGTGAAATGACAGAACTTGGGATGGAACTGTTAAACCAGTCCTCTGTTAAGATTTTTAAGGTATCCTAGCCTCTGGCAGAGGTAGGAACAAGTTGGTAGATTGTAGGAAAAAAAAAACATAGAAATATGTTGCAGGCACATAGGAATCAGTTATACTTGCAGTGTACTAAATTGAAGGGTTGACCCTAAATTTATTAACGCTGCTTTGCAAGAAGTGTGTATTTCATTAAAAATAGGTAGGAGAAAAAGTACCCATGTCAGTTTGATCATTTTTGGTCAAGAATCATCTCATTTCTCTTATGATTAAAATATTGCAGTTGAGTCATTTATGTATCACCATTGCTGGTCAGATAACTTTTACAGGAGATTAAAGAAATTCTCTCTTTCTAGCCTCATGTTAATAGCTCAACTCTCTTATCCAGGAGACTCACAAATGATGGAAAGATCTAACTGAATTTCATTTTAATGAAGACTACTTAGTTGCAAAAACAGAAGTAAATCAAACTAGTGTAAAAAAGGAGGAAATGCTTATTAACTGGACACAGGTGTGTCCCATGGAGCACGATGGCAGAAAGTATACTTGACACTGCAGTAGGATGAAAATATGAATTGTCAGGCTCAGGTAGAAACTTTCTTGATCTTTCTTTTTATGGAACTCATGGTCTCTCATCATGGCTTCCCCTTTCAAGTCTATTTGATTTTTCTCTTTCTGCTTCTCCGTGAATATAATGGAAGATCATTTCCTTACAGCTGCCAAATTTAGCTGTTCTCAATTCAACTAACTAGCAGAAACCATCTATCCCTCATTAAAACAAACTTCTGAGAGAGATAATGTTAATGGTCCAGCTTAGTACACACCTTGTCCAATCAAATATGATCAGGCAGTGTCAGATACTGCAAATTTGGCTGCCGAAGCTCGTTCCTTTGGAGAGAAGTAGAGTTCTCACTGAAGGGGGGGGGGGTGGTCACTGTGTTTGAGAGAGAATTTAACAAATATTTTCTATTCCTATTTACCTTCAGATGAGGGCACCAAGAAATAGGGAAATAATTCTTAAGTGGGGCAACAGAGCTGAAAGTTAGCTGTCACTGTAAACTGTTCCCAAGTGCATAATACTTGAGTGCATGGGAATGTATAAAGCCTCCTGAAGCCTATATTCACACATCTCAGAAATTTGATAGAACACTCCCCAGCTTGCAAAATCTACCCATCTCACTAGCCTCCCTTCACTCAGGTGAAGAAAAGTTGTCAGAGATACAGAGACACATGTGGGGAGAATGCCACTTGATGATGGAGGCAGAGGTTGAAGTGCTGAAGCTGCAAGCTAAGGAATCACAAGGCTTGCTGGCCAGCCACCAGAAGCCAGAAAGATGCAAGGACAGATCCTCCCCAGCAGGTTTCAGAGGGAACATTGACCTACCATCACCTTGATTATGGACTTCCAGCCTCCAGAACTGTGAGACAATAAATTTATGTTGTTCTAAGCCACCCAATTTGTGGTACTGTGTTATGGCAACCCTAGGAAACTAAGACAATATGTAATAGGAAAGGCTATAATCTCAGTCATTGCTGGCTCTGTGTAGTCATTTGTTAGATGTATCTCTTGAAGAATGGCTTTGGATATACCACTTCTCATAGTAGAACGACAAGAATTTGTGTGAGAGATGTAATCTAGGAGAATTGGATGAGAAAATAATATGGGAAATTGAAGGGAGTTGAAATAAACCAGCAAGATGGTAAAAGTCTGAGGCAATGGGGAGCGGGGAGAAAGCCAGAAAGAGAATGCTGGTGGCACTTTGAATAAGGGAGTGTCTAATACAGTTGATACTCATTACCCGTGGATTCTGTATTTTCAAATTTACCTACTTGCTAAAATTTATTTTGTAATCTCACTATCAACTCACAGTGCTTTTGTGGTCATTCCCAGACATGGCAGAGTAGCCAAAAAATTGAATCTTTGGACAAGCTCATTCCCAGCTGAGGTCAGTGAACAAGGAGCTACTCTTTTGCCTTGTTTCAGCTCTCAGGTCGTAAATGTGTTCTTTTTGCAGTGTATTTAGTGCCAAATTTTGGGACTTTTTTGGGTAATTTCTCTGTTTAAAATGTTCCCCAAGCATAGTGCTGAAGTGCTGTCTGGTTTTCCTAAGGGCAGAAAGGCTGTGATATGCTTTATGGAGAAAATACACATGCTAGATAAGCTTCAATCAGGTAGGCATCCTGTCAATCCTGTACAAGGAAGGATAAGAAGAGAGACTGCAACAACAATACTCTTAGAAGGTCACGACTAGTTTAGGATTCCTGTGGTTGCAAGATTTGACCGAGGTTAGTTTCAGTCCAAGTGGCATGTTTTCATTCATCTATTTAAGAAACATTTTTTAAGTGCCTACTTTGTATCAATCACTATTATAGGCATTGAAAATACATCAGTGAATAAGCTGACCAGGTTCTTGTAATCATGGAGCTTACATTTCTATTGAATAGTCTGACAATAAACATATAAACAAAATGAATAAGGTAAGAGTGATGGCAGAGATAGGTTTGGTGATGATCAGAGAAGCCCTATCTGAGGAAATGAGTTTTTAAACTTGGACCTGAAAGATGAGAAGAAGGCAGTCATAAGGAGACCTGCGTACAAAAACAATCCAGGCAGAGCCATCAACAAGGGCAAATGCCTTGAAGAAGAATAAACTTGATGTGCTCCAGGGACAAAGTGAAGGCCAGTGTGGCTAGAGTATACTGAATAAGGGGCACAGAGCAGGAGTTTAATTAAAAGAAATGGGCAGAAGCTGGGATACTGTAGGCTTTGAAAATGCATTTTTTTCTTTTTTTACTCTAATTGCAATAGGAAGTCATGGAAGGAAAGGGAATAGATGGGACTTGATATAAAAACTCCACTCGGTTTGTTTGGTGGAGAATGATGTTGGAGGGAGTCACTGAGAGGATGTAGTTGCTAGTTAAGCGGACCTGAGCAATCAGGCTCCTTACTCCCTCTCTTTTCCTTGGATGTACGCTCCGCCCACCGCTCCCACAGCTGGAGCTGTTTTCGAGGATGCAGCCTTAAGAGAGCAATGTGTTATTAAGACCATCTGGATGGTATACATGATTAAACCCAGCTAAGGCCTTTATAAGCTTTTAAGATTCTGGCAGGTGTATACAGAGATCTACTCATCTTGCAACCGCCCAAGACAAGCCTCATAAGTAAGTTCTCTTTTGCTTATTAAACCTGCCACCTACCAATCTGGAGTAACTGCCTCTTTCTTCGGTCTCTCCTTGCCCTCTGTGTATGGAGGCCAGTTTGTTAACCAAGAAATGGACTGTGGGGTAAGAGTGGTGAGAAAACAGGGAATGAGAGAAATCATTGGAACTTATGGCAGATGTCCACGAGACAAATGATGGTGACTTGGACTAGAATTGTAGCAATGGGGATGGGAGGAAACAGTTGGATACACAGTATGTTTTAAAGATAAAGCTAATAGATATTGTTGATGGATTCGATCAGGAATTGAGAGAAATCTTGGGTATATAAGGGTATGGTTATGAAAAAGGCATCTTTTTAGGTGTTGTCAGAGTGAAGATGCAAGGATCTAACTCCTAATGGCCTCATGTCTGGGGAGCTCCCACAGAATCAGCCCTATGTGCCTAAAGTCAAGGCCCAGAGCCCTGAATGAAAGGAGCACAACGTAAGTCATAGCAGAAATCTCTTCTCAGATTGTATGCTCCCAAAATACCCTTTTCCCCTGATAACCACGTAGAACATGGGCTTTGTGATGGGCAGTATTCTACTTAGAATAGTTGTGTAATGTTTTGGTGTGACTCAGTTTAATATTGGACAACTCTGTAGGTGGGCAACCCACAAAACCTGTACTGAGAAACGTGTTGCTCTGACTAAAAGCCTTCTTGCAGCTAGGCTTGTGAGCCTGATCCCTCCTGTAAATTAACCTCCTTATTGGCTCATTATCTCTATAGGGTAGAAGTGCTTCCTTCAGCCTCAATAGTGTTTGTTCCAAAGCCTTGATAGAGTAAATGAACTTCAGAACGAGATCTCCAGGGGTGAAAGGACCCATAGCTCTCTCAATCCTGGGGAATGAAACCTCTCTGTCTCTTTTCATGTCCCAAATGCTTAATTGCCAAAACATCTACGCTTCTAAGTTGAAGCCAATAAAAGTTTTCTCAGTGGGCTTCTTTTGAATGATCTTTTTCTTTTCTCCTCAATTCCCTTTTTATCTCTTCCTTGTTCCCCCTCTCCTTTTCTACCTGCTCCCCCTCCTCTTTTTATCTAAATTATGCTCCGCTAATGTGCTAGATGGGCTCCACCTGTGGGGTACAGTACTTAAATTGATCACACACACTGTTGGTCTCCTGTACTTTTCCAGGAAGCAAATCATACATTTCTTTTCTCAAACGGGGTTGCTGACTCCTTGTACATTCTATGTCTCTCAGGCTCTGAGGCATGCTGTTGAAACTGTTTAGCTTCACTATAACTACACCTGGTCAGTTGAGATTTCGTTGGTCTCTGAATCACGATGTGCTAGCAGGCCAGGTGGGGTAAGGACCGAGGGAGTCGCACTCAGGATGTTAGCTCTAAAAGGTAACTCGCTGATTATCAGACACTCAGTGTCTTCAAGAGAGAGCACCACCCGTATGCTCTCCAACAGGCACTCCCGATCCTTCATTTTCCAAAGCATGCAGCATGTGCCTCAGGACATGTTCTATAAGAAACAATCCCAAGGTCAATGCCTTTGGAAAATGCTACGTTAAATGAGTTATCAATGCTTTTAATAGCACTTCTTCAACTTCTAAGTTTTTAGAATTCCTCTATTATAAAGATGATGATCATAAAATCCCTTTAAGAAATAGCTCTTGGGGCAAGTACTCTATTCCCTGCTGTTCCTCAATTATCTAGTCACCTATGCCTTGTGGCAGAGTTAACTTTGAGGGTGCTCAAAAGAGCAGTAGTGAGGACAATAGAAGCAATTTAGACAGTTGATTCCTATTTTCCCTGTGGGTAGGCACCATGTGTTCCAAATGAAAGAGTCTCTCCCTCGAGGTACTTAAGTCATTTTCATTTTCTGAAAGTAGTTTAACAAGAAGGGGTTCCCCAAATGGAAAAATTTGACCTTGAGTGAGAACAAGGTTTATGGGTATGTGGTAATTGCCCAGGCTTTGAACTCTGACTCTGACTCCCTTTGATTTTGGCGTTGTTGTTCTCTCATAGCAGAGAATATGGCTTAATTTCTTTAGCTTCTTTGTATCCCTAATAAATTTGCCCTGAGGACAGTAAGAATTGTTCTCTTTCTGGGATATGTTGAGAATTAAACTGTGGCATTGCACGAGGTTGTCCAGAAGTGAAAATGCAATGTTCGCATGCACAATATTCGTATCCACAACAATGTATGGTTGTGCCCTACAGGCCCTGGCTTATTCTGGTCACTATTTATTGTGTTTTGCTGCAAAAGTTCTTGTGCCTAAGGGCCAGCTGCTGATAAAGTACAGAAACAAAGTCAAATGTCTACTACCATCACATAAAGGAAGTGAAGAGAACTCATAATCTTATTGGATTTTCAAAACGAATGCTTCTAGAATAAAGCCCTAGGCAATGCAAAATATAATAAAGGATAAAACTGTCATGCAATTGACTTTACCATGGTTGCTTGCTCTACAGAGCAGTATCTTAGCCTCTGACTCAGGGGTTCTATTGGGTCTTGGAAGATACCCTGACTTCTTAGTTGATATGCTTTCTCATATACTTTCTCATCCAGAAACACTCAGACCTCTGTAGACAATCACGAGTTTTATTTGATTTTGTGCCAACAATTATAAGGTCATCTAGAGACAATTATATTCACTGCCTATAATGCCCAGTCAAAAGGCTGCTGTATTCCAGAAATCTCTGGAAGTTAGAAGTTACCAGAGAAAGCACTTCTTCATTTGTTAACATTATCCAACAAATATCAAGTGCCTCTGTGTGCAGACACTGTTCTTGGTACTTGGAATCTAGAAAAGCCAGGTATCTCTCAGTGCCATTTTATGACTTCATAATGCTACTGCACAAAGACTGGCTTTATCTGGAGAATCATTAAAGCAAACACTGACCTCAAAAGGGCTGAGGGACAGGGAAATCTACTGGTTTAAATTCAGTTATCTGAGAGGTTCTGTGCTATATAATAGCTACTTCATTTGTTTGGTTTTGAAATTAGATGTGGCTTCTTTACAACAAAACGTTACTTTCACATCTGTATTTGATCACTAACTGTAAGAAAATATAGTAGCCACCTCTTGGGATGATTTAGCCCACACTGATTCCCCTTCTGGATTACATGACTCTGACCTACTGGCCACAGTTTATTGATCTAGGATAAGAAATTTGACCCTTGGAGCTGTGTCAAGGTAATGGTAGTGCTCTAGACTCTAGAATAAAGATCCATGATTCCTTGCTATCCTGGTGTCTGGACCTGCCTGCTACCTCTTTAAACTGAATCTTAGTTACTTAGCTCTTCCTTTAATTGTAATATTATTAAATGTTATATTGTTAATATTAGCAGCTTTAGTATTTTAATGAATTCAATCTTTTGGCTTTATATACCAGAGATATTTGGATATTTTCCCCTTGAAACAAGAAGAATCCTTACTAGAAACAAGAAGAATCCTTACTAGATCAATTAATATTATAGAAACTTGTCCAACCACATTCTCTCACTTTAAACCAGTTCAATACACCTAACAGTAAGCACAAAGTTGATGACATTTCAGTTCCATTCGAGACAGTCCAGAATATTCCTTATGTTGCTTCTAACCTCTCTTCTTTCTCATTACCACTGACAACTTACTGTTATCTGAATATACTGTCTTTGGCCCTGAGGCTTTTCTTTAGACTTGTTGGCTGATTCTGGGTTTCCTGGCTTGGCCTTCATGATCTGTGTGCACATTAGTTCAGACTCCCTGCTGATTCTCCCCACCCTTGACCATCTCCTATAGGATCAGTTACTCCAGCTTTAACACTTTAAAATCTAAACTCTGGCTCTAGTTGGTTTGGTCAGTGCAATGAATGGACTCACCCTGATTCTCCACAGGAGGATCTAGGGGAATATTTCAGTTGGTAGTAAAGGATCAATTACTAAATATTATGGTTTGTGGTTTGATATCTTGATATCACTTTTCCAGTTTTGTCCAATATACTAAAAAATAGTTTAAATTATGAATCAAACTTATAAGTGTGTCCTTTTGAACACAACAAAGTAGTCAGACTTGAAATCACCTCTGGTACTCTGTTGATTAACATGTCTGCTACTCATCCCACTTTAGGAAATATATTTCTTGAAGCAGTGGCCATGTCTGATATTTTCTCTATCCTGAGGGTCTGATACAAAATTTCTTTTGTATTTTGAAAAATAAATTTGTGTGTATGTTGGAAGACCAGTCAGAAAAATATTTTAAACTGAATTTTAACTACTTATCAATCACACCCTAGTTGACCTTAACCCAGTGCACCATTATGAAATTTCTGGTTTTACTATTATTCTCTCATTCCTATCTGTTCTATAACTATATTCCTTTGGGTCTGATGATATTTAGAATCTATATTAAATCTCTTAATTATATAAATTTAATCTATGAAAAGCAAGTTTTGGATGTACACATTTAATATTTTTAGAAAATTCTGGCGTTTTAAGACTTATCATGAGGAAGATGGTGCTGCAACTTAGAACTCAGGTTAAAAGTGGTTGATGTATTGGCTTTGAAACTTTGAAGAAATTTCAATAGATTTGACTCAGAAGAATCATTTCCTTTCAAGAAGTTTTAAGAAATATAATCCTCATACACAAATTAATACACTTAAGAAAATGGCCCCAAACTGGAAATATGAGTTCATATGATAGATAACATGTTTGTTAGGGTAAAACCACTGGTGTAAAAAGAACAAGAAAAGCCTTTCAAGAATAAATATAGTCATATACTTTTCACAAATACAGTTTGGAAAATAAATGATTTTGTACCAGTCTATTAAAAAAATCTGAGAATTTTTATCAATGTGAAATGATAACAAGACTGATAAAACATCTGATACGACCATAAACTGGACTTTGATATTGAAATGTGGTTTCAATTCAGGGCCAAGCATTTGATTGCCAAGAGAGACTCTCCATATTTCTCTTTTTGTCTTCTGTAATGATCAGTGATGTTCCAAATAGTGGTTGTAGTGTTAGCCTCTCAGAGTGAGCACAGTAGGTACATGTAGTATTGGGGATTGTTACTGCAGCATAGCCTATCCTGACTGATACTGCAAGAATGTGGCAGAGGCAGGACTTGGGGTAGAAATGGAGAGTTTCATTTTGAATAAGCTAAGTCAAGTTATTTATGTACAGAGGTCCATTACAATCATAATTCTTAGGTAAAAGTGACACCACTTGTAAATGTAATGGAATTCATCCCTTTTTAGTTTTAGAGACTTGGACTAAACCAGGGTCACTAGGAAGGATCTGAAGTCACTTGCCCATGTAAATATAAGGTGGGAAGACTCTCAGAAACAATTTGATGTTGATAATGAGTATCTCGGTTTTACATTTCCGCTGTATGTCTCCATTGTATAATTTCAGCAAGCACATGAATTCAATCACTTGCGCACAGACACACTGACTGCTCAGAAAAATTTCCGAGGATTCTTCAATGACTTTAGGCAATAGGCTTTTGGAAATTGTTTTCAAGTTCAATTCTTTAATATTCTCTTCACAAATAATTTTTTGGTTGATACTTATCTGTTTTGTTGGATGACAGAGCATGAAGGGAACCTTTTATTGAGCTCAATGGCAGTTTGATCAAAGTATAATCTAATTTGGATGCATTGGCTCTGAACATTTTCTAGGAAGTAGAGAGGTGCCGGACATCCCCAGAGCTGCTCAGATGTAAAGTTTGATCAACAGGATCTAATGTGGAAAGAATGGACTCTGGAAATCAAATATCTGAACCAAAGTGTTGGTATTTTGCTGGGCGGATTAGCAAGTGCACACAACAAAGTGTTTAGGAACCTCTAATCTCACCTGATGTATTGATTCCTCACTGCATTTCCCCCTTGCATCCAAGGCTTCAGCATTTCTCCTCTTCATCCTTCCTGTGTATTTTACACTCACATTTCTATCCCTGTGCTTATGTTGTTACTTTACCTAGTATGATTGTTTCTTCTATTTTTTTCTTCACTTCTCAAACTCTTAATCATCCTTCAGATTCTGCTGAAAAATTCCCTTCATTACACTTGTGTTAATGTGTTGGAGAATTTACTTGCACCTTTCCAGTTCCACAGTGTTTCTTTCATTTAGCAAGCTTCTTTGAATTCGGGAGGTCCACCTAATCACCTTTATGTTGTCTGTTCCTTATAAGAGCCATCATAATGTTGTATATATATACATATAGATCTCCATAAATGTTTATTAAATTTAAATGGAATCACAACAAAATTTTCAATCTCTTCTCTCTCAAAAAATGTTTTATCTAAAGAACCAGGAGCTCAGCTTCTCTTGTACACCCTTTGTCCTCAATGTCATTCACTAGTTCATGAGAGAGGCCAAAGCAGAAAATTATGTTTTTCATATCTGTATAGTATTTTATATTTTTCAACATGAGCTCATGTATATGATTGCTTCTGGGGCTCCGAGCAGTCCTTGAAACGGGAAGGGCAAATGTTATTACTTCTAAGTATGAGATTAGAAATCTGAGAAAAATGGCCTGCTCATGTTCTCACCACTGGTCACCAGCCATGTCAGGACTCAAATTCTGGTCTCCTGACTGGTGGAGAACTGTCTTTTGCTCTTTCCTTTATCACACTTCACCCCCCTACAAGAATTCCTTGCAGTTCCAGCATGTTCCCCGTTTAGGGAGGGTCTCTCTAGTCCACATAGATTTATTGGGCAGAGTAAATAGGCCTGTATCTGACCTGTGGCTGCCTCTGTGAGGCTCTCACTGCTCTGAGTGGGGAGCATGTTTCTTCTTTTAAAAAGTATGGATTGTTGCTTTGTTTTGCATGCCAGTGCACAGGGAGGCCATGTAGATGGTTTAACTTGATCAACAGCTCACCTCATTTTATCCCAAAGTCATTTGAATCTTTTCAAGTAAATGACCACTTGTTTGACTAAGTTAACTGGCCCAAATGAATGAAAAATTTGTTGAAGAACTTGGCAAGCTTGGAGTAGAATGTATAATAGTTAATCTGGTGAAAATCAGCATAGCTAACTGTATACTTAATAAATTCAAATATGAGTGATATATTTTCAAAAGAGAAAGTTAGTAGAAATAGGTTGAAAGCCGAGCTTTAATAAAATACCAGGCTCTTGGAGTATCCTAAGAATTGTACACATTAGTAAAATCTACAATAATTTTATACTTATGAAACTAAATGAGAAGATCTTTTAATCCAAAAAAGTTAGTTATATCAGGCATAATCTATAAACTAGTACATTATATCTACGCCATTATCTATATTAAATAAATACAAATTAGAAAGAATCATAAGAGGATCTCATCCATTCCATCAACATTTTTGATATTGTGGTATTGCTGAATCTTTAATCAGAGCTAGCAAGACCTTTAACAACTTGAATTTCTACATTTGTAAATGGGAAAAATATATTAATTATGCCACTTGGTTTTGAGAATCTAATGAAGCAATGTATGTGTAAGTACATTGTAAATCATTGTGGACTTCACAAGTTAATATTTTTAAATGATTCTTGGATACATTGTTGGTGATTTCTCTGTTAATAGTGGAATAGTTTATCCCCCATCTGGTTGTGAGTTCATTTCTGCAGTTTGTAGGCAGTCCTGTGTCAATCCTTTCCTCAACTTCTGTTGCTTCTTTAGATGTTCAACAGATTAGTCATATGTTGAAGCTAACCCACACATCAATACACTGATTCATATATAATTTATTCCACATTACAGCTTATATTCTGTTATACACAATAATTTAATCTGTATAGTAAATCTATGATTCCTCTTACCTACCCATTTCAGACCAATTGATAGGAATGGCCTGCCTAAAAAATATTCCTAGGGCTAGAACAAAATTGAGCATTTCTGGTTTCCAGTAGTAAAATTGAAATATCATCCAAAAAATTCAAAGAGCTTCCTAGATTGAGAAACTTTTTATGAATCCTATTAGATAGTTCCCTTGCTCAACAGTTTCCTGTATAAAGTGCTATGTAAAACTCTCATGCCTTTCTTTTAAAGAAACTTTTGAGAAAGATCTGTATCATTCTTCAAAACTTCTAGAGTCAGACTATTATTTCTTAGAAGGGGATGTGGTATAGAGTCTGGACCATGCTGAATTTTTGAAAACAGTTTAATACAATTCTTGGCATAAAGGAGACACTTGATGAATGGTAGTAATCACTATTATTGGTAGACACATTGAATTGTGTAGTTTCCTGAAATTTGATGTTTCCTTTATACCTTTGCAAATTTTATCCCTTCTGCCTACAGTGCCCTCCTTTACTTGTCTATCTCATATATTCATATATTTTCAACTTGCCCTTCAAG
Organism: Aethalodelphis obliquidens; assembly: GCF_003676395.1. Taxonomy (NCBI): domain Eukaryota; kingdom Metazoa; phylum Chordata; class Mammalia; order Artiodactyla; family Delphinidae; genus Aethalodelphis; species Aethalodelphis obliquidens. The sequence continues at coordinate 10,941,224 of NW_020837957.1, read as the reverse complement.
AACTATCTAAAGCACCTTCACTTCATTGGAATTGATCAGTTCCTCCTTTACCCCACAACACTTTCTTATATATTCCTCTCTTATCCAGCACTTACTATAATTCCCTGCAGCCATGAACACCAGCCTTGCTCACTACATGCAATGCTTGTGTTCATTATAGGAAGGATAGCCTCTAATTGGTTGACACTTTTAACAACTCATGTTCCTTTCTGCACTGGATAACAAGACTTTCATAGGTTGTTTTTTCTATGTATACAGTTATCTTTCCCTTTACAGCCTTGGATCCATAAGAGCTGAGCCCTGGCAGCAATCACCCTAGGCTTTCAAAGTTTTCTAGGGCTCCCTTCTAGGACCCATGGCCAGTCTCTGGCCTACAGAGGAGGGTGTATAGGAGTAACAGAACTCCAAGACAATAGAGAATCTGTCAACTATGCCAAGCAAAATAGCTAAAGAGACCTGAGCCTTAGAGGCAACCAATTAGCCTTGACTCCTTGGCCAGCATAACTTTAGATAATTAAGCTGCTTTTTGGTTATTTGTTGGCCAGCCAAGGGGTGCTTGGCTCCTTGACCAGATTGCATATAGCCAAAGTGATGATACATTCATTTGCCTGGAACAGTCTGATTTACACTTGTTAGATGGGAATGTAATTCTGAATAAGTGCCTTCTTTGACTCTTGAATGTGACATGGTTTTTATATTTCACCCTATATATAGGTAAATACCAGTAATAAGAAAGGTTAATTAGTCTCCCCATATATAATTGTCTAGGTGCCCCAATAAGCACCTGGGTTCTCTTCTATCATTTTTGTCCTGGTTCCCTTGGCTTCTGGATTAGTAGAAAGTTACAGGTGGTATTCACATCCTTCCCTTTCCTATTTTATGTCTTGACTGTCCTCAAGAGTCTTCTAAGCATGGTCAGTGACTAGCATCACAGGCATAATGGACAGAAATTTATCAATAGCTGAGAGAATGGGGTTTAATACATGAGTGTAGGCTGAGAGGTAAAAGTAATCCTCCTTAATCTTACCCGCCCTCAGAGGAAGATGCCCCTCTGCAAAACCAAGAGGTTAATTCTTGGTTTGGAGGTGGCTGAGTAGAGCTAGAAGTCACTGATAGGCCATACAGCTTTTCTGTTGCTGAAGGTGAATCCTCTTAAATCCCTTGGTAATGTTAGGGAAAGGACTGGTACTCATCCAACAATTAATGTAGCTTAGCAGGGTAGAGTAGAAAGTTAAGATTTCACCTTATTATATACTGCTGGATCCCAGCTCCTGATCATGACAAAAGAGGATCTGGTTTATCCTCAGTTAAGGAACTTAAAAGCCCCACAGCCCAAAGGCCATGTTCCCTTTACCAGAGTCTTATGCCTGAACTGTTAGATCCCTGTCCTTCAAGAATGCATTTGACATACATCTGATTTAGATAGCCTTTTTATTTTAGTTAACACAGGAAGGTCACATCTGTCACACCCCCACACACTCTTTCTTTAGACTTTAGAACCCAATCTCCAAAAGACTGTACATTCCCATTTCTGATGTCACTCTTTTCCAACTTCTGAAACCATAATGATTTGTCCTCTGCAACTCACAGTGAACTTCAGAGAAATGTCTTCTATCCTCACCCTCTTGCTCCATAGGAAATCTACATCTCACCTGATGACACTACTTCCTTGAAGCCATTTCAAGTGGTAGCTGTTTTCTTTCCCACTCTCCTTGTACAATACTGCCTGGGCAGGAGAAGGGAAACAAGTATGGTTTTCCTCCTTTTTCTCCTAGCTGCTTTTAGTTTACTCTCCTCCCTCTTATCTAAGTCCTCCCTCTTTGAATCTCATGCCATAAAATTATGCCAACCCAAACACCTTCTTGTTGTAGTCATCTTGTTTTTCTCGTCCTTGAAGACATTGTCTACAGACCCATAGTACTTTCTTTAACACACCATTATCATAATTTTGGAGGATATCATCATCCATGTAGAATGTTCTTTCAGTACTTTGAACTGTAATTTCTTTGAACTATTCTCCTCTAATTATCTTAATTTCCACCTACATTAGCTACTCACTCCTATGGGCAGAATGTACACATTGTCATACCATGACCTTAACTTCAAGCATTCAACTCTGTTCATCATCTCTTATTCTTCCAACTAATTATTTCTAGTAATCTAACTCCAGCAATAATTTTATGTCGCAAGGACATACAATTCATTGATTTTTACCACCTTTTCTCTACTCCTTATTTCCTCATGTCTTGACTACCCTCTGTTTTGAGTTTAAATGCCACAAACAATTACAGTAATCATTCTCTTATACATACTCCTAAATCTCTTGCCCCTTTCCTGCTTCATCATATTCACTTATCAAAATTATAATCTTCTTTAATTGCAAATTACTATCCTATAACTGAATGTTGCTGGAGAAAAAGACACAACCGTGCTGCGTGGTTTCACTTTAAATGCAGGACCACTAACCTAAAGCTAACTCTTAATGCTGTCTCACAGTTATACTAGATTTTTCTAATTCATTTATCCTTCAGCTCTTATATAATTATTTCTTACAATTTCTTCTCAAACAGTTAACATGCACTCCTTTATCCTCAATCTCAGTTTAAGACCTTGCTTCCATTTCATTGAGAATTTAATCATTCAGAAGAGAATTTCAGCAACTCCTACAACCTCATCTAAACATCCATCTGCATCAATCTTCTACCACTGTGGTTGAAATGCCTGGGTTCTGAGGAAGGGCTGACCCCTCCACCTATAGGGTAAATTTGCTCTTAACCTTTTGGTCTAATTGAGGATATTGCCCCAGTATTTTCCCTCTCTCTTGAATATTCAAACCTTCTCACTCCTACCCCTCCCAACTTTACCAGATCTTTCTTACATGGAGAAATAGTCTGTTATTTCTCCAAATTTTCTCTTTTAACCCATCTTAATCTCTGGCTACTTCTCCATTTCTCTCTTTTTCTTCACAGCAGATTTGTTCATAAGAATTCTGTGTACTCACTCTCTCCAGTTACTTTCTAGACATATTGCTTGAACCCACTTCAATAAGGCTCTTACTTTCATCTCTCCACTGAAGCTACTCTTGTCAAGGTCCCAGTGGCATCCACATTGCTAAACCCAGTGGTCAGTTCTCAGTCTTCATCCAGCTTAACTCATTAGTAGTATTTGGCAGAGCCAATCACTCCCTCCTGCATTAAATACTGTATTCACTTGGTTTCTAGTATCATTTACACTACTAGTTTTCCTTCTACTTCATTGGTTGTTTCTTGTTAGTCTTCTTTGCTGTCTACATCTTTTTGTCCTCTTTACATTAGGATGCTCTGTCCTTGAATCTTTATTCTATCTATACTCAGTCTTCAGTGATATCATGGCTCTAGTTCTCAATTATATGCTAATGACAGGCCTTATTGGTGTTATAGGGCATTAGAAGTTCTTGTCCCAATTCATCATATATGGACCAGCTGTAGAAGTCTTATTGAACTGTGATATCATGTTCTCTCTCTACTCAAAACACTCCAGTTGGCTTCCTATCTCATTCAGAGTAAATGTCCTTACAAAGGCCTTTGCATTCTCATTGCCTATCTAAACCTCATTTCCTACTCCTCTACCTCTCCTCCATTCTTCTTTGTATTTGCTGTTACTCTACCTGGAAAGCTCTTCCACCAGGTACCCATAAAATTTTCCATTTTCTGTCTTCAGCTTTTTTTTTCTTTTCTTTTTTTTTTTTTTTTTGCAGTACACGGGCCTCTCACTGTTGTGGCCTCTCCCGTTGCGGAGCACAGGCTCTGGACGCGCAGGCTCAGCAGCCATGGCTCATGAGCTCAGCTGCTCCGTGGCATGTGGGATCTTCCCGGACCGGGGTACAAACCCGTGTCCCCTGCATTGGCAGGCAGACTGTCAACCACTGCGCCACCAGGGAAGCCCTGTCTTCAGCTTTTCACTTAAACATTACCTCTGTACTGAGGCAACTGCCTCAATGCTTCTTATTCCTTTTATATTCTCATAGTAATATATAATTACAAAAAAAATGAAATATTTTTCTTCCACTAGAACATGAAGATCAAGTGGGCAGGGGTATTTGTTTTCTCACAGATGTATCCCCATCACCTCTATACATGTTTGATGATTAAAGGAATAAATGGGCTATATATAAAGCAGAGATTGGTACTTAAATACCAATACTCTTGAGGTTTCTTTTATTCTTAACTGTTTTGATTCAAGGTAGACTGGATCATTACTTACAGCCCTTCTATATTAAGAAAAATTTGTTTTAAGTTTAGAAAATAGCATGTGATTCTTCAGGGTGATGGAACTAATACAATTGTTAAGGCATTAACATTACTAAATATTGTAGCTGTATTACTTGGGGAGTACAGGATAGAGGAATTTGAAAGAGAAATTTGGAAGTTTCTGTGGTAGTCAATAGGACAAAAAAACATTTAAAGACTCTTTATAACAGGAAGCATGAATGGCTATAGTACATATTTGGGGGAAGGTCCTGGGTCTATTCTCATCACAACTTTTGCAAAGACTGTTCTGAGAAACTTTGGCATGTAATTTAATTTTGTGCATATATGATCTATGGTTATAAAGCCTATGTAAAAGTATAAAACACACTTCAGTCATATAAATTTAAATTTTAATTAAAAATTAGTATAATTAGCAGAAGCAAGAAGAACTACAATCCTGCAGCCTGTGGGACAAAAACCACATTCACAGAAAGATAGACAAGATGAAAAAGCAGAGGACTATGTACCAGATGAAGGAACAAGATAAAACCCCAGAAAAACAACTAAATGAAGTGGAGAGAGGCAACCTTCCAGAAAAAGAATTCAGAATAATGATAGTGAAGATGATCCAGGACCTCGGAAAAACAATGGAGGCAAAGACAGAGAAGATGCAAGAAATGTTTAACAAAGACCTGGAAGAATTAAAGAACAAACAAACAGAGATAAGCAATACAATAACTGAAATGAAAACTACACTAGAAGTAATCAATAGCATAATAACTGAGGCAGAAGAACAGATAAGTGACCTGGAAGACAGAATGGTGGAATTCACTGCTATGGAACAGAATAAAGAAAAAAGAATGAAAAGAAATGAAGACAGCCTAAGAGACCTCTGGGGCAACATTAAACGCAACAACATTTGCATTATAGGGGTCCCAGAAGGAGAAGAGAGAGAGAAACGACCCGAGAAAATATTTGAAGAGATTGTAGTCAAAAACTTCCCTAACATGGGAAAGGAAATAGCCACCCAAGTCCAGGAAGTGCAGTGAATCCCATACAGGATAAAACTAAGGAGAAACATGCTGAGACACATAGTAATCAAATTGGCAAAAATTAAAGACCAAGAAAAATTATTGAAAGCAGCAAGGGAAAAATGACAAATAACATACAAGGGAAATCCCATAAGGTTAACAGCTGATTTCTCAGCAGAAACTCTACAAGCCAGAAGGGAGTGGCATGATATACTTAAAGTGATGAAAGGGAAGAACCTACAAGCAAGATTACTCTACCCAGCAAGGATCTCATTCAGATTCAATGGAGAAATCAAAAGCTTTACAGACAAGCAAAAGCTAAGGGAATTCAGCAGCACCAAACCAGTTCTACAACAAATGCTAAAGGAACTTCTCTAAGTGGGAAACACAAGAGAAGAAAAGGACCTACAAAAACAAACCCCAAACAATTAAGAAAATGGTCATAGGAACATACATAATGATAATTACCTTAAACATGAATAGATTAAATGCTCCAACCAAAACAACACAGGCTTGCTGAATGGATACAAAAACAAGACCCATATATATGCTGTCTACAAGAGACCCACTTCAGACCTAGGGACACAAACAGACTGAAAGTGAGGAGATGGAAAAAGATATTCCATGCAAATGGAAATCAAAAGAAAGCTGGAGTAGCAATACTCATATCAGATAAAATAGACTTTAAAATAAAGAATGTTACAAGAGACAAGGAAGGACACTACGTAATGATCAAGGGATCAATCCAAGAAGAAGATATAACAATTATAAATATATATGCACCCAACATGGGAGCACCTCAATACATAAGGCAACTGCTAACAGCTGTAAAAGAGGAAACTGACATAACACAATAATAGTGGGGGACTTTAACACCTCACTTACACCAATGGACAGATCATCTAAAATGAAAATAAATAAGGAAACAGAAGCTTTAAGTGACACAATAGACCGGATAGATTTAGCTGATATTTGTAGGACATTCCATCCAAAAACAGCAGATTACACTTTCTTCTCAAGTGTGCATGGAACACTCTCCAGGATAGATCACATCTTGTGTCACAAATCAAACCTCAGTAAATTTAAGAAAATTGAAATCATATCAAGCATTTTTTCTGACCACAACACTAAGAAATTAGAAATAAATTACAGGGGAAAAAATGTAAAAAAACACAAACACATGCAGGCTGAACACTACATTACTAAATAATCAAGAGATCACTGAAGAAACCAAAGAGGAAATCAAAAAATACCTAGAGACAAATGACAATGAAAACACGACAATCCAAAACCTATGGGATGCAGCAAAAGCAGTTCTAAGAGGGAAGTTTATAGCTATACAAGCCTACCTCAAGAAACAAGAAAAATCTCAAATAAATAATCTAACAGTACACCTAAAGGAACTAGAGAAAGAAGAACAAACAAAACCCAATGTTAGCAGAAAGAAAGAAACCATAAAGATCAGAGCAGAAATAAATGAAATAGAAACAAAGCAAACAATAGCAAAGATCAATAAAACTAAAAGCTGGTTCTTTGAGAAGACAAACAAAATTGATAAACCATTAGCCAGACTCATCAAGAAAAAGAGGGAGAGGACTCAAATCAATTAAATTAGAAATGAAAAAGGAGAAGTTATGACACCACAGAAATACAAAGCATTCTAAGAGACTACTACAAGCAACTCTATGCCAATAAAATGGACCACATGGAAGAAATGGACAAATTCTTAGAAAGGTATAACTTTCCAAGACTGAACCAGGAAGAAATAGAAAATATGAACAGACCAATCACAAGTAATGAAATTGAAACTGTGATTAAAAGTCTTCCAACAAACAAAAGTCCAGGACCAGATGGCTTCACAGGTGAATTCTATCAAAAATTTAGAGAAGAGCTAACACCCATCTTCTCAAACTCTTCCAAAGAACTGTGGAAGAAGGAACACTCCAGAACTCATTCTATGAGGCCACCATCACCCTGATACCAAAACCAGACAAAGATACTACAAGAAGAGAAAATTAGACCAATATCAGTGATGAATATAGATGCAAAAATCCTCAACAAAATGCTAGCAAACAGAATCCAACATCACATTAAAAGGATCATACACCATGATCAAGTGGGATTTATCCCAGGGATGCAAGGATTCTGCAATGTATGCAAATCAATCAATGTGGTACACCATATTAACACACTGAAGAATAAAAACCATATGATAACCTCAATAGATTCAGAAAAAGCTTTTGACAGAGTTCAACACCCATTTATGATAAAAACTCTCCAGAAAGTGGGTATAGAGGGAACCTACCTCAACATAATAAAGATCATATACGACAAATCCACAGCAAACATCATTCTTAATGTTGAAAAACTAAAAGCATTTCCTCTAAGATCAGGAAGAAGACAAGAATGTCCACTCCCACCGCTATTATTCAACATAGTTTTGGAAGTCCTAGCCACAGCAATCAGAAGAGAAAAAGAAATCCAAGTTGGAAAAGAAGAAGTAAAACTGTCACTGTGTGCAGATGACATGATACTATACATAGAGAATCCTAAGGATGCCACCAGAAAACTACTAGAGCTAATCAATGAATTTGGTAAAGTTGCAGGATACAAAATTAATGCACAAAAATCTCTTGCATTCCTATACACTAATGATGAAAAGTCAGAAAGAGAAATTAAGGAAACACTGCCATTTACCATTGCAACAAAAAGAATAAAATACCTAGGAATAAACCTAGAAAAATGGTACAGATGAACCAGGTTTTCAAGGCAGAAATTCAGACACAGATGTAGAGAACAAAAGTGTGGACCCCAAGGGGGGAAAGTGATGGGGGTGGGGGTGGTGTGATGAATTGGGAGTTTGGGATTGACATGTATACACTGATATGTATAAAATTGATGACTAATAAGAATCTGCTGTATTAAAAAAATAGTATAGTTAATTTTAACTTTAATATTTTATTCTAGTGTATGTATGTGTGGGTGTGGCAAGGATGAAATATAGGACGTTATTTGCTGTAAATATGTGCTTTTTTTACAAGTAAGAGTGATAATTGAAGGCTCAACTTTAGTGTCTGAATAGTGATTTTTAATAGAAAATGTACTACCCAGACTGGATCCAAATGACTAGTAAGAAAATGGATACATTTCATAAAACAAGAGATTAATTTCTTTAATATTATTTAAGTTACTATAAAACTTGGATGAAGACTGAATAGCTCATAATAAAAGGTTTGTCACTGATGGAAGGAAGAAAGACAAAGCACAGTTAGACATGAGAGCAAAGTTAATGTATTCCAAAACCACCCAAAAGTTTACCTAAAAGATGAATGGGAATTATTGCAGCCAAGGAGTTAAGGAACTGATTAAATGTTAAACATATTAAAGGACAAGGGGCATCACAAAGACTTCATGGTCATGAGTTACATTTAAGATAGTATGAATGTTTAAGGATTTTTTTTTTGTAGCTGCAACCTCATAGTATTGTTAGAAATTTTGTATTTTATCAATATTGTGTTAGGAAAACAAAATAGCTATTCCTTCCCCCTATCCGACACTCCTTAAGGTGAGAGAAGAAATTTGCTGAGGCTTGGATGGAAGCACAAAGCTGTAATTGGTTTCCAAGGAATTCTTGTGCTTGATTCAGGATAGAAGGCATGGTCTTCTCCCGGTTCTTCAAGGGATGGGTATGCTGCTAATGCACTGGCCTTGGCTTATAAGGGATTTGTGAATAAACAGGGATCCTTGGGACACATTGGATCTCACAAGTCCTTTTCTCTCTTTTACTTTTAACAACCCCCTTCATTTAAATGGTCTATCCAAATCCTCCCCACATTTCAGGCATCTACTTAGGTATCATCTACCACCCTCTTCTTCCCCTTGTCTGGACTGGAGTTTTCCTCCTTGTCTGTACTCTCACAGTAACCTCCTTGCTCCCCTTTTCACTCTCATTAATGGTATATCTTCTTGCTGTATCTCACCAGACTATGAACTTAATCACCTTTAGATTGCTAAAGAGAAATATAGTATCCAGATCATTGTAGAGTGAATATTTATCCTCCTCTTACTGTGTGTCTGGTACTGAGCTAAGTATTTTACATGCATTATTTCATTTGACTCTCACAATAAACTTGGGAAGAAATTACTATTATCATATTCTCTGTAAAGATAAGAAAACTGAGGCTTAAAGAGTTAGAGTAATTTGTCAACATCGTGCACAGAATACAAAAAAAGCACTAGATTTCAAGTCTTTCAGAAAGTCTTATGATGTTCTTAACCATTTTGCTATACTTAAATGATTATTAACTGAATGATTCAACTTAGGGTCAGAGAGAATTTAGACCCATAGACTATAGATCTCATTCTCATGTATCTCTAAACCTAAGGTTACTTTTATAGTTCCCAGGAGTGTGTTAAAGTTGGAAAAAGTTGGGAGGTTATTAGTAATGGAGTCTCTCTTTCACTGTATAACCTGGGGCCTGGAGTGGGGTAGAGGAGACTCCTAGTAAAGTTACCTAACCTGAAGTATTCAGAAGAAAAATCTGTTTTCTCAGAACTGGAATGAAGTTATCAGTTCCAAAGCAAGAAGGAACAAAATATTATATCTACAAGAGTTTGAACTTCAGCTTCCAAACTCTACTTTCTTGATGGATAAAAAAGAATGAAAGATAAAGCTATATCTCATGTTTTCAAGTCTTATGTTTAAAAAAATCAAATGAAACTCTGCCAAATGGGTGAGTGGGAGTCAGATGTATAATTAAACTTCCTTCTAGAATATATGCCACTCAGAGATCAAATGGCTAGCATCAAATTGGTCTTTCCAAATGTGATCTATTGCCTCATGAAAAGCTGTTAATAGTTTTTCACCATGGAAATTTAAAGGAATAGATTTTTTTTCAAGGAGATGTTCTAACTCATTTAAGAATCTAAGCACAGATTTAGAGAAAGAGAAAAGTGAATAGCATGTTTTAAATCGTGCGTATTACAAGTAGTATCTCTGACTTTAAGCAGATTGCATGTTGGGTTTCTTTTAGATTTAATGTCACATATGACTTTTTCCCAAGGCTTTTCTTCTTAGACCTCTCTCAATAATAATTTACAATAAATGGATGGGTATAGCCATGTGCTAAATAACATTTTGTATGAAAACACTGGATATTTGAATTTGCCCTTTCAGGACATCTAAGGAAAAAAAAGGTGGGGGGAAAGGGTTGTCAAGAGATATTCACAGCCAGAATAGAGCAGATGAAAATCCAGCATTACCTTTAAATACCATTCTACAGACAAGCCCACTCTGTAGGAAGAGGTAAATAACATTTCAATTACAGGAAAAAAAAATTGTTTGCACAAACACTCCCTTCTACTCCAAAGCCCCAAACAGATGCTATTTTTTAAGATTATTTCCATAGTAATGATTACGAGTCATTACATATCATTAAATAACTATTCTCAAAATCAATGTACTAAAAATAAATACATTATTTTAAATGACATACATGTTTATGGCATTTTCTATTCAGAATTTTTTTTTAAAGGAAGACTTGCTTGAGTGCAACGAACAGTTATTTCTTCTATCAAAGCGACAGGTTGCAATTGATCTTTTCCCCTGTGGTTAATGAGCAAAAGCAGTTCCCATGGCACCAGGAGGGGAGAAGCAGTTCTATTGTTTGAAATCGTATTTGGATGCTTGGAATTTTCAGTTTTTCTTCATACTTAACAAAGTGCATAGACATTATTTTCTTCTGAATCTGTTTACTGTCTTTGTTGCTCACTCTTTTCTAGGTAAAATCTAACTGTAATCTTATATTCTGGGTAAATATAGCTTACCTCAATAGGTGGTACTAATCTAAAGAAATAGTAAATAAATGCCCCTCTGCTAAAGGCAACAACTCTTAACAAGTTTATTGTTTCTTAGGAGTGAGAATGAACCTAATACCTATGTTTCTAGGAAACTCTCTCCCCCTTTTTCAGTGAGTGATGTCACCCTATACTAGTGTTCTTGCTGTGCTAATGTAACAAGAATTTGGCCTCCCTTTGAGTTTTCAACGAGTAGTAGTGTTATTTCTCCTGCTTCATGACCAATACAGGGTTACTGCATGCTGAGCACATTTGCAGTAGTTACCTCCCTTGAGGTCACTCATAGTTGAAGGGATCTTAGGGAAAATCTTAAACCTCAATGTGGACATGGAATTCTCTAGGTGTCTTCAGTTTGATGGGTTTGTATGAGGGAAAAGTTGTTTCCACTGTTAAGCAAGTCATTAGTGGTGTCATGGGAGAGTTCATGTGACTCTGCTCCCTGAATCTTGCCTCTGTATAAAGGAAACTGTCATGCTTAGGCCAGCCACTAAACTTTGCTTAATTAGTCTGTAAATATTCAGAGTTCCCCATGAAAGAAAATATGTATTGTTTAAAACAATTTTTTCCTGATAATGTCTTTATGGTCATAAGCTTCTTATTTTCTTCCATAATGTTAATATCCATGTAGAAGTAGTGTAGGATCATATTAAAGAAGTTATTGTTGCAGCACTAGTTTTTTTCTAAAGATGCAAGAGTAATTTTGGGTGCAGATCATCTTTTGCAGTCAAAGGGGCATATGTTTGATTCACATTTAATAATAAGAACAATAACAACAGCAATAATAAAAGCAACGGCAATGATTAGTTGTAAGTTCAATACAAGTATTAACTACAAATGGACTATCCTATCCAGTCAATTTTGAAACACTGGGATGTTTGGCACAATGTTTAGAGTTGTGACACATTTTCCTTTTGACTTCTGCCAGTTAGTCTTAAACTTATGAGCCATGAAATCATCTAATTCTCAATAATAGGTTTTCTATAGAGTTCCCAAGAGAAAACATTTATGCTTGAAACATATGTGCCTAGATATCACAAACCACAGGAATATTTATTTACAAAAATGCAGGCTGTCTTCCCCTTTCAGTGCTCAGAAATGAAATAATTTTTTAGAAAGATGGGGAAAAATGGGCCATAAATTTGCCCATGTCTTTTGCAAAGGCTCAACAAATCAACTGAGTTAAAGCCTGGGATATATTACATTTGCATATATATATATATATATATATATATATAAAATCTCCAAACTTTTGGCAATTGCCACTTTTCCATCTTTTCCATTTTACTCCAGTTTTCTTCATTATTTTTTCTATTGGAGTGATATGTTTTATTTTTGTCAACAAGTGAAGAGGTACAGGATGCCTGATAAAGTTAAACTGAGATGAAAAATTATCCCATTTCATAGTATGTGAAAAGATCAATTTTAACATATCAAGTTTCATGAAAGGCAGGGAAGGTACATACATATTGGACACTGAACCATCACTGACTTATTCTCAATCCTATTTTCACCTGATATTTCAGAGTATAGTCAGACCCTTATGACAAAATTCTGGGTTGAAATCTTGCAATCGTTTAGATTCAAAGGAAAGTATATCACTACATTTTAGCCCACCTCATGATCTTTTAGAACATGCTCACCACTTGTAGAAAATAGTTGGCTCTGTGTCTTCTTTTCCTTCAGGTTTCCAAAACACATCATTTTCACTTTTTGTCCAGAAGATTATTCTCTTTTCATGAATCTCTAATATCTTGCAGTTTCCACTCGGTATCTATTTTAGTCTGAATTTCTATTTAGTAATGTTTATATATTGTCTCGGGTTTTAGAAATAGTACATTTTGCTTCAGAAAATTTATAAAATACAAAAAGTACAAAGAGTAAAATGAAAAGCATTTACAATATGCAAATCTAGAGATAACCATGATGTTTGTGTCCTTCCCTCTCCCTTTTTGTGTACACGCATACACACACACACGCTACCATGCACACATGCATACACATAAAATTGAAACTATATTGTAAAGTGACATTGGGGTTATTCATATTTTTCTTTAACATCCCCTTAAAAGTGGGGAATCTTTACTGTAAACCCTGCCTGTACATTAGAATCACCTTGAGGAGCTGTAAAAAAGTTAAATATGTCTGTGTCTCAGCCTCAGATATTTTGATTTAAGTCATCTGGTTTCATGCATAGGTGTTTCTAAAAAGAACTCCCCAGATATTTATATTTCTCTACAAAATAGAGAATCAATGCGATAGGGACTTCTTATTTTCTCCAAGTCTTTGTCCATGGGAATGGGTCTATAACTTCATATTACAATAAACTCTTCTCCCTACTTGATGTCTGACAGTTGATCACACCCTGCAGTTTGTATTGATAGATTGGATTGGATTATAGTTTTCAATTCTTGACTTTGTTCATATTATAGAATTATAAATTCATAATACTCTTTTCTAGATGACTTTGCAAAACCTCTGTTTTTAGAGTCGGTGGAGTATATCTCTCTGATCCTTTGATATGTGTCTTACTTTGGCCGATAGAATGTTAGTGGACGTGAGATGAGCAAAGGCTTTAAAGATGTTTGGCTTCTCATGCTTTTTTCCATATGCTGTGAGGAGAACATGCCCACTTACTGGTGGTGTGGTCAGCGAAATGTACCACTTAGGTCACCCAGAGGGCACCTGAACTCAACCTGTAGCTGAAACCAAGCCCAGCTTGCTGAAAGCATGAAGCAGAACTGCTCCTGCTAATGCATAGATCAATAATGCAAGAAAAACAGATGTTTGGTTGTAAGGGCTAATATGTTGTGGGTTTTGTTATGTAGCATCAGCACAGAAAATAAAACTGAAGGGTTAACACTTGTTCTGATTTTTTATTGTTTGTTTCTATGACACTATATTCAGCTTCTCTTTATACTTCTGATACTTCTTCTTTAGATACTTTGATAGCCTCTCTTCTCATCACTTAAATAATGTTGCCCCAGAACTCCATTCCCAGCCCTTGTCTATTCTTAACTCAATAAACTCTTCCTGGCCACCCTTTTTAACTCCCATTATTTCAACTATATTGTATCTTGACCAATGACTCCGGAACTTTATTAGAGAGTTCTTGTATTTTTTACATGAAAGTGCCATCAAGCCTCACATTCAGTCATGAATTACCCATACTGGTTAAGGATACCACCTACATGGTTAGTTCAATGAAAAAGAAAGAAAGAAAGAAAAGAAGTAGGAAGGGAAAGCAAGATCATTTTAGGCTTCTATTTTCTTGAAATCCCATAGCCAATTAATTGGTCACCTGTCAAACTTCTTGAAATATATCCTCATGACCCATTTTCTGAAGAGTTTCCTGGCTATTCCTAATCTCTAGAAAATGTGGTTATTCTGAACTGTTTGTTATCACTTTGCTTTAAAGCTTGCATTTATAATTTTTTTTCCTGACTTCTTTCTCTAAATTCATTTATGTCAGGGCCTATGTTGTCTTCATGTTTGATTTTATAGTGGCCAATACAGTGCTGGCACATGGTAGGTATCCAGTAAATATTTGTCAAGTGAATTGTGTCATGAGGTATCAGAGGTTGAATTAATAATACGGCCTTTTCAGAAATTGGCAGTATGACCCAGGATAAATTGCTTCATGTTTACTTTCAGTTTCCATGTCTATCAGTTGGGAATGTGCTGTATTATTTATCTTCAGCAAGGAGATGTTTAATGATTAACAGAGTCATTTAAAACAAAAATGAAGTGCTGGAGAAATGATAATGAATTATGTTAGATTATAGAACTTGGCTCATTGTGTTATTAGTATTCTATCTGTTTATTGAAATCACATTGCCAAATGATGACCTAATTATATCCCATTTGCCAGATGGTTAATTGTGTCAAGCAAAGAAGATTTGGGGTTATTGTAAATATTGTCTTTTGATAGTAAAACATTTCCCAGAATTACTAATTTATCTTTTAAAATGATAATTTTCACCTTGCAACTTCAGATACTTATTTCTGACTAACAAAATTATTCTAAATATATGAAGGTAATGATTCAAAAAGGCCTAGACTCTAATAAAATAATCAGTGAAAATTTAAAACAATTTGTTTTTATTTACAATGTTGGGACAAATTTTGTTTCAAGAAGCAGGATGATATAATATGGCCCATTACACGTCTTCCAACTGTCTTGATATTCTATTCTTTATTCCTAACAAAGAATTGTTAGGAATTCCTATTCTTTATTCCTAACAAAGCCTCAGGCTCCGAGATGGAGGCTGTGCATGTCCAAATTCCAGTAAACACTTCTATCAATGTTGTGAAATGAGAATCCATGTTCATAATATTCCATAATATATGGAATTAATATTCATAATGCCCCATATATGTAATTCAAATTCATAATATATGAAATTAGAATTCATATTCATAATATGAATATATAACATGTAACAATCATTCTAATGTATGGAGCTTTATTTTATTCTTCAGAGTCCAAGGCAGCCCTTTACCTTTCCCAAAATACAGGGCCTTATTGAAACTTTTAAAGCACCAAGTAACTTATGCTACCTTCCAGCCCCTACTCAATATGGTGTAATTCAAAACAAAAACAACACAAAATCATCAAATAAGTTTAAGACAGTCCAACACGGTTTTGCTATTTCTTGTCATAAGTAATTCTATACCATTTTATAAAATTGTTCCAAAAATAATTTTGGTGCTCCACTTTGCTCATTCCCTTAGATTTCTAGATTTCATTCTTTTTTTATTCTTAGATTTCTAGATTGCCTATTAGGCAATCCAGATGTAGTCCAAACGTCCTCTGACTTTTCATTCTCCATTTGTTTCATTCTTATATCCACTATTGATGTCACTTTGCCGCTCTTGAATCAAATGTAAAAATAAAAGAACTTAGACTTTAAAATATCTGACAAAATTTATTTTAAAGGGACTATTCATCTATCAAACTATTTATTACTATAAGGAAGGTTAAGAACAAAGAAAAAACAACTTAATAAAATTAACATATGTTCACTGAATCCATACCATCTGCAATGTACTGGGCCTTATATAATTTTACTTTCTGAAAAGTTTGGCTATCCTTCATTTTATTATTTGTTTGCTGGACTCAGGCAAATGTATTGCAATCAAGTCACAGCTTACAAACACTAGTGCTCCATGACCTTCATTTCTTATTTTTATCACAGTTCAATAAACTTAAAAAAATAAAAAGTATTTATTATGTTGCACTCATTAGGGTCCAACATTGATCTCATCTGTACCATATCACAGTGTTTGCAACCAATCACCTTAATTGTAAAATGAATTGCTTAGTCACATATTTAATAATGAGTGGAATTAGCCTTCATAAATACTTCTCTATTGTTATCAATCAGCTATTTACATAGTCACGGGGGAAACCATATCATTATTCACTATGAGACAGAGTAACAAACATCAAATTTAATTGCCCTACTAGGCACTGGAGTCTTAATCTTTATGCAACACTTAATGTTTTCATTACTTATCAATTCACTCATAATTATGCTATACTCACAAAAGTTAAGCATCTAGCAAACAGTAGATCTTTATTGCTGTTTATGCAGAGATAAACAAATAGATGCAAAATGTGTCTGAGTGAATCTATTAACACAAATGATTATATAGATGTCAGTTGTTCCAGTTTAGCTTTATTAATATTGTTGAAAACAGATATCAGATGTGCTTACCTTTTATGGGTAAAGGCTTTATAGCCTTTTACTGATGTTAATTTTTTAAATGGCTTTTCCTGAGACATTCTGAGTGTTCGTTGTTGCTATCCACTAACTGCTTTGTTTCTAAAGAAGTTATTCTGAGAGACATGAGATGACTGAAATATACAATATCATTCATTCATTCCTTATGCTTTTTCTTTAAACTGTGCTAGGCTCTCAGCATATAAAAATGATTAAGAGCAGAAGTTATATCCTACAATATACCATATTTTGAATTGTTGAAAACTTTCCCTTTGAATTTGGAACAAAATGTAGATATTTATTATTTGCTTATCTAGGCAACATTATACTGGATACCCTAGCAATAGCAGTAAGTCAGGAAATTTTTTTTAAGTTATAAGTACTGAAAGGAAGAAATAAATCTGTCATTATCCACAGGCAACATATTGTGCATGTAGAAAATCCAAAGATTCTACAGAAAACTTAAAAATTAATAATTGAATACATTAAGGATTCTGGATACAAGTAAAAGCACAAAATTAATTGCATTTCTATATTCTAGCAATAAATGAATAAGAAATGAAATTTTAAATAGTAACAATTTACAATAACAGAAAAAAGCTACCTAGGAATAAATCTAACAAAAAATAATGTTCAAGTCCTCTATACTGAAAACTATATAACGTTAGTGAGATAAATTAAAGAAGAGCTAAATAAATGGAGAAATATGGCTTTACATGGATTAGAAAACTCAATATTTGTCAAGATGTCAGTTAGCCCCAAATTGATCGATAGATATAACAAAATTCCAGTAAAGTGTTTTGGGGTTTTTTTTGGAAATTGAAAATCTGATTCAAAATTTCTCTGAAATGCACACAACCAAACATTGTGAAGGCAATTTTCAGTAAGAACAGTAAAGCTGACAGACGTACATTATCAACTATCAAGACACAAAGAATAATTACTATATGATTTCACTTCTAGAATGCTCAAAAAAAACAGGCAGCTTTATACTTTGTGTTTAGGAATACATGCTTAGATAGTAAAACCCTTCACAGCTTTCATTAGATAAGTCATATCGGTGCTTTACTTGGGAGGAGTGGTAAAAGTATGCAATAATTGGATAAGGGCATGAGTTTCTGCATGCAGAATTCTACCTCTTGACTTATG
Organism: Aethalodelphis obliquidens; assembly: GCF_003676395.1. Lineage (NCBI taxonomy): Eukaryota > Metazoa > Chordata > Mammalia > Artiodactyla > Delphinidae > Aethalodelphis > Aethalodelphis obliquidens. Next base: position 10,923,236 of record NW_020837957.1, on the reverse strand, counting down.
TGGTGGCTATTTGAATAATGTCTTTGTGATAAATCATTGAGCTGTCCTTTTTTGTTTTGTGTGCTCTTCTGTGTTGTTTTGTGTTTCATGACAAACATTAAAAAAGATATACTCAGACTAAAGCACATCTAAATATACAGTTGACCCTTGAACAACATGAGTTTGAACTGCGGACGTCCACTTATATACGGGCTTTTTAAAATAAATACGTAGTACAGTACTCCACGATTCATGGTTGGTCAAATCCACAGACACAGAAACTCGGATGTGGAGTGCTGAATGTTAAGTTGTACTTAATTTTCAGCTGCACGCAGAGAGTTGGTGTCCCTAACCCCTGCCCTGTTCTTGGGTCAACTGAACTCTGAGATTGGTGCTTTGGAAAAAAGTAATCCCAGACTATAAGAGAATTTAACAACCAGTGGAAATCGAGTTTGAACTGAGCTTTGAAGGGAGAGTACAAATGTAAGTAAGCCAATGGAGAGTGGAGACGATGGAAAGAGCATTCCAGACAGAGGAATAGTCTGTGTGAACACCCAGAAGTGGGAGACAACATGGGCACTCAGGAATTGAATAAAGCCTAGTGTGCCTGGAGTGGGGAGAAGTGCAAGGGTTGTTCAGTTTGAGGTTTGAATAGTTGACCAGGCTATAGAGAGGTTTGTAGGCCAGGTTATTCTTGTGAGCAGTGGGGAGCTATTGCAAGGTTTAGAGTGGGTTTTATTGGAGGTGACATAATCAGATTTGCATTTGAAAAAGTTAACTCTGGTTGCAGTGTGAAGAATGGATCAAAAGGCCATAGAACATATTACGGGGTCCTAGTCAATAGGCTATGGAAATAGTCTAGGTGAGCATTGACAGGGTATTGACTGTGGAGATGTGAGTACTGGATAGATATGTGGGAGTTCTAAGTTCGGAGACAAACTATTGAAACTCGATTGTTTTCTCAGCAAAATAATGCCTAGTATAATACTAACTGCTGAATCCATTTTCTTTCAGATGATCACAAGCTTCAGTAAGGAAACAATAGCAATTCTGCTAATAAGCAGTTGCATTTCTATCTTTAAGAAAAACTAGTACTGTATGCACATATTTCTCCTGCCTGGTTCAAATTAGAACATAGAGATTCTACATCTTAGGCTATATCAATCAACCCAGTTTCTTGTCTGTAGATGCAGTATGGTCCTTATTTCCCCAGTATGATTGTACAAAGATAGACCTTTTTTTGCTACATGACTTACAACAGTTAAAATGCATGTAACCTTATGCACTGTATTGCCTCTCACTTTCTTTTGCATTTCCTTCCTAAGTCCCTAACCTCTCTATCCCCACTACTTTATCAACTGCCTATTGTATTGCACAGTGAATGATCCCACCTACTCCTTAGTGAAATTTCATTTGAAAAATTACCTTTGAGTCAGAGTTGGCTCAGCAGTTGTCTGGGAGTCAACCTTTATATTCTACTTTCAGCAACACAGTTCCCCTAGTCATTAGAATTGGGGTGATTCATTCTACTCCCCTCTGACTTAGTTTTTACGTCTTTCATCACTTCCGTTGTTCAGTGATCGTATCAGAAAGGATTTTTAAAAATGAGATTTTATATTATGTTATGGAAATGCTCCCTGAACATAATACTTGATTGCTGTAAATCCCAGATATCTAGGGTAGAATACCATCCTGGTGCAAGTGGAGAAAGTGATGCGTGGTGATTTCAACTGATTCATCAGGACTATCAAATCAAGGCAGTCAAGGTTTTACTAGGTTTTAACTCTAACTGCAGATTTTTCATCATAGCTTTGTCCTGGTCGTTTGCATAAAAAGACAAATGTTTGCTGCCTGTGGTAAAAGGGACCGGATTTAAGTGACTAGGTTAAAGTAATCTATCACCGCAAATATACCCTCAAGTGGGAGCAAAATCCTGCTGGTATGATACCCACATCTTACACTATTTTTTGAACTGAAGTTAGCTATTTGTTTGTAAGATATACATTAATATATGAAGGACTGAACAATTTTTGAACTTTAACTCTTCCTTTTAAGTTATTGCCTAATCATTATTCACTATATGACCACATAAGGAAAAGTTAAATAATTCATAAGTAATGCTTTGAGAGATACATTGTTCAAAAAGAGAATTACTTTTCTCGTTTCATGTAAGGGATTTCTGAAGTATATTCCTTAAAGAAAATAAAATATTAACAAGAAATATAGGGGGTTACTGAATACTTTTATTCTAAGTCCTCTGATATTTCTCTTCAGAACTATTTAAAGGTTACTTTTACCACTTTGATATCTTTGTTCTTCTAGTTTTCTTAACCGTTCTCTCTGGGCAATAGTTTTTCTGGTCAAACTGAAAAATGTCCTCCTTATGTTCCATTTCTCCTAGTACAGCTAGTTCTCTTGGAATTTTCCCCCTTTTCTTCTATATTCAAGCTGTCATAAATGGATTTTGAGAAATGTCTGAGCAATTTGAGTAAAGCTGCTTTGGCTGACTGCATACAATATGCCTGATCAAAGACTCACTTCCAGGAAGAGACATGGACCTTAGCCCATTTCTTCCTCTCCAACACTGCACGCTATCACAGAAATTCATGTCAGTAAATTGTCCATTAGTGGCTGCACAGGGCTATGTGATCTGTTTTGATCTAGGTACGTCTTCCTACAGGATAGTATGAAATCCACAATGCATTATGAGAATGATTCAAATCTACAATACATTTCAGTTTAAGACTTTTTGCTGCTTTTGTTGCATATTTATTGATTTTCTATATCTCTCTAGTAACAGAACTCTTCAAAGCAATTACATGAGTTTAAACTATGTTTCATCTGCAATATATCTATATATTTTTAATACAGAGTATAACATCAAATTATCAGTATGCTTATGATGCTATAATACTATAGCAAATTATCAATCTCATTTACTTTGTGGTGTTTTTGTTTTGTAATTATAGAATGATGGTAGAGGATGGCTGGTGGATAACCCATTTCCACCCTGGGAATTTTCATTACCATTCACTTAAAATTTAAAATTCAGTCACTCATAACAAATGTGGAATGCGGTTTTATGTTTTGTCTAAACTCTTTATTGGGTATGAAAATGGTAACATTGTTACGTTTTCTTTATCTTCTCTTTCTTTGGCTCTAACTGACCTAACTTTTAAAATGTAAAAATTTATATCAAGCGTGTAACTCTCCCACTCCCATGTTTGTGTTTCTTATTTAAGGGCTGACTATTCGGTCTTATAACTGTAGCTAAAGATCACATAATTTGTAAACAGCAATGCATGGTGTGTTGGATTGGATTTCATGAAATGCTATAATGAAGCTCCAGATTTTCCCAAAGACTTTTTTCTTTAAAATTTCAGCCTTGGATTTAGACAGAGCTTTGGGTTATTTATGTTCACACTTTAGTTAAAAAGAACAAGCATATAAAAGATGAAAAGTCATCATTATTACTACCACTACAATAACTGTGATTTAGACAGTTCATTTTTCAATAAGAGTAATACTGAATATTTTGAATCTCAAAACTCCAATTCAAAAGTTAGTCTTTTGGGCTTCTGTTTCAATATAGACAAACATATTCTTCAATGATCATTTTGTTCATTTATTTAAAATCGCTTATTCAACATTTGAATGCAAATAGCAAGAACAATGACTTCTCTTCTTTTCCTGACTAGACACAGAGGTGAAAGAAATATGGTGCTGGAGCAAGGAATGATTTCAGGCAGGTAGTGACAAGACATGCACTTCCTTCAAAGATGAATTTCAGCCAGGGAGTTAGATTTGTGCTTCTGTGCTCCAATTTCTCTCTTCTTATTGGAGTCAGTGACTGCCTCATGCTCTCAGCAGTACTTCCATTTTTGCCTTCTTTAAATGGAAGGTTCATGGAAAAAGACAGCATATATGGATGATTTATTATGTCCTGGAAAAGGTCACATTGGGAATAAATTACAATTTTTTTTTTATTCCTGAACATACACCATTTAAGCAGTTTCTACTATTGTTCAGATAACCATTTTAGAATCTGATTTTGGAAGCCTTTTAAAGAGTACTTATTTCAAAGAGAACATGCTTTCATTTCTGCTTATTTGCATACAAACTTTTGATATCCAAGAATTCTGATTTTGTTTCTAGTTTTGAATTCTGTTTTCTTTCAATTTGCCGACACTTTTTTTTTTTTTCTAATTGGACTTGAACTTTTTACAGCAAGTTACATGCCTCTGCCAGCTCCTCTGGTTTTATTTTAACCCCCTCTCCCCGCCCCATTTTGTTCTGCCAGAGACTTCCGGATCCAGTCATGGTCATTCATAGAATTTCCCTGCTAGGCAGGTTCCCATGATCCTTCAAGAGGACATGTTAATTTGAATAAATGCTTTTGTTTATTGCTGCCCCCATTTGAGAGACTATCACTTAATGAATAACTTACAGAGGGGTACAGTTCCTTCTCAATTCACAGTCACCATTTCCACAGCTAGTGCAATTGTACTTTCTCCTTCAAGTTGACTTAAACAATTCCCTTTATTAACAATTCTTTACCTTCCTTTTGCAATGGTGTAATAACCATCACACAAATTTATCTCGAGACTCCTTGTTTTAAATATTATTTTGACTAAACATGCATCACTATAAATTACACTAGGCACAAGCACAGAACTAGTAAGATAACAATTTTAAGGGAAAACATGAATAGTAGATAGTAATTCAATACTTCCTTTACCATTGTATTATAAAGGATCTATGTGTGTACTCAAAAATGTCAGAGAGTAGAATTTTATGATCTTGAAATAGCATTTTCCGAGCTGAGTTTTTTTTTAAGAGGTTAAAAAAGTCACACATTCTAGACGTTAAGAGTACTTTTGAGCCCTGTACATTAGGTGGTTTTTCAAATGATTTGTCTTACTCCTCAGATCTAGACCTCAGAACCAGGGATAGTAAAGGTCATCTCTCACTCATATTAGACTCATCCAACTGTTACTTTTTTGATTTTTGATCACAAATCATCATTCTTGGTAGTGTCTATTCTGTGCTTGCATAAGTCTGACCTAATAAGAGAAAAGGCTTCCCACATCTCCCAGATAATATGTCTTAAATTTGATTTCAGGTGACTGGAAAAACACTGAACACATTTCCCCCACATCTCATATAACAATTTGTGGTTACAGTGCTCTAATGTGTTAGAGAAGAGAGCCCTTTATCCAGACCTAAACCACAGACAAGATGGTCTTGTGCCCCTGCAGTCAAGTAAGTGTCATCTCTGTCAACGTGAATCAGACTCACTTCTCAGCAATAGAGCAGCCTGTAGTCCTTGCTAACAGTTCCTTTGAAGCTGTGTGAGGGCACCCATGCAGAAAAAAGAAACTCCCACCTTCAGCCAGGGAGCTTGTGAATGTAACATAGCCAATCTCTGTGCATTCATATGGATGAAATAAACCAGGAGACAGTGCTTGCTGTTGATGGGCATTCTCCTTTAGGGGCCTTGCTTTTACTGTGCTGATAATTTTTGCAGAGCATGAAGCCAGGCATCCTTTGGATGCAAATGATTTATGAAGGTTAATTCTTTGGAGGAGGGCTGATTCCACAGTGTGTTTTGTGTGAGGTTACCCACCATCCTTTGAATTCTATGTGTGTGTTAATTGCAGCAATTTGAATTATTTTATTTAAATTGCCAATGAAATTGTAGCAATTAGAACAGCATGAACTGTTTCTGTTGCTTTTTTTCTCGGCTGCATATGCCATTTTGGACTCTACCCGGTTAACTTCATTAAACCAGGTTAACTTCATTAGTGCTATGATTTACTCCTCAACTTTTATATCTTCAGGTTTTACACAGGATTGGTATCAGCAACACAAGACTGACTTTTTTTTTGCACATAACTTAGGTGATGCTACATAAAGCTGTGGCTCTCTTCAAATGGACAGATAGTTTTCTTTCAGTGATCATGTGTTAAAATTCCTGTATTTTATACTTTAAATGTTAATACCTGCCTTGAGATTTAAGTGGTAAATCTATAGATTCCAAGTCTGAGTCTTCATCATGGACAGCTTCCCCTTACCCTAAATCCCATGCACAAAGACACTTAGGAAGGCTCTTTAGGAGTTTTTCATGTTTTTCATTCTTTTTTTTTTTTTTTTTTTTTGCGGTACGCGGGCCTCTCACTGTTGTGGCCTCTCGCGTTGCAGAGCACAGGCTCCAGACGCGCAGGCCCAGAGGCCATGGCTCACGGGCCCAGCCTCTCCACGGCATGTGGGATCCTGCCAGACCGGGGCACGAACCCGCATCCCCTGCATCGGCAGGTGGACTCTCAACCACTGCGCCGCTAGGGAAGCCCAGAAGTTTTTTATTCTTGATAGAAAAATATTACAGACAATTCTGATCATAGGCTTTTTCCTAATAGCACACATTTGCAAATAGAAGTTAGTAAAACTACATCCTTCCCTCACCTTTCCCACACATATTAAACCCCATTTCCTAACCATACACTTGAGAGTAAACTCCCTGATACCATAGTTGTGTATATCTGTTTGAGGAAAGACTACTTGAAGGACACATTTTTTCCCCCTGAATGTAAAAGTTCTCTTTCTGGTGTGATGAACAAAGTTGATGGATAAAAGAAGACCCAACACAAGAGTTCATCTCCAACAGCTTGTTTGTTATGCCAGCTGAGTCAAATGTAAATATCCTTCTAAACGCTAATTTGAAAAGATACATGCACCCCAATGTTCATAGCACCACTATTTACAATAGCCAAGACATGGAAGGAACTTAAATGTCCATCACAGATGAATGGATAAAGAAGATATAGTGTATTTGTGTGTGTGTGTGTGTGTATATATATATATATATACATATTTATGTGTATATATATATATTTATAAATATATATAAATATATATTTATATATATATTTTATATTTTATATAT
>NW_020837957.1:10630278-10915914 GCF_003676395.1 Aethalodelphis obliquidens | reverse complement strand
AATGCCATTTGCAGCAACATGGATAGACCTAGAGATTATCACACTAAGTGAACTAAGTCAGACAAAGACAAATATCATATATCACTTATATGTAGAATCTAAAAAGATATAAATGAACTTATTTACAAAACAGAAACAGATTCACAAACAGAAAACAAACTTACAGTTACAGGCGGGAAAGGTGGGGGGATAAATTAGGAGTTTGTGATTAGCAGATACTAATGTATAAAATAGATAAACCACAAGGTCCTACTGTATAGCACAGGGAACTATAGTCAATATCTTGTAATAAACTATAATGGAAAAGAAAAAATAAATATCCTTCTAATAAGTTATAGGAAGACTATGAATACACAGTTATAGACACAAACCATGAACATTTTTAAGAGTTGCAAAGGGATTTATAATGTCACTTGCCTTGGTTCACTCATGTATCTTTTATGACATCTTAAATCGTTTTCCAAATTCTTTCTCACAATCTTTTTTTTTTCTATAATACTTTTTGGTAAAGAATATCCTTAGAAAATATGTTTCATTTTTTAAGGTTAAGAACATTTTAAGAATATTCAGAGCATTTGGTATTTAAATCTAATAGGCCAAGAATGTTTTCTTAGATTGTGACTTTTCAAATACAACCCTAAACTGAAAATATGATTAACCCACAAACATGCAAATATAACTCTCAAACCTGTTAGACAAAATTAGTCTCCCACCCCTCACAAACCATCTATTATAATCTTTTTAATTATATAGGTTGTTCAGAAGCATTCAGCTATTCAAGATGGGAAATCTTGGTCAAATTTTGTTTCATAAGGAGATACATATATAATTTTATGCCAGTTTTCCTAATGTCAAGATTATTATCACCAAGATCTCTACCAAACTTTCTATAGCAACAGGGTACAGCATAGCCCTGAGGACCCAGTCTGTAAAATGTGTCACTGTCACTAATCACAGCCTGACACTCTAAAGATTAGTTTACTTTGAAAATGAATCTCAGGAGACTAGACCAGACAGAGAATGATTCATGGTTGCAAAATGAAATGCCACATTGTTTCAGGGATTGTAATTAACTTTTTCATGGTGCCAACCAGCTACAGCATTTGAGGTCACAGGGGAAGTGGTTATATCCTTGATCTAGTTGATTGTAGTTAGAGTAGCAGAATCACCACAGTTTCTCCTAGACCACACATGTGATTAGTCCAGCATAACTTCTTGTGAACACAGAAGTCTAGAATTCGTTTTCTGAAAGAATAGTTTTTTCTGGATGCAAGGTTTTGGGTCATAGAAGTGTTTACCTTTGTTGCTTATTAGTGACTTTTGTTTACAGCTTTGCTCATTTGGAAATGAGCTAAGGAAAACCTGGCTGCACAGCCAATCATGGAGTAGAAATAAAATGGACCCATGTGAAATAGTATTGCTACTACAGATCTCCAAGTAATTAAGGAATGTAATTAAGTATGCTGTGGCCATTTATCATATGGTGCCTCTTGCTTGATCCAGTGTGAGCACAGGAGACCAGCAGAAACGTTGCTTTTTTTTTTTCCCCTTGATTCTAATAAAGGAAACTGATGGTCTCTGTACTTCAATTTATGACTTTCTACATATTTCAACTGAGTCATCCCAATGATGTTCTCCTCTTGTGGATTTTCTTCCTGCTGAAAATTTTGCTTTCCTAAAAATGAGAAATTCTAATGCACCCTAAAAAAGAATAACTTTTCACAGTACATGCATTCACACAACCAAATCTAAGAGATACTTTGCTTCTTTACCTTTATAAATTTCATTCATTAATCTCTCCTCTAAATTCCTAAAGGTTTTATAATTCAAACCAGACATTCCACCACTTGATTATACACTGTATGTTGTAGTCATTCATGCCATGATACTTAAAACAGGGACAGGACCGGAGGATGCTTTCCAATGACCCACAACACCTGGACTTCTTCCTCAAGGGTACATTTGATGATTTACAACGCAAACTCTGTTCATTATTTTTGTAGCTGAGACATAAACCCAGAAAATAATAATAATACTTATTCTTTTAGCTATACCTCTAAGTGTTCCTATAATAATAAAGATGCATAGAACATTTTTATTTTCTATATGTATTTATAGAATAATACATATAAATATGTGATAACTTTATGTCAGTAGATAAGTTACATGGCCATTAAAAGAGAAAGGGAAAGAATGATACCATTTTCATTTGGAAGAGGCTTCTGATAGCAGAATCCTGGTTTCTGCCATGTAGAGTTACAGTTTTCACTTGAAAAATCAGTCAACCAAAGGCAAATCCTTAAGTAATAGGGCTTGAAGTTAGGCAGAACTATGTTTAAGTCCCTATTCGGTTGCTTACAATCTTTGTGACCTTGTAAAAGCTGTTTGTTTATTCTTTGGGTGAGCCTCACTGTCTCTTCATCTAAAGAGAAGAGAGCATTCCTTCTTGGGATTGCTGAGCTGGTTCAGCACGTAGATATGTGAAAACATCTCACACGGTGCCTGGTGTCTGACAGGGGCTCAGATGGCTTCCTCACTTACGAGAAATCTCAGGGACACAGAGAAATAGGATATTGTCTAATATAGGTCATCATTGTATATACTATGGGGACATTTCCCAGTGCTGACATTGTCAAATTTTTTACTTGCATTATGATGTTTTATTTCTTAATTTCCTCAACCCATATAAGCTGTAGAAAGATGAGACTAAGTATGAAATTTTGCATAAAAGAATTTCCAAGACAATTTTTAAGTAAACAGAAGATAGCAATTTTGAATAGTCCCCTTTTAGAAAAAAATGAAAAAGAGAGAAAGAAAAGTAACATGGATTACTCCCTTATGCCATATTTTAATTTTGGACGTACTTATATGAATTTAATTCATTAAAGCTTCAGTGTTTAATTATTTTAAGAATTATATAAATTACCTTTCAAAGAATAAATATTTTAATGTTTAGTCACAAGAGTTTATACTCCACAAAAAATGGAATTTTAACTGTACTTTCTCATAAAATAGAAAATTATTTCCCATAAGAAGTTCCTTGACCATGCTCTTGTCTTAGTGCATATATTTGTTTCTTTCTCTACTGAAAGACAGTGAAGGGATGCCATAGCAGTGGCCATGGCCATATGTTTTGTAGGAAGATGTGACAAACAAATGATTTAACAATAGTCATTTGCTCTCACTCCCTAGACTCAAAAAAAAGTGTAGAAAAGAACAATATGGTAGAGTTATGGTTTAGTTATATAGTTCATTGCACTAAAAAGATCTTAAATAAGTATCTTCCACTTCTTTGTTTTTCCCAGAAATTTTCAGTGCTATCATCTCTGAAATGATCTAGCCTAATGACATACCCATGAGAACTACAAGAAAGTTGTAATTGATATAAAAAAGTAGCCGAGTTAAAATATAATTTCTATATGTTATAGGAAGATATAAACATAGATTTAAATAACTATTTTATTGTTGAATTTACTTGTACATCTTATCAATATATTTATAGTTGTTTTATTGAACTAGTGGTTGACATCTGCTAAAATTGAGATCGGTCTGATTTGTTTGCTAGTGGAAGAGGTTCTGAATGGCATGATAACCTATTCCTTCACTAAAATGTGTTTGGTTTTGTAGAGAAAATAAAACTTGCAAACAAGTAGATGCTGGTAGTAAATTTTCAGCAAATGGAATTGAATAATTTGTTTCTTTACTTTTGAATTTTGTATATACTTTATACTGCATGATTCATATTCTCTAAGTGAATAGGTTAATAATTACCAAAAGTTTTAGTTAACTTGCACCTTTCCCCCATTAATTGATTTAGCATTAAGTTTCCTATGTAAGAAATGTAATAATAATTAAAACACTTTTGTATACTGTTTAATATCTCTACATAAATATATAAATGAATAAGTAATTAATGAATAAAGAGGAGAAGGTCTTTTCTCCAGGACCATCTACAATTTGCTGTGATTAAACAAAACCAATCAAAGTACATAAAACTCATTTCTTAGCTCTCTGGACTTTCTGAATTCTTGTGGCTGATGACTACGACTTGTTTCTTCCTCGTCTCTTAGGTTATCTATCAGCTGCCCCTTTGCTCTCATTGTCCCTGTGCTTATGTAAAATAATGTTGTATTCGAAGTTCATAATAGTGACTATGAATGTTATGGAAAATCAAGAAGCTCTTCCTTTTTCCAATTTTCCACTTTTAAACTGTTAAAGACTTAAAAGTCAGAATAGCAAGTTTGTTATAATTGCTTGTAAATTAAAATTAAATGTCTCTGTGTAAGACCCATGGAGTTCTGCATAAGGGATGCTCTCAGGTGTATGGTGCAGAGATTTTAAAAATGGGTATGTTTGTGCTGTGTAACATTTTACCAAGGACTTCTGTGTATGTTATGCTATTTTAATACTCAAAGTATCTGAACTAGCCAGGACATAAATACTATCACCACTTTACAGGAGGGAAAATTGAGGCTTAGTTAAATGAATTGACCAAAGTCAGTCAGATAAGTAGTCATTGGCAGAGCTGAAACTAAAACCTCTGTCTCATTCCACATCTGGTGTTATTTCCATTACTAGCTGCTCTGGTCAGTATTCTTGAGATCTGAAGTACCACACTGTGTGAATTCTAGCTAGATCAACTGTTTTTTTTTTTATTCTAATATGGAAAGGCCAAATGGCAATCAGCCAGCCAATGTGGGACAAGTTTCACTTAACTTTTGTCTCTATTCTATTCTGTTTCTTAATACATTTATGGAAACTCTGAGGGCAAGAGTGTGTTTTCTTATTGACATCTTTTTATTGACATCTTTTTAGGTCACTCTTGAAAATTCAGTCAAAGGATAAACTGAGGCAATAGTTTCCCAAAGGAAACTCTACTTATAACTGACAAAAAGGCTTCAATCTTCCCCTAGCCTTGTGGAGTAATCTGGGCCCTATACCAACCCCTTTTCCTCTTTAGTCTGCATGTGTCTAGGACAAGACAGGACTTAGCTTTAGAAAATAGGGAACTGACAGACTAGCTATAAGTTATGGCTGTCAGTCATTTTATTAAAATTATTATTCTCTTGATAATTTTTAATGTTGTAGTCATTAAAATTGGGATGGACCCTCCACCCAAAAGGGTTGGGATGGACCCTCCACCCAAAATTTGGTTTGAGTGTTGAGAATGATGATGCCATACGTTCAACAGTGTTTAAAAAGGTTTTGTATGCAAATAATGAGGCTTTCTGGGGAGAGCAGGAAAGGCTCCTAAGTAGGTCCAAAAATGACTTTGGAGAGCAGGAGTAACAAGTAGGTTGGAGTTTTATGGTGGATAGGGGGTGGACCTGGGATGAGGGTTCCCATATGTGGATTAGGGCTTGCATGGTTTCAAATTCCCACCAGTGTCAAAAGAAAAAGGGACACTTGGCTTCCTATTAGCTTGCCCAGATGTGGGGCAGAAGGGGAAGAGATTGGGGCTTGAAAGCTGTCAGTAATCAAATATTTTAAAAAATGAAGTCAGACTCCATTATACCTAATAAATATTTAAGCAGTTGATTTAAAGAAACACTTGCTGTAGTCATCAAGCTTTGTTTGAAAATCCTATCTTTACATTAAGCCCACTCCTGTAAAGATGAGTGATTTAGGCTTCTAGGATGCTGGTGATTCTCAAATGGAGAAAATTGCTTTCCCTAACTTTCTTTGTGAATAATATTAAGCTAACCAACACACAAAACAAATGGTTGAGCAGACACGAACCTACCTCCCAGGAAGGGTTCTCCATCACAGATCTCTCTTATATATCGGCTCTTCACAAAGGCTTTGACTGCTCAGGGGTCTCTGTATACTACACTATGTGCTGTCAGTGCTCTGTGAAAATTAGACAATGGTGATAAATTGGAGATCTATGGGGAAGCACACAGCAGAGCAATCTGGCTGCTTCTGAATGACCATCAACAGGATTTGCTTTCTTTTTTATCTCATTCAGCTGTGTAATAGAGTGCTTGAAGTGGCCCCAGGAAGTCCCTTTATCCTGGGCAGAAGGGGTTTTTGAGTCTTGATTTCAATGCCCTTTTATACTACTCACTGTCAAAGGGGACGCTGTGCAAAGAGTGAATCTGTAACAGAAATGGCTGCCATGACAGCTTATAGAGCCAGCGTCAAAAACGTTAGTGAACAATTAAGTAGGCCATCAAGCACATGAATAGTCTGGGCCTTTTGCCATATACCATCCATCTAGGTGGGAAAATACTGCAGCAGGATCAGAGGACAGAAGTGGGGAGACAATGGCACACTCCCTGGTGTCAGAGTGACCTTTTTGTTTGCTTAAAAGGCTGATCATCACCACACCTGACACAAGGTCACTTTTCTCTGAGGGCCTGTTGGGAGCTTCATAGGGAGTCCAGAGGGATTATTTTTCTGGGTCCTATTACAGCTTTCACCGCAAGCTGTACCAAAGCCTCCTCAGTTAAGTGTATCATCTCATTTTAGATGTGTAATCTCAGCCCTTTTTAATTCTGAAAGTCCATTCTAATCTCCCTTTTTGATAGTAGGTTTGTCTATGTAGAATGATTCCTAATCACAATTTTTATTATTTTTCTAGTGGGGTAATGGTTATAAAATATTTTATACTATAAAATTTCAATTCTGTTTTCTAGCTTCTGCATCTCTTTCAAAGTTAGACCATTTTTTTTTTTTTTGGACAGAAAGTACATTCTTGCTTTTGCTTTCCAGCTTAGGTCTTTGAAAGGGCATAAACTATATAGCATGTTAATATTACTGCTCTCTGCACGTTTCCAGGTGTGTATGTGTGTGTGTGTGTATTATTTTACCTCATTCAACTATTGCTATTATCTAACTCTTGGATGATGAATGAATCAGATTTCTAGAAACACTACATCAAGTATATGGGTAGACTATAAGCTCCATGAGAGCAAGAGCTCATTCTGTTTTGCTCACCAGGCCTCAGTGCTTAGTTTACTACTCAGTTTAACATAGTGCTCAGTAAATATTTGTTGAATGAATAAATAAACGAATGCTAGAGAACTGCTTTTCCTTGCAAGCATTTACCAGCATTGTCTGTTATTCTTTTGCTTTTTAACTCTTTATTTTACCTCTATTTTTTGGTTTCACTTTTTGTACTTACAAATAACAGGCAATGTTGATGTGTTTGAGGAAGACAAGATCTGCCCTTATACTTCTGCAGCTGTTAACCTTATCGCCATCCCTGCTCTCTGTGTGCCATGCTTATGTCACAAAACATTGATCAATATTCACAGCTGGTTTGGAAAGTCATTTGGCAATGCCAACTTAGTGTTCCTCTCTGTTTTTCCTAGGAATATCTATGCACCATGATACTTTTTTCTCATCCATCTTAATATATTGGGTGGGCCAAAATGTTCGTTCGTTTTTTTCCGTAAGATGGCTCTAGTAGTGCTTAGTTGTCTTTACCTTCATTTGAAACAATTTTGTTAGATTACGCATGACATCTGTCATATCAGCATGCATTTTAAAAAAGACATCAAAATTGGTGAATTTTTGTGTAGCCATTTAAATATTGAAAATGGAAGTAAAACAGCAACATTTTCGGCATATTATGCTTTATTATTTCAAGAAAGGTAAAAACGCAACTGAAATGCAAAAAAAGATTTGTGCAGTGTATGTAGAAGGTTCTGTGACTGATCGAATGTGTCAAAAGTGGTTTGTGAAATTTCGTGCTGGAGATTTCTCACTGGACAATGCTCCACGGTCGGGTAGACCAGTTGAAGTTGATAGCGATCAAATCGAGACATTAATTGAGAAGAATCAACGTTATACCACGCGGGAGGTAGCCAACATACTCAAAATATCCAAATCAAGCATTGAAAATCATTTGCTCCAGCTTGGTTACGTTAATTGCTTTATGTTTGGGTTCCATGTAAGTTACTCGAAAAAACATTCTGGACCATATTTCCGCATGTGATTCTCTACTTAAATGTAAGGAAAACATTCCGTTTTTAAAACAAGTGGATACTGTACAATAATGTGGAATGGAAGAGATTGTGGGGTAAGCAAAACGAACCACCACCAACCACACTGAAGCCCGGTCTGCATCCAAAGAAGGTGATGGTGTGTATATGGTGGGATTGGAAGGGAGTCCTCTATTATGAGCTCCTTCCGGAAAACCAAACGATTAATTCCAACAATACTGCTCCCCATTAGACCAACTGAAAGCAGCACTAGATGAAAAGCGTCCAGAATTAGTCAACAGAAAATGCATAATCTTCCATCAGGGTAATGCAAGACTGCATGGTTGTTTGATCACCAGGCAAAAACTGCCACAGCTTGGCTGGGAAGTTTTGGTTCATCCGCCATATTCACCAGACATTACACCTTCAGATTTCCATTTATTTCAGTCTTTACAAAATTCTCTTAATGGAAAAAAATTCAATTCCCTGGAAGACTGTAAAAGGCACCTGGAACAGTTCTTTGCTCAAAAAGATAAAAAGTTTTGAGAAGATGGCATTATGAAGTTGCCTGAAAAATGGAAGAAGATAGTGGAACAAAAGGGTGAATACGTTGTTCAATAAAGTTCTTGGTGAGAATGAATAATGTGTCTTTTATTTTTACTTTGAAGGTACTTTGAAAATTGAAGGCACTTTTTGGCCAACCCAATATAATGTGCCCTGAGACTAATGGTTGCAAGTTATTTTACACAGGATAGCCTTACTTCTGCCTTTTAAGCTAGAAGTCCTATGTTTAACTACACAATGATTAAGCCTATTGCTTAGTTTCTGACTGACTCCCAGCTTAGAGATTTCATATCAATTGATGTCTAATTTGCCATCAACTCAGAGAACTGTTTGACCTCAGTTTCCTTTCTCACTAACACAGTTAACCTGCTCATCCTATCACTATGCACAAGCTTTGTGGGCCACCCAAAATCATTTTTGGATTTTCCTGGAGAACTAAGAATGAATGCAAACAGAAAAATTTCCCTTTTTCTTCCTGGAAAAAAAAAAATCTGGAGCAGGTGTTGAATACTCAGTGCCGATGCTGGGAAGTATGTAGTGTGCATATGGGAATTATTATGTCAGCTTTAAGAAAATAGGGAGTGGTCAGTGCTATGGTAAAGCAAAAACTCTATGCTCTGACTAAAGATTATCAAATTCTATTTTTGTAAGAACTGTACAAACCAAAATGCATTTTTGAGCCATGTTTGGACTATAGGCTACCTTTTCATTCACTAATCCCAAGATTCCTTGGTGACTTCCTTAGCCCTTTCATAGATTCAGTAAATTGTGTTTGACTTTGGCATAGAGAAAGATGCATGGATGGACACTCTAGCTTCTTAGTCATTTTCCTTCAGGGTTAGAGATTTGGTTGTGTGTCTTTTCCTTTGTTAATGGTAAATTTAAGACTACTGCTTCCACATATCCTTGAAGCCATGGCATTTGGCTCTTCTACAGTCTACTTACTGCTTCACTGTCGTATACTGACTGCCAGATTGTTCCTCTTTACTCATGGAAGACATTGACACCCAATTCATATCTTTACTCCCTGCCCCAGAGACCTGTGGACTTTGTGTGACTTTGGCAAATGTGTTGGGAAGCTAGCTTTTGAATATTCTGGTCTCTTAGGCCCCTGACTTCTTCATCTTTAGGTATCATTACTTCCATTCATTTTATCCACTTATTCCCATGGTAATACTCTGAGCCTTCTCATCATCTGGAAGCATTACCCTTTTAAAATCCTAAATCCAAACATTCCATTGTCTGACATAATTTCCTAACCTTCAAACAGTCTAAGTAAGCTACTGCTGATCATCCTCATTTAGTTATCCAATCCTTTGGTCCATCTACTTTTTCCCTATTAGGTTCCTCTCCTCGCCCTTACTTTATTTCATTTCTTCTTAAGATTGGACTTAAGTTACCATCACTTTTCATGACTCTTTTAGCACTATTTTCAACTCTATTACCTGTTCTGCTGATAAACTTGCACAGGAAAGACATTTTGATTAATCTAATAATCTTGCCTTTACATTTGAGGTGCTAACACAGCTGAAGAATTTATAGAATGGTACAGTTTGGTTCAACATAAATTTATGTCTTCAGCTTCCACTGTGCATTTAAAACTGCTTCTCAGTCTTTCCATGTTTTTTTTTTAACCATCTCTCTCTTATTTTTAAATATCTCTCAGAAGACCTAATTTACTAATTTTTCTCTCCCACATAGCCTCACCTCTGCTTCCTGCTGGTTCCTTTCTGTAAGCAATTGAACATTTTGTCACTATGCAAATAAACAAAACACAGAGAGGAAAAAACTAACACAAAAACAAAACAAAATGTCTCCGTATAAAAGCCTCTTTAGATACTATGGTTCCTTCTTTCATTCACAAAATTTTTTATATAGATTACTTTTTCTACTTCCTTATCATTCATTCTTTCCCCAGCACTTCATTCTTACTGCTGTTGCCAAGGTTATCATTGTTAATAAATATCAAACAGTGTCAGTCCGTATCTTCCTGAACCTTTTAGTCATGTTTGACACTGTTGACCACACTGTTCTTGAATAATATTACTTTTGCTTTGTTGACACCAACTCTCTTGGGTTTTCTCTTACTCTCCTTGGTGCTGCTTCTCAGTTTAATTTCATTTTCTATACCTAGCCCTTATACCAGCTTTAGGGTTATAATCTATACTGTCTTATTTCTCTACAACTGTATTGAATCTATATTTTACACATTTGCTCTATACTTACCATGTCATTGTGAGCTAGACATCTCCATTTGGAGGTCCTTGAGGCACTTAAATCTGAATATGCCCCAAATTGAACTCATTACCTCCCTTCTCCTTAATTCTGTTCTTGTCCTACTCTTCCCTGTCCCTGTGACTAGCACCATACTTCATCCAGTTTCGCAATCTATAAACTTGGACTACATGTTTTCCCTCCATCATTATTCACACAGAGTTAACTATTAATCCTACCAATTTTACTACTAAACATTCATTGATTAAACTCATCCATAGCTTTGTAAAAAAGTTTACCAAAGAGACAGGGTGCAATAAAAGTGTATTATGGGAAGATCTAATTTATATTCTACAGTTCAAAGAGAACTTATATTAAGTCGATAACTAAAGAGTGACTGAAAGTTATCCAGGTGTGGAGAGTGAGAATGGCCATGGGATGGAAGGCCCCCTAGGAGGAGGGAACAACAAATAAAAAGAACTTCGGAGTCTAGTGGGATCAAGGTACAATTAAAAAAAACAAAACAAAACAAAACAGAAAAACAAGTAAGTATCAGGGTAAAGGAGAGAATGGGAGGAGATGAAGACAATATGGAAAGTCAAGGCTAATTTATAGGGAACTTTGTGTCTTCTATCAAGAATTTGAACTTTAAGAACAAAGGAAAGTTGAGTTCTAAGCAGGAGGGTAAGGTGACCTGGTAATATTTAATTTGGTAACAATAGGGAGTGACTGATTTCATAGTATGATTTTCATGCACACACACATACATGTATATATACATATATGTATGTATTATATATACGGTCTTCCTATATGTTCCATTAGGTTGTCTTAAATAGCTTGCCTGCCTCAACAAAGAGAAGATCCTTGATTAAAGGAATGTTCCTAATAACCCAGGCAGTTCTTTCTGGAAAGGATAATTTTGATTTCTGCTATAAGACACACTCTGAAAGTTGTTATCTACCTCTATGTTTTTCACATAGATTTGGTAGGTTTCTTTCCAAAGGACCAAATTTTTTTTTCCCAACTCACATGATATGGTGCAAGTAGGTGGCTAATCTAAGACCTGTTCACCTCTAATTGAGAGGTTATACTGTTAGTGGTTAGGAGATTTTATTCTGATTTGATAACTAATGAATAATTTTCTTTGATAGCACTTTTTAAATGCAGCTGGATGAATAATCAACCACAAAGGGAGTTCAATTTTATTTATCATTAATT
This sequence comes from Aethalodelphis obliquidens, assembly GCF_003676395.1. Classification (NCBI taxonomy): domain Eukaryota; kingdom Metazoa; phylum Chordata; class Mammalia; order Artiodactyla; family Delphinidae; genus Aethalodelphis; species Aethalodelphis obliquidens. The sequence goes on along the minus strand of NW_020837957.1, from coordinate 10,903,987 downwards.
TTGACATGTTTCCACAGATGTTTTCTGGGAATCACTGTAACCTGTTTGATTTGTCTCTGTATAATGGCAAGCAGATAGCCTCAATTAGTATACTGATTAGTAAGTTCTTTAATGAGTTTCAGTAGTTTTACTCATTATTGCTGATACAGTACACTGAGTCCTGGAAGCTGGATTTGAGCATTATTAGAACATAAAACCTGAACCATTGCAGAATTGCTTTTCTATGGCATATTTGTTGTTTACTGGTTACTTCTCTCTTGTGTGTATGTGTAAACAGGGAAGACATTGAAACCACATGGAAATGAGTCCGTAGATTTGTGAAGTTTGCAGATTTGTTGATGAGTCCATGCAAGCCACAGATAAATGGGGAACTGGCTGTCAACTACAGAATTGTAATTCATTCTAAAGACATGGCTGATACCAAGAACCAAAGCAGACCACAGCCTCACTTCCTGATTTTAATGAATATGTGGTGTTTTGTACAGAGAGTTTATCTGGGTACCCCTTCATATAAGGAAGAAATAAAATACCTCCTCCTCAAGGACTGGATTACCTCTTTCAGCAGGCAGTTTAAGCATAGCAGCAGGATTTATGGAAAGATATCAGAAAGTTACTTTTGCCCTGAACAGGGAGCAGTAAATATCCACTGTTTATACATTACCAAGAAAATAGATGAACCCTCTTCTCTGGCTTAGTATCTGAGTCTTCCAAACAAGAGGATTTAAGACCTGTGGGATCTTCTAAATTGCGTGTGTACTTGGATAGTAATGGCCTTTTTTGTTGGAACAGGAATATAGAAACCATGGTCAAAGCATCAGCCTTTCTCCTATGAAAGTTTACAGTCAATTTTCCTTCTATTTCTATTAGGGGCATTTATTGTTATAGCTGTGATGTGCCAGATCAAGCAAAGACAAGAGTAGCCTGCAAATGCCTGTTAGAGAACTTCTCTTCCACAGAAAGTTGCTTCCTTGTTGCCACATTTTATGGTAACATAAAGTTTCATGACATTTATGGAAGTGTGTGTCATGAAGCAGATGGCTTGTTAGCCTGTTTTAGTAATCTCATTCATATCCATACAATATTAAAACTTTTCCAAGTTCATGAATTATAAAAGAACAATAGATGCTGTGTAGTCCAAAGAATCCTTTAATTATTAAAATTAGATGTGCCAAAGGATTCAAACCTGAGTGGAAATTAAAGAAAAGCTTTGAATCAAGATAAGGATGCTGAATTTGATTTGTGCGAAATTACTTCTCTTCAGGAGGTACTGAATTTCTACTAGTATTACAAGTACTAATTCAACTTTATCTCTTATTCCTGACATAAAGCCTTTGTGAGAGCTAAACTTATAAGGACTGTTCACTTCCCTAGGAGCATGAAACATACTCTCTTAATTCCGTGCTTTTGCACATGCTACCTTTATGTCTGAAAAACTTTTCCTTAGCTTTCTCGCACCCTACTTTGAAAAACCTACTTAGATGTCAAGGCCCATTTTAAACAAAACTTCCTTTAAGAATGTTTCCATGATCCCTGTAGTCATGTGTGATTCCTCCTTCCTCTGAATCACGTCATCTTCCTCTATGATGTATTACATCTTGTCTAATATTATGTTCATGTATGTGTTTGTTCTCTGTCATCCATTACATAACCCTTTTATGACTGATGACTCTTTTTACTTTATCTGTGTATGGGCCCAGATTGCCAAGTGGAGCGTCTTAAAAGTGGTAGGTGATTAATGGATATTTATTGAATTTTAGTTTTTAAATATTCTTATAAAATATTATAAAATATTCTTTTAGTAGATGTTATTTTTTACTCTTTAAGTGTGAAGATCATATGATCTTTTTACTTTGACTCTCAGGCAGTTCTGAGCTGAATTCTGTTCATTTATAGTACCTTCTCTTAACCTTTGCTGATATAATTTTTCTCTTCTTTGTCCTTTAGCACCTAGCCCTATCTTTTTACTCTTATTTCTGTGGTTATGGATTTTATTACAGCTGCTAGCTACACCATATTCTCACTCATTCACTTATGAGACATTTATTGTCTTTTACATAGTAAACATTAGGCTAGACACTAAAGATATGAAGATAAATAAGACACAGCCGACACTCACAAAGCTCACAGCCTAATAAAAGTGTAGTTGAAGTACTGAAACAATTACAGCAAAGTAAATAAAAACAAAAGCATAGCTTTCAGTTCTTTACTCTTTCCCAAAGGTGGTAGGAGGACATCATTTTTGCCGCAGGACAAACTTGGGCTTTTTCTTGCTTGTTCTTAAGAGTTCTGTGTGATACTAGAAAGCTCCTTTGCCCCCTTCTTCAATCATCTCTTTTTGAAGCAAATATTAGTAGTTATAGGACTCTCTTCATTCAGAGAGGATGCCAAAGGAAAATCCCAGATCATTGAAAACCTATCATCCTCTTTGGTATTGAAAACATTTTACTTCCTTTGGTAGGAATGAATAAATTATTTAAATCTATTCCCAAGGTAATCTTGAATCAAATTGCCAGAAAATATTGCTTTAGTGTCAACCTCAAAAGACAGCCATTAGGTTTAACAATGAGCATCCCGATGTTGACTTTTTCTTCCTTGAAGCTTATCTACAGTAGATTCACAGGGTGATGTTTACGGGTACATAATAGGAAGATGGCATTTTTCACCATCTCTTACTACAAGATCTTGCTTTTCAAATTTAGATAGGTTTAAGACATATTTCTGAAATAGATTAACAAATAGTTTAGTATCCCTGATTCATGTTGTGGAAAGAACATTAACTTAACAGATGGGACACTTGAGTTCACATTCTAATTCAGGGTACTTAGCACCACCAAATTGTTGATGGCGTGGAACCTCTCTCAACCCCGATTATCTTACCTACGAAATGAAAAGATTGGACTAGTATAGTCACTAAGATCTTTTTCAGCTCCAAAATTTTATATTGTTACAGGTTTGATTTAAGAGGTCCTGTGAACAAAATTAATTAAAATAAAGATTATTTTATTTAATTTCTTTTATGTTCTTTCCCTCATCCCAGTTAAAATGAGATCTTCATTAATTTTGCTGCATTAAAGAAAAAGTATTCTGAGTATAAATTTATAAATGTTCTGTTTTTACAAACATTAGGACTCTAAAAAAGAGAAAACTACGTTTGATCTCTGCAACTTGGCAGATAGTAATTGGACTGATCACTTTGAAAATTCACTGTGAGCCAATTAGCGATAGCCAGTGCATTTAAAATATGCATTCTGGATGACTAATCTTACGTAAAATTATGTACAAAAAGTTACATAATTATAATCAGATCTCCATTTGTTTGTAAAAAAAAAGATTTTTTTTTCCAATTAAAAAGCAAGCAAAGTGAAGGATAAGTTTTTTTCTTCTTAAGCCTTTACTAAAACCAGTATCTAAAGATATATCAGCAATGTAGGTAGTTTAAAAGCAAACAGACAAAAAAGCAGTGCTGTACATGCCTGTATAATATTTAGGGGTCATCATGAGTCCTTCTCATTTCCATCACAACCAAACCTCCCGCTCTACCTGTCAAAATTGTAGCCAACTCCTAGATAGTCTTTCTTAATTAGAAGTCTTAAAGATTAGCATGACATATTTATAAATTTGTTTTAAAAAGTTCTCTCTGAAATGTGGCTGGGATAAACACATCGTTCTTTACTATGAAATCCAAAGGTTGTGCAGTCCCCTTCACATCCTGACCTCTCTGTGTCAAACCAATTACCAGCCAATTTTCAATAATGAGCAATCATATAATCATAAGATTGGAAGAGACCTTGAGAGGGCATATGGTTCACCCTCCCATCCCAGTTTGGGCTGCACTGAAATCATCTTGGAAGTAATTCTCTACCCTTTTCTTTCACATTTAAAAGCAAAGGATCCACAGTCTCTGGGCTCCAGTTAACCACTGTAGTAACTTGCTTGATTGTGCACTTTTTATTGGCTTTCTTTTCTTCACTGTCTCATTCCCCATTCCCCTGCTGATGTTTCCTGGGATCGACTCCCAAATGAACTACTTGCACTCAAATCCTCATCTCAGAATCCACTTTAGGGGAACTCAATTAAGACATTCTGATTATAGCCCTTAATAAAGAGGTCATCAATTAAATAAAGAAAGCATTAGATTGATTACATAAATGTTAACCTAAACAGGATCTTCCGATGTATATACTGTTACTAAAAACCAGATCGCAAAACATCCTTCACATAAAATAGCTTTTTTAAAATTAGTCATTAACCTGTTTCTAAATCATGATCTGCTTCGTTTTAACTTTCATAATGATCATGGAGGTATCCAAATCAATAATTATATATTTTAACCCACAATGCAGCCATTTCATCCAGGAATAGCTAGAACCAAATCCTTATAATACTTGGGGGATGTCGAAAAGCTTTTAAGGGAATATTTCAGTATTTCTGTCAAAAAAAGGTTGGGAGTCTCATCCTACTCTTATATTTCACATATGTAGATAAATATTGGTTGGAAAAAATCATCTCAGCTAAGTCTGTTAGAGCTATATTTTAAGTAATGTGTATAGATGTCTAAAAAGTCAGGTTTTAGCTTAGTTGATTAGAATTAATGTAGATCAACTGCTGTTGATAGCTCAAAATTTCACATAGAAATAGAACAGTTTGAATACATAGCATAGCTGGGGGTCACACATAATCGGCTTCTACCCTCTCTTCACCCTGTACTCTAAGGGTTATAGAGAAAATGTTCAAGGCTAAATGGAGGCCATCCAGTGTGTGACCATAAATAATATTCTGTCACCAACCTCCTGAGAATAGGAGGGTGAATCTTTGGGGCATGCTTATAAAAACAATGAATCTCTAAATTTTTCCCTTCAAACTCTTTTTCCTTTTCATCATTTTATGGAAATAGTAAATGGGTAATAAAATTGAATTTTCCTCATTTTTTTTCTCCTTTTTGAGTGGTATGATGTACCTAGGTATATGACTAGCTTGAGAGGTAGCCCCTAACTCTGACAGTCTAATTTTCACTGGGGTAAAGACAAGACAAGGTGTTGAAGGCTACTCTCTATAGTCCATTTCTAGGTAAGACATCAGGAGGCTTATTATATCCAGAGGCTTATGATATCCTGTATCTGCCATTCCCCTTCTTGACCTTGTTATCTTAAACTTCTGTATAATACAGGCTTCCTTTCAAACCCTCAATACCAGTCAGCTGGACTTAGTTTTCTGATTATGTTCTCCAGGAAAAGACACCCGTTCTTTATTCAATCCATCTGATTTTAATAGTCTGATTATAATAGGTATTTTATGCACCTCTTCTCCACCCCACTGGCAAAGGGGAATTCTCATTTTGAGATTATGGTGATGACCAAATACACAGTATCTAATCCTGAAAATGAGACTAGCAGAAGTTCATTGGTTACACATACTTACAGCCTGGGGGAGGAAGATGCTGAATGCAATGCAGGGTCCACATAGGGGTTGCACTTGGGAGTAGGGCAAACAATCAGGGGCTGTGGGAGACAGGCTTTGTAGTAACAAAAGGGTATGGTAGACCCTGGTTCCTGTGGGAGGATAATATTGGTTTGTTTGAATCATTTCATGGGCTTCCCATTAGGTTGAGACCAGGAGGAGTATAGCTGTTCCAGCTGAGAGGGGAAGTAACCTGGTGGGAGCCCTTCTTTCCCCCTCTGTGGGGGCATATCTGGTGAGAGCAGGGAACCTAACCTCATAGTTAGGTCTTCAGGGCCCTGTGAGGTTCAAAGATGTCAAGGCAGCACGTGACATTTTTGGCCTTACAATCCATTAAGCTAACGTTTTATTTGGGGTTTGGGAACCAGTTAGGTGTTGTCCCTATTATCCTGGTCCCTGTCTAGGGTTCTGAAGAGGATTATCCTTGTTACCTGGAAGAGCTGTCTATGTCAAGTCCACCCAGTTTGTACTAAACTTGGAATATTAGTTTATTCTAGTTGATAATGGTGATTATTATTATTACCATTATAACCAGTTTGGACTAAACTTGGATTTACCATATAACATTGTGGATTTCATAATTCCTTTCCAGGCAGCTTAAGCCTCCAAATCTAATTTTCTCCAACCTTATCCCTGCACTTTCCTATCCCTGCACTTTCCTGTCCCTGCACTTTCCTGTCCTCCTCACCACACATTATGACTGTTTTGAAATCTCCTATGCCAGGTATATCAATGATCCCTAAGAATTTTCAAATCAGGTTCTTTACACCAACCCTATTCAATTTCTAATAAAAATGAAAATGATGATGATATAAACACTATTATTGATTCATTATTATGTGCCAGTTGCTTTGCTGAGTTCTTTGTACACATAATCTCAATTAATTCTCACAATCCTGATTTCAAAAGTGAGGAAAGTTAGGTTTAGTGATCTTAGGCAACTGTTCCGTCATCAGGCAGCTAGTTAATGGCAAAGTCAGAATTTAAATATGAACCTATATTGAACTCCAAGGATTTGCTACACCCCTTACAAAACTCGTAAAAAATTAAGCAATGTAATTAAGCATTTCAGAATTTCCAAATGAAGACTATGAGTCCCTGGAGATTTGGGAAACCTTGACACTTATATAGAAACCCCTGGACCTGGCCAGGACAAGTGCCCAGCACACTGGTCCTGGGTGTCCTGCCAGCATTAGGCCCATGTTGACAACAATGATCTCATCGGATAACACCTATGGTGCAAGGCAAAGGGCAGAGATCCTTGGGGAGACAGGTTTTAGTGTGGGAAGGAGGCTTTTAATGGAAGAGTCACATCTTTGTGTGAGCAGGGCAGCAGACCTTAAAATGAAGCTATTAGAGTTGCACATTATGGGAAACAATGCCATGGGTTGGAGAATAGAATGGGATGTGCTTATAGTGGCAATGAAATCTTTCAAGTCCTTTGGGAGATTATACCAATGATTTATAGGGTACAATGATCGTATCTCTCTCCCTCCCTGCTTACTTTTGTGGCTAGTGCAGTTAAATAAAGAACAGTTCAATGCTCCTGATAATTATAATTTGTATCTCACCTTACTGCTGCATGACATCTTCAAGGGAAGAAAGAGAAGACAGAATGACACTCTGAAGGATTTATAACTTTGACGTCACCATCTGGGAGGGACCCTGGTACCCCATAGGAACAGAGTAATGGAAATTTTCCATGCTCAGCGTTGATTTGAGTTTCCCTATCTGGTCAGTGCCAACTTATTCTGTGGGCAGCATGTGTGAATCCCAAGATATTTTAGTTTTGTTAATCTCATCAGTGCCAGTCCATTTCTGGCTTTCCTCTACACCTGCTGACTCCCTGGTGTTGGCTTCCTGCTGCTCTGTCCATCTGTTAAGAATTTATTTACAAAATACACTAAAATGCAAACTGCACCAGAGTGGGACTTAGCATCCCCCTGCTCAGGAAATGGCATCACGCCAGAGCACACTTTCCAGTTGTTACTAAGCTTGAGTACAAGAAATTGGAAGAGTAAAGGGACTCTTACTTCCACTTGAAATCCCTCAGGCAAAATGGCAACAAAAATAATCTTTATTTCCATTCTTATACTGCATAGAGAAGTGGAATCTAATTTCAGAGTGGTTCGTAGAAATAGCATAGGATTGGTAAATAGAAATCCATGATTATAATCCTGGATCTCTCATTACCTTTTCATATGACTTTAGTCAGAGCTTTACTTTCGGAAAAAATTGCATGTTAATGTCTGAAGTTCATTCCAGTACAAAGTCAAGATTTTTCTCATTTTCAAGTAGATACACAAGTGCATGCACATGAAACATAGATGTAACTTATATGGAAGCAAATTAAAACAACTGGAGGTTATTCTGGCTTGACCGATGTCACACACATTGAGGGTATCTCATGTTTTTATGAGATACAGGTTGCCTCGGAGGCGGGGGAGAGACAAGCTCTTAATTGATGAGATACAAAGTCCTCCAAAGGGACAGAAACAGAAGTAAAACAAATCCAAATAGTTCAAAAACCATTAAGAGAAAGAGAAAGATATCATGGGAGGTGAAACGAAAGTAACAGAGAAAAAGAATCTGCAGTTTTTCAATATTTCTTTGTTTAAGGCAATGTGTTTGTGAATGCAAGAGTTGGGATATTATTCATAGCTGAGCACAGAACAGGTGATTGGATCAACACCTCAACATAAAAATCTTTGTATGAAACAAAGATTTAGAGGAAATGTTTATGTTATAGTTCTGGTCAGTGAGAGAACCATGTTAGAAAGTTCTTAGCAGAGCCCATCAGGGAAGCTGAGTTAAAAAGGCTCCCCACCATTTTAGCTATCACAAATAAGATGAACAAAACTGGGGCTCAGTAATTCATAAAATTTTCACCTTCCATGTGCCATACACTGACTTACTGATCAACACATATAATTTTCTGTTAAATGTCTTTACTGATTACCTTGATGTAAAATTTAGCAATTACTTTGCTAGATTATACCTGTATGTCACATATTTCCAAGAGGACTAAAAAATGGTAAGTGTGTGCATCCCAGTGAAGGTAATATTTTGCAAACTCTTACTTGGTATTTCCTAGATGGGATAAATGATATTAACATTACATTTGGATTTTTATTAATTTATTCATTAGATATTGATTCAACAACTATTGTGCTATGATCCTTATGGAGCCTATAGTCTAAAGGTGGAGGGAGACATTAAAGTATATATTTTTTCAATAGCTTTTATATTTATTTTTCAATAGCTTTTAACTTTTAGAGTAGTTTTAGGCTTACAGAAAAATTGTGCATAAAGTACAGAGTTTTTATATACCCTCTTCCTCCTCACCAGTTTTCCTTATTATTAACATCTTGTATTAGTATAGTACATTTGTTACAATAATGCAGCAATACTGATACATTATTATTAACAAAAGTCATAGTTTAATGTTCACTCTTTGTACAGTTCCATGTTTTTTTTACAAATATATGTCATATTTCCAACATTATAGTATCATATAGAATAATTTCACTGCCCTAAAATTACCTTGTGCTTCACCTATTTACTGCTTTCTCCCCATCCCCAAACCCCTGACAACCACTAATTTTATTTTCTCAGTAATTCTTCCTTTTCCAGAATGTCTTATAGTTGGAATTATATAGTATGTAGCTTGTTCAAACTGGCTCCTTTCACTTAGCAATATGTATTTAAGTTCCCTCCATGTCATTTTGTGACCAGATAGCTCAATTTTTACCACTTAATATTTCATTGTATTAATATTTATCCATCCATCTATTGAAGGACATCTTGGCTGCTTCCAATATTTGGAAATTAGACTAAAGCCAATATAAATGTTCATGTGCAGATTTGTGTGTCATCATAAATTTTCAACTTATTTGGATATATACCTAGAAGCACTATTGTTAGATCATATACTAAGCATATGTTTAGCTTTGTAAGGAACTTACAAACTCTCTTCCAAAGAGGCTGTATTATTTTGCATTCTCACCAGCAATGAATTAGAATTCTTATTGTTCCACATCCTTGCTAATATTTGATGTTGTCAGTGTTCTGAATTTTGGCCAGTCTAATAGATGTGTAGTACTAACTCATATCAATCTGCAATTCCCTAATGACATCTGAGGTTGAACCTCTTTTCATATCCTTATTTGTCATCTGTTATCTTCTTTGGTGAGATACCTGTTCATACCATTTTTTATTGGATTATTTGTTTTCTCATTGTTGAGTTTTAGGAATACTTTTTATAGTTTGGACGCAAGCTTTTTATAGTTTGCGAACACCAGATATGTGTTTGCAAAGTCAGTTTCTTATAGACAACATATAGTTGGGTCATGCTTTTTTAATCCACTTTGATAGTCTCTGCCTATAATTGGTATATTTCAACCATTCACATTTAAATGTATTACTGATATAGTTGATTTAACAATTTTAAAAAAAATTTTGTAACAATTTTTTAATTTGTAGTCCTTTGTTTTTTGTCTTTCATTCTTTTTCTGCCTTCTCTAGTTTGAATGGAACAGCATTTTATGATTCGCTTTTCTCTCCTCTCTTAATATATCTACTATACTTCTTTAAAAAGTATTTTCATGTTTTCCTTAAAGTTTGGTATATACATTTACAATAATCTAAGTCAACTTTAAAATAACACTATACTGTTTCATGGGTAGTACAGGTATCTTATATTTATTTAATTATGACTTTGATAAATGGTAAGTTAGAACACATTTTATACTTGGGCTCTAAATTTAGCATGGCATAGAATCCCTTATATATTTTTATATTATAGCTTAATCATACTGAAATAAAACAGAAATATTAAGCAGTGTGTAGAATATTGAATTATTAGTTCCTAGTTCTTTACTGTCCTGTAATGGTATTATTACACTGCAAGTCGTTATGGTGAATGGTATTGAGAGACAATTTTCCATGGATTGCTCATGTTTCTTCACAGCCTGGGCTTTCTGATCTGTTTGAATAGCAAGCAGCCCTGGAAACTAGAAATAGTATCTCCCTCTAGAGAGATTTAGAGACATATTTCCCCAAAGAGATCCCAGGGTAGTAAAAATAAGGCCTGACTGCATCAGGAATGAATGACTTAGAGTTAATCATTTTTAATACATATCCATTTTAAAGAATATATATTAAACCAAATGAATCTAGTTGGTGGAATTTTAGGCTGTATGGAACTGAAAAACATTCAGGCAACTCAGGGTTCAATGCCTCTGCTAGCACAGGAAGCACCTCTGGACATTAAAAAAACCCATTTTTCAAGACACTTTACTTCTGTCTGTTGGAAAATTGTTGTGATGTACTGATTTTGCTGGAACAAAACACTGCCATCTGCCAGTAAATTGTTGTCATAAATAAACAAATGGATGAAGTCTGTCCTGTGAATGGGTCTGCAGGGCACAAACTGTACAACCATATGGGGCAGCCCTCAGGGGAAGAAATTTTTTCTCAGAAAATTCACCCTGTAGAAAGGGATCCTAACCTGGAAGTCTGCACCAAGCTTCTGATCTCTTAGAACTTTCCAGCTTTGTACAGACTGCTAAAACCTCAAGTGATTTTCATGAGAGGCAAATGAGGCAACGAAAAGAAATTCAGTCTTATTGAATGCCTTCTTACTACCTACTAGAGAGAGGGCTAGACAATTCATAATGCCTCATTTAATCCTCCCACTAACATTTTGAGTTAGACTAAATTGTATGTGCTACAAGATGACAAAACTAAGGCTTGAGAGTACAAATTATATTCCCAGCTAATAAGTAGTAGATCCAGGAGATATAAACACAAGGCTATCCATTCCAAAGCTAGAAACTTTCAGTGACAGAATTCTGCCACCACACTCAAATTCTTTTCATGGTATTTGTGCAGGGAGGCTGAGAGTGAATAGTCCTATACAAGTCTGAATCATATGCCCATGCTCCACCGCCTAGAAAAATAGTACAAATTATCACATTTTTAGAGTTGCCTAAATCTTGCATTGACTAATAGGCCAATATTTTCCTGCCTTTACTCACCACCACTATCATCCCTAGGGACTTCTTGGAAGAAAGTGTCCTTAGTGAGGACTCACAAAGTGGTGAGTTACATTCCAGTTACTTAGGCCAGCAATTTGGAGGTTGTAGGAAACTTGTCTGAAATTGTGGTAGAAATCAAAACTGTAGTTTCTTTCACAGTGTTGGATGTGTGACCTTAACACTATGTTTTCTATTTTCTTGTTCACTGATTGTTTAAGAAGCAGAAGTCTGTAGGCTGCCTTCCAGAAATTAGGATACTTGATGCTAAATCATAGTTCTGCTGTGGAATCTTCAGAAAGATGTTCTTGGATTTTCTCAAGTGAAAAGTAAAGGTAATAAATATGGCATAAGTATAGGAAGATTAAATATATTTATCAGGGGATGTTAGGTTCCTCATCTTTGTTGTCCTAAAAGCAGTGGAAGCAGAACCTGTATCTTAAAGATGTCTTTCTTAAGCTGAACTGATTTACTGGAATTTATTTCTGAACCTCATGATGATTTTCCTTGTGAGTAAGTCTCAGCCTTCTTCCAGTCATTTTCTGCTGGTGCTAATAAGTCTTTCTTCACTTAGTTCCATTAAGCTTCAGTTAGTTTCTGACCAACATTGATCTTGGTAAGCTACCTACTGAGATCATTGGTACCTCAACCTCCGGGGCATGGAACTAACTTTACTGCCTTTGATCCGATTTTATCCCAAGCACCTGTGGGCTCGGCAGATTGCAGCTTGCCCTTTTACTCTCTCTGTGCCTGGGAAAAGTCCACTTTGCCAAAGTCATTTAACCTCACACCTGTTTGCTTACTGATCAGTTTGCTTAATGAACACTTTATTTAAAATTTAACACACTTTACCAATTCTCTCTTGCCCTTTCCTGGCTTGCACCTCTTCTTTATTAAAGCATCATGATCAGGAATCTAACTTGGTTCTGGAATGTGGTACCTAAGTTTTCCACTGGTCCTGAAGCCCCATTCTCACCCTCAGTCCACTTTCTAGGGTTAGACGCCCTCCATAGCTTTTGCTAGCTGGATCCTATCCACTGTGATCCCTCCAGCTCTTGGCTAGTGTTCTGCTCTTGAATGGACTGAGAACTTGAAATCTGGCCAGGGCTGCACATCTGTGTTAATATTACCCATTAATACTACCCACTACTTGGACTTCCCCTGACCCAGCTCAACTACTGCAATGAATCTTCTGAATTAGACTTTTGCAAACTAAGACTGCATTCACAACCTATTTTATGACTGTACCCAATACCTTGGGCTTCTAGTTACCCCCCAGATACAGGCTTATAGGCAGATTCCTTCTTGAGAATGTGCCCCTTCTTCCTAAGATGCTAAAGTTTTCTTATAACTGTTGTTTGAACCCACATCCAGTGCTCATACTATGGGTTTATTCTCAGAAAACCCTGTTTTCCTATGTTTGCTCACACCTTGTATCCTGCTCATCACTATTTTTGGTCTCTCATAACAGAACGGGTTGAGTAGAGAGAGCCAAGAGCCTATGACTCCTAGAAGCCAGCTTTCCTCACCCAGCACAGATTGTTAAGTAGTGCTGGGCAGCCATGCATTTCTGCCAGAGTTCAGCAAAACAGTTTTTTAGAAATCCCTGTCAGTAAAGAAGTGAGCAATCGCACAAATAGAGATGGACTTAAGGCAAAGCGGTGCAGCTGTAAAGAGGAAAGTGGTACATTTAACTAAGGGCCTTTTCCCTCCTCAGTATATGCAGCTGTATCCACAAACAAAAAAAAGCTTCTAAGCATGTTCCACTGAAGTATTATTAAACATTGTATTTGGAATTAGCTCTGACTGAATCACACTGTAAGGGTTTGTTCAATGTGATCTGTGGAGACACATTATTAAAGTGGCCTGTTCCAGAATAAAAAGTCAGATCCTCATTAGCTGGGACAAAGAATGTTGGCATCCAAGCTCAAGAACAGAAGGAAAATCCCTATCTCCGAGTGACAGATGTGGGTGTTACTAGCAATGTCGCATAACCCTGGGAATTCATTAAAAGTGTCAGGCTGTGTCACAGGGACACTTTGCATTGACAGGCCCAATGGACAAAAACTGATAATTGCTTTCATTCCTTGCTTACCTTTCACCTTAGCAAGAAATACGATTGTAAATAAATAACCTGATGTTGACACATCACAAGCTTTGTGCAGAAAACTGTTCTGTGAAATGTACATCACAAGGACTGCAAGGCACTTTTCATAAGAGAATTAATAGAATTTATCCTGCTAGTTTTACTTATGTGACCGCTGAATTCCCTTATTCTTAACTAAATCCAGGTTATTTAGTAACTCTCAACTTCTTGAGACAAAAGACAAAGTAGTCAATGGTAAAAGAGAAAAAAGTAGTAAAAACAGAAAAAAGAAAGAAAGGAAGAAAGGAAAAAGTTAGGAGAAAACAAAGAAAGCGTAGGGGAGGAGAGAGAGAGGTAAAGAAAGAAAAGAAGGAAGGAAGGAAGGAAGGAAGAAAGAAAGAAAAAGAAAGAAAGAAAGAAAGAAAATTAATGAATGGATCATGTTTTAGAGGCAGGCATGCATGGACTGAATATCTCCTATTGATACACTTACTGGTGGAAGGGAGTAATTATACTATTTACTATTAAACACTCTTATTGTTAGCTGGCAATGCATACATAAGGAATCCAGAATAATGTAAAGAATAGTCCTTTCTCTGGTTTGGGATGCATCTTTCTATTCATAAGGAGTCCTCAGGGAACTTCCTAAGTGACTTTTCTCTTCTCTTCAATTTTTCATCTCAGTTCCTAATGAGTCCTTCAGTCTCCAAACTCAGCATAACCCCTGTTACCCCCACAGCAGCTCAATGCACTTGAACTCCTCTCATTCTTTCCTTTAATTCTCTGCCTTGCTACCATAGAGTACCTCTTGTATTTGCCTCAACTTCTAGCTCCAGTTCATTTCCAGCTACCTCCAGTCTCTTTGGTCCCTAAATTGAGGACATAGGTGAGACTATTTAGAACACTTTTTTTTTTTTTCTTTAAGCTTTTGTGGATAGCTCATTTGCAGGATAATTTGACTTTTAATCCTGCCAAGATGCATCCTGTTTTAGCCTGTTGTCTGTCCACTATTATGCTAAAAAGTCTTTGCTTATTATATAGAAAGTGACTTGGTCTCTTCTCCTACCTTGAATCTTAGTGCCTACTGCTTCCTTGTTAATCTTGTCTTTGTTATAAACAAGATCTTAGTAAGAGGGTTTTGAAAAGGGTGGGAACAGGAAGAAAATCCTTGGCTCTTTCAATTTTATAAAAAATATATATTCATGCCTATTTTTAAAATGAAGATAAAGTAGAAAATACTCTAAAATGTTTGGAATTTAGTGCACGTTTAATAAATGGTGGCTACTAATATTAAGGGCAAAACTGCTAAAGAGGATCTGATAATTAGTCTGGTACATTGGACAAATGGACACTCTTTTGTCATTACTATCAGATGTTATACTTGAAGAAGAAGACACATTCATGGTAGGATTATATGGCAAATGAGTTCTAGAACAAAACAACGCATTTGATGTGACATTTTTACATCTGGTACCTGATATAACCTCAGGATCATGTTAACAGCACACAGAACTGGATACTGTATTGACTTTGACCTTCTGACCAAGAATCATACACAATGAAAGGAACAATTAAGGAAATGGTTTTATTCAGGCTGCCACAATATAGGTACAGTGTTCATTAATGAGGAACATCTCAGAGAAAAAGATAGGGGACTGAGGTTTTATAGAGGCAAATAAAGGAATTCTGAAGAAAGGAGGAGACAGGTCTTCTCTGAGTTATTGAGGAAGGATAGAAGTGGATCTTATCTGGAAATATTCTAGGGAGAGGTAATCCTTGCAGATTACTGGTTAACTGATAAACCTATTAACATCTGGAACACAAAAATGTGTATGTGGGGGAGGGTAGGAGAATTCTCAGCAGCCCTAGTTTCCGGGAATACTGAGTCCCCATAAAGTTCAAGTTGTCCATCTCCTCTTCTACTCAAGGCAAATATCATTTGTTACTGATCATTTTTGAGATGATTAGAAAACTCCTGAGTGGGTCAAAACAAGGTCTGAAAAATAGTGTCTGGGGGTCTCTTATTCTTGTACAACCAGATAAATCATTTCTTGAGAGGTGGTAGCAAAGATCAACTACTCTAAGGAGTTCAGACATCTTAGAAAAGGGATGCCTAAAATGAAAAAGAGAATTATTAAAAATTACATTAAAGTGAAGAGCCAGGAATTGAATCATGCGGATAACTAGACCAGTGAATTCCAGGATGGCGGTAGAGGAAAATCGTTTGGTTATGCAGCACGGGTTATTGAGTTTCTTCAAGCTCTCAAGCTAGGATGTCAATGCTTTTGTTAAACTTGTCCACAGCTTTGTTAATTCTTACTTAAGGACATCCAAGATCTGAGCATTTCAGCAAACTTTTTTTTTTTTTAACTGAAGTATAGTTAATTTACAATGCTGTGTTACTTTCAAATGTACAGCAAAGTGATTCAGTTATACATATATATTTATATATATATATATATTCTTTTGCAGATTGTTTTACATTATAGGTTATTCCAAGATATTGAGTATAGTTCCCTGTGCTATACAGTAGGTCTTTCTTTCCCTATTTTATATACAGTAGTATGTAGATGTTAATCACAAACTCCAAATTTATCTCCCTGCTCCCACACCACTATCCCCTTTGGTAACCATAAGTTTGTTTTCCACATCTATTTTTGTTTTGTAAATAAGTTCATTTGTATCATTTTTTTAGATTCCTCATGTAAGTGATATCATATGTCTTTCTCTGTCTGACTTCACTTACTATGATAATCTCTAGGTCCATCCATGTTGTTGCAAATGACATTATTTCATTATTTTTTATGGTTGAGTAATATGCCATTGTATGTATATACCACATCTTCTTTATCCATTCATCTGTCAGTGGATGTTTAGGTTGCTTCCAGGTCTTGGCTATTGTAAATAGTGCTGCAGTGAATATTGGAGTGCATGTATAATTTCGAATTAGAATTTTCTCCAGATATATGACCAGGAGTGGGATTGCAGGGATCATATGATAACTCTGTTTAGTTTTTTAAGGGACCTCCATACTGTTCTCAATAGCAGCTGCACCAATTTACATTCTGACCAACACTGTAGTAGGTCAGTGTTGACCTACACTTTTTCTCCACACCCTCTCCAGCATTTATTATCTGTAGACTTTTTGATGATGACCATTCTGACTGGTGTGAGGTAATACCTCATGTAGTTTTGATTTGCATATCTCAAATAATTAGCTATACTGAACATCTTTGCATGTGCCTGTTGACCATCTATATGTTTTCATTGGAGAAATGTCTATTTAGGTCTTCTGCCCATTTTTTTCATTGGGTTGTTTGGTTTCTTGATATTAAGCTGTATGAGCTGTTTGTATATTTTAGAAATTAATCCCTGGTCAGAAGCATTTTTTGCAAATATTTTCTCCCAGTTTGTAAGTTGTCTTTTCATTTTGTTTATGGTTTTCTTTGCTGTACAAAAACTTTTAACTAGATCCCATTTTTTTTATTTTTGTTTCTATTTCCATTATTCTAGGAGATGGATCCAAAAAACTATTGCTCTAATTTATGTCAAAGTGTGTTGCAACTATGTTTTCCTCTAGGAGTTTTATAGTATATGGTCTTACATTTATGTCTTTAATCCATTTTGAGTTTATTTTTGTATATGGTGTCAGAATGTTCTAATGTCATTCTTTTACATGTAGCTGTCCAGTTTCCCCAGCACCACTTATTGAAGAGACTGTTCAATAAGTGAGAAAAGAAACTTTTCTCCATTGTATATTCTTGCCTCCTTTGTCATAGATTAATTGGCCACAAGTGCATGCATTTATTTCTGGGCTTTCTATCCTATTCCATTGACCTATGTGTCTGCTTTTGTGCCAGTACCATACTGTTTTGGTGACTGTAGCTTTGTAGTATAGTCTGAAGTCAGGGAACCTGATTCCTCTGGTTTTGTTCTTCTTTCTCAAGATTGTTTGGCTATTCAGAGTCTTTTGTGTTTGCATACAAAGTAAAAAAAAAAAAAAAATCTTTGTTCTAGTTCTATGAAAAGGGCCATTGGTAATTTGATAGGGATTACACTGAATCTGTAGATTTCCTTGGGTAGTATGGTAATTTTAATAATACTGATTCTTCCAATTCAAGGACATGGCATATGTTTCCATCTGTTTGTGCTGTCTTTAATTTCTTTCATCAGTGTCTTACAGTTTTTCTGGTACAGGTCTTTGCATCCTTAGGTAGGTTTATTCCTAGGTGTTTTATTCTTTTTGATGTAATGTTAAATGGGATTTTTCCCTTAATTTATCTTTCTGATCTTTCATTGTTAGTGTATAGAAATGCAACACATTCCTGCATATTAATTTTGTATCCAGCAACTTTACCAAATTCATTGATGAGCTCTAGTAGTTTTCTGGTAGTGTCTTTAGGATTTTCTATATACAGTATTATGTTATCTGCAAACAGTGACAGCTTTACTTCTTTTTCAATTGGATTCCATTTATTTATGTACTTATTTACTTATTTATTTATTTTCTTCTCTGATTGCTGTGGCTAGGACTTGCAAAGCTATTTTGAATAAAAGTGGCAAGAGTGGGCATTCTTGTCTTGTTCCTCATCTTAAAGGAGATGCTTTCAGCTTTTCACCATTGAGTATGATGTTAGCTTTGCGTTTGTCATATATGGTCTTTATTATGTTGAGGTATGTTCCCTCTATGCCTACTTTCTGAAGGGCTTTTATCAAAAATGAATGCTGAATTTTATCAAAAGCTTTTTCTGCATCTTTTGAGATGATCATATTTTTATTCTTCAATTTGTTAATGTGGTATATCACAATGATTGATTTGCTGATATTGAAAAATCCTTGCATCCCTGGGATAAATCCCACTTGGTCATGGTGTGTCATCTTTTTAATGTATTGTTGGATTCAGTTCACTAATATTTTGAGGATTTTTGCATCTATGTTCATCAGTGATATTGGCCTATAATTTTCATTTTTTTGTGATAATTTTGTCTGGTTTTTGTGATAACTTTATCAGAGTGATGGTAGCCTTGTAGAATGAGTTCAGAAGTGTTCCTTTCTCTGCAATTTTTTGGAATAATTTCAGAAGGATAGGCATTAACTCTTCTCTAAATATATGGTATAATTTGCCTGTGAAGCCATCTGGTCTTGGACTTTTGCTTGTTGTTAGTTTTTAACTTCTGATTCAATTTCAGTACTTGTGATTGGTCTGTTCATATTTTCTATTTCTTCCTGGTTCAGTCTTGGGATATTGCATCTTTCTAAGAATTTGTCCATTTCTTCCAGGTTGTCTATTTTATTGGCATATAGTTGCTCATAGTAGTCTCTTATGATCCTGGTATTTCTGTGGTGCCCATTGTACTTTCTCCTTTTTCATTTCTGATTTTATTGATTTGGGCCCTCTCCCTTCTTTTCTTGATGAGTCTGGCTAAAGTTTCATCAATTTTGTTCATCTTTTTCCATCCCTCACTTTCAGTCTATATGTGTCTCTAGATCTGAAGTGAGTCTCTTGTAGGCAGCAAATATAAGTGTCCCAGATAGTAACTTTTCCAGAGAAAACTTCAGTCCATATAAGGTGTACTACCATCGTGAGGCCTTCAAAATGATCAACCTTCAGCTCACAAGGCTTCTCGAAACCCTAAGAAAATGGCCAGCTGGAAGGCAACATAGGGTCCCAATGGGATTTAGGTAGTCTGGATTTAGTTCTCAGTGACATTGAATCAGGTGGGAAGGAGAAAAATTGGAAAAGTTAGTTTGGGAATACTTATTAGATATTGAAGGAGACTGAAAAATTTGAAATTTTGGTAAAGATTAATGTGGAGGTCTTTTCCAGAAGTAATTTTCCCAGTATGGGGAGGCGATAAGGAAGTCAATAAAATCTCTACCACACAAGACAAGCCAATGCCCTGAAATGCAGAATTTCTTAATAGCCTTTCCTTGAAAATAAAATTAAATATCTGGAAATATCTAATTAATATCATTGTATTTTTGGAAATATTTAAGGATTTCATCATAAGCACCAAATATTGTTAGAGAAGAGCCATATATTTGCTTTATTTTCTCATTGACAATTATAGAAATGAAGCTTTTAAAAGGAGAGAAAATAGCCTGTAGAGTTCAATCTCACTTTGCCATGTGTACATATATATGCATTAATGTATGTTTATTAAGATACATATACAAAACATACAGATTACACATTTATACACATACATATATGGAATACATTTATATGATATTAATTGACAGTGGGTTTTTTGCTGGGTGTTAGTATTATCTATGATTTATATTATTTCTATCTTTGTACTATCATATTTTCTATGATAAACATGTATTAGTTATGTAAGAAATGTTTACATAAGAGAAATAATTAAAAATTTAGAGCAAAATAGGTCTCATGAGTAATGGCAATCAGCTAAACCTGAGGAGTCACATGAATACTGTAATAACAAAGAGAAATAGATCAAATCTTGAAAAATAAGATACAGCTGTATGTTAAGTCCTTCAAACTTATATTTAATTAATAATGGGTGAGAATAGCATTTAGTTACTTTCCAGAGTAAGAAACAGCTGTGGCAAATTTCCTAAAAAAGAAATATTTAAAATATAATATTATTTTAAATTCTTATATTAAAAATGGATACAAATCATTTTTAGAGTTTACTTTTTATTTTTGACATAATCCTTATGCTAATCTAATGGCAAATTGCTACAAATTTTGATACTGACTTCTGATTTACTGAAATCAATCATAATTTTTTGCTTTTAGGTTAAATTCAGGTATCTATATTATTTTAAAGAGTACATGTGAAAAAAGTTATTTGAAATAGCTTTTATTACGTCAGTAAATATCATGTTCTTATAAAGCCAAATTTATCAGGGAAGAATAAAACCTCCTTTTTTTTGCGGTACACGGGCCTCTCACTGCCATGGCCTCTCCCATTGTGGAGCACCCGGGGCACGAACCTACATCCCCTGCATCGGCAGGCAGACTCTCAACCACTGTGCCACCAGGGAAGCCCAAAACCTCTTTTAATAAAAGGAGACTAATGGAAATTCTGTAGAGTTGAAAGTAATCGATTCCCAGAAAACAACATAGTAACTGCTAGACTATATCTTTAATATTGAAATGTCAGGGTGAAGAAAAACTAGATTATGTGTAATGATAATTACCTTAAAAGTTATCAGAAACATTTAAAGTCACTGCCAATATGGCATATGACACAAAACATTTGGCTTAAAAATGGAAAATATGTTCAAATGGTTTATTTGGCACTGGGAATGGCTTTTCAGTGAAGATTCAAAATACAGTTCTGTCTTTGGAATAGGGTCCAAAAGGTAAATCCAAGTCAATGTATGAAGTATTATGGTACCTTGAAAATCACAATAGTAAACATATAATATGGTTACAGGGGTGAGAATGGTGGCAAGTAGAATACCACTGCAGGTCTCACCCTAGGTCTGGGGGCTTTCTCTGTCTCATCTTGCCTTGCCAGTTCTCATTTTTCCCACTCTCCATTTAGGGATGTTTTGGACCATGCTGGACAGTATTTGCATGTGGCTCAGTTCATCATTTTGGGCATAGAAATCTCAGGCACTGTCACTGTCATCTCTCCTGGATGATTCATAGGCAACACCAGACAGATGTTGATGGTTGTGCTCCCAGGCAAGAGCCAGGATAGACCTTTGACTACATACAAGAGTAGTGTGAAGGTGAAAATTTGTAAAATTTGGGTGTAAAATTTAGGTTGATTCCCAATCTAATCTATTGTTTTATTGTGACATAAAATCCTTTCTTGACTTCCCACTAGCCCACCTCTTTTGATGCCCCTTAGTGAATGTTGACTCATTGGCTTTTTTTTTTTTTGGCATTCCTTCTAGAACAATCCTAATTCTCCTCTAAGTAATGTAAATGGATTCCTGACTAGAAAAAGGGTCGCAGTTAATAAAAGGCAAAAACGTTAACGATTCATGTTTCAAGAAATTATTAAGATTAAGGACTGGCCCTAATATAGATTCTTAGCAGGGATCTCTGGTCTCTGGTCATGAGAGAAAACCATCTTCACCAAAAAGTGGGAAGATAGAATGATGATGCTCAACTAAATATAGTTTTTCCTCTGTTCTGACAATAGATATATTTTTACCTTCAACCCAGTTCCATGCTCTCGTATCTTTTCTTCGGGTTAGTAAAAAATACTGACCCCAAATTTTATCTGTGTTTTTCTTTTTAGTGAAAGTCAGTTTACCAGTTTCATCTGAAAATTATATGTAAGGACAGATAAGGGAGTACACTATTATATAGGTGTCTATCTGTCAATTTTTGCTCTGTTTTACTACAGAAAATATGGTGTCTTTGATAACCTCAATTAAAATAATAAGATACTTTCTGGGCTTTCTCCAGTGACAAAATTATTACTCTCATACTCATGATAAGAGCTTACATCTTGTACAAACTGATGTAGAATGGTGAATTAAAGAAGAAAGTAAATTTTAAACATTTAATTGTGTTCTGCTTTACAAATAGCATACGTAAAAGCATGCAGTATATAAAGATTATAAATATATAATCTTTTAAAGTATAGGTTCCTTTAAAAGATTTGAGTATATGTAGTTTATTTGTGAGGTCATCCAGAAAATACTGGTAGGGGAGTATGGAACTATGATTAGAAAGTGAAGAAATTTAATTGTGTTATCGAGCACATCAATATTGTGGACAAAAGATGCTCAGTACTGCTGGAGAACTCTGAGAGACAATACAGAATACTCTTCAGTGATGTCACATTCAGTGGGTAGAGGAATTTGATGCCCATATTTAATTGTCTTAGTCCTGCTCCCAGGTACTTTAACTCATAGCCTGCCCTCTTAATAGGTGAGAGTAACAGTTTCTTGTAATAGAAACTGTTGTGTATCTGTAAATGCTACAGATGTGTATCTGTAGCATTTACTACTACTCATGGTTAATAAAAGTAAGTTGAATTTAGATGTAGAAACACATTTGATGGTGGATTTTCAAAATCAAAACACATAACAACGATCATGAATAATAATTTAAATACCAAGACAATATTTCCAAATGTATCTGAAATGTTTCCTTCATATGCGAAGGAAACAGTATGGCTTGATCTTCCCACATTCTTCTTCTTTTTTTAATTTATTTTTTAATGTATAAATATCACTCTTCCAGTGTGTTGATTACTGCCTCTATGGAATTGAAGTCTGCATGATTACTTGGGTTTGGGTGATTATTTTTGCTCCAAAATAAATTATTTACTAGTTGGTATTATGCTTAAAGATTAATACCTGAAGGTACCTAAAAGAGAAATATAAAAATATAAACTGTGCTTCGTGTATTATGTTATTTACAAATGTATAGAAATTACAGAAAAATGCATATGTGACATCCTTTGAAATGCAGTATGACATCTCTTTTTCTTAATGAGTTTACCACTTTATGTGATCGTATCAGTTGAAAGGTTGCCGCTTCAGCGTGGATGACAATGAAGTAATGAAAACAAAACCTCAGTTGTGTAACTTTCTTCCCACTTGAATTATACTATTTTCTCTGAAATATATAAACTTTTAATTCTATGTATCATTTTTTCTAAAAATAGCATCTTGATCATTTCTGCAAAACAGCAGTAGAATGATCTTATAAATAAGGTTCAATAGATTGTTTTCCCATGGATATTTATACTATATGGTGGAGAAGAATTACATTCTGTACTGTAATTGGAGAAATGTTGCTTGTGATAGTTTAAGAGGTCACATACTTTCTTATACTTCCATATTACTTGTTTTCATACCTTCTCCTTCAAAATGGTGTTCAGACTGGTCTCATATTTATCTTGATCACAGTGATAATGATATAATAGGAGGTTCTTAAAATAGCTGTTGACTGATAGGTTCATACATATTAAAATTAAAATATGTTTGTTTCATTTTTTGGCTGAGACCTTAAAAGTTTGAGGACAAGACAATAGTGGCAAGTATTTTTACATTCTTTTGAGTTTCAAGGCTATGGTTTTCAGATTTGCATTAGAAGATGGCCAAAACCCCTAAAGTGCCACAGATTGTATTTGAATGGAAGTAGGGTTAAGAATATGCCTTTTCTGGGACATCTCACTAGTCTCACTCAGTCTACCTTGCAATTTCAGTATGAAATCTCATTTCTATTAGTTTCATGTTATTACTTTCATTTGACAGATATGGAAACTAAGGTTTAAAAGGTTAAATAACTTGAAAATTTCTAAAACAATAATCATAAACATGATAGCAATAAGGTTCCTCTGTATATATTACTATTCAAAGACATGCCATTTTATAATCTTGTACATTTTTCTTTCTTGTAATCCATTTGTTAAAAAAAGATGCATGATTTTAATAATGTTTAGTAACTGAATGATGCTACATATCCTAAGAGATAAGGCTAAATGGATTATTTTGTGATACATCCACTGAACCTGAATATAAATGCCCTCAGACATAGATAAAAAGAGGTTTAAATTTCATATAATAAATAACATACATAGGACACATGTACTGCTTATAATAAATTTGTGGAATTTATCATAGGGACACGTAAGCCTGTTAAGACCTACTGAATATGACTTTAAAGTAATGCTAATTCCAGGGCTGGGGGTGTGGGGTGGGGACTATGTATCATCTGTGGACAATTTGATAGCCTGTGATATGTGTAACCAATTGTTCTTATTTACATTCATTTGCATTGTGAAAAGCAATTTTACAGTTTTAGTCAGACTTAATAGGCAATTTGCAGCTGAGTGCCTAATGGCATAGTTACTTAAGCCTGCCCCAGAGGGGCTTTCTAGAACTGATATGAGACTAAACCTTTTAAATGTTCAATTGAACATCTTAAAAAGTCAAAAAGTCTTTAGCTATTAGACCCAGTTTGCATTTGCTTTGTCTTATTGAATGCCTCTGAAGACTACCTTGTTGTATTCAAACACTATTTCTCTCTGTAAGTGAGAGATTAGATTCTATAAAATATTATAGCCTAAACCAGATGCGTATTTCTTCAAGGCAATAATTGAAAGAGATACCAGGTAGGTCACAAGTGTAATAAACATGCCTTTGATTCAAGACTTGAAACATTTTTTTCCTTGAATAAGGTATATATTAATATGCCTAAAATTATATTTTCTTTCAGCCTTAAGAAAATAGAACTTTTGCAAAAATAACTTATTTTTCCAGCTCTTTCTCATTTACAAAGTGTTTTCATTACTCTATCTCATTTAGTCATTTCTACATCTTCTCATATGCTTTTATTGCGTCCTTTGTTCTTATTGAACTTGGCAAATTTCCTGACACACAGTAGGCATTCAATAAATATTTATTGGAGTTTAGAATTACTGAGAGTTGCCAAGGTAATGTCTTGAAGAGTAGCCAATTCAGTTAAATATTGAGTTTATAGACTATGATATTGTCAACTTAATTGGTGATTTATACTCAGTGGGGAAGGTCATCTTTAGTTGAAGAAAGTACATTCCACCCCTTTTACAGCTGACTGTGCCAACATAATGTACACAATTAAGGTCTCTGGGTTCGGGTATAGACAGATCTTTATGTGTTCAGCTTTTCTATGGAGAGCAAAAGGAAGAGAACTTGATAGATAAAGCTACCATCATATTTTGAAAGCCATACAAATGATCTCTCCAGAAATTTACATAATATTTTTAGAGAATTCTCAAAATAGTCTAAGCGGCTTGTATTGGTTTGCTCTACTCTGCATTGTTTAAGACATAACACTCATGGGAGAGAGGAGAGAATCACAGGCTTGAGAGGATTCACTAGAAAAAATATTGATATACTCCAAAGAGTAGATGCTATCTTATGTGAAAAGTATTCCTATATGTTTCATGCAGAATGGAGAGAATACAAAGTCCCTGGACTTGCCTTTGTCTACACAGCTCCAAGAAAAAGTGGGTTGCTTCAGACTGCTATTAACACATGTTGCTTGGGGTTCTCAGACACTTTCCTGTGTACTACTAGAAGTAACAGCAAAAGATGTTTTTGCAAAAGTTGACATGGATGCCATAATTCTCCTAAATCAGGAAATTGGGTGTGTGAAGTAGAAAGAATCTGAGGTTTAAGAACAAAGGTCTGCTTTAGAAGATACAGGTAAGAGTTCACATTGTGCTACTATGGAGAAAGTCACTTTCCTGGAGAAACCTATACCACAACTGCCAGATGAGGTTATTAGTATCCATTCCATGAGGATATCTGAGGATTAAATGAGATTTATGCCAAGAACTTAGTGAAAAATGAAAATCAAGACATAAACCTTTTTCTAGCACCTATCGCATTGCCTGGTGTAAAACCAGGGCTTGTTAAATGTTGGATAAGCAAAGGAATAAAAGAAAGGACAAAAATAGGAGTTGTCTCATCCTGTGCTTTACATAAATATGTACAGATCACTGTGGTCTCAGAAGTTTTGTGAGACGTCAGTTTAGGGAGTAAGTCTGATAGCAGTAGGGATAGAATGAGAACTAGAAGAGTAGGTAGGAGTCACTCTAGGAGTAGTAGTACGAGAATAGTTCTGGAGTTATGAGTAGGATGGCAGTTTTACTACTGAAACAGACTTTTAAAAATAATCCAGTACATGCTTTTATAACTGTACCTTATATTTTGCTAAAAGGAACTTAGGAATCATTATACATATATAGACTTTTAATTTGGTGTCTGTCAATTTATCAAGAGAACTATGAATAAAGAGTTCCATTTTTTTCTCTCCAAA
Source organism: Aethalodelphis obliquidens (assembly GCF_003676395.1). NCBI lineage: Eukaryota > Metazoa > Chordata > Mammalia > Artiodactyla > Delphinidae > Aethalodelphis > Aethalodelphis obliquidens. The sequence continues at coordinate 10,877,661 of NW_020837957.1, read as the reverse complement.
TAATACTTATGGAAATAAGTTTTTGATGGCACACAGAGAAAGTGGTTGTGTGGTCATTTAAAATGGGTCAGAGCTAAACATGTAAGTACAATAGAATTTTGGCCTTGAATCTGCTCCTAGAATGAATAGCTAGTGCTCACAGGAGTCTGGGAGGTGCTGTGGATGGGCCTGCATCTTTAATCATCAGCATTACTCCTGGAGAGGGCAATTCTTCTAAGTCCTAAATGTCCATAGTCCACTAGAGCATTTCAGCTTCCCAATGTTTTCTTCTAGGTATGTTTTTAAACCCTTTGTTTCTGAATAAGACAGTTATTCTAGTTCTTCGGAACATAGCAATGACACAGCTGGAGTTTCAATGAAAACAGCTTTGTTGGAGTTCCTCGGCTTACTGTCTTTGTCGGAGGTCCTAAGAGATATCACTCTTAGTAGACTTGGGTTTAACTCAAGCTTGTCGTGTGACTGCTCTATCAGTTTTATTGTTCATAGGATATACTAGAAGTCAACACATGGCACATGATGTCCAATGCACATTATTTTTATTCTTTTTTGAGGGCAAAGGAGTATTAGAGAGAGAGAAAGGAATAGTTTTAAATTAAGTTCAATTAAGTATCACCTAAAAACACAATAAATGAAAAAGTGAATTTCCATATAAAGGAAGGAATTCTCTTATTTATTTATATGTTACCTTTCAATTAGGTGGTCTAATGAAGTCAAAGAATTTTTGTGATTCTCTCCCTAACTCTTCAAATGTAGGTCCTAGATCAGCAACATCAGCATCACCCCAGAAGATTGTTAGAAATTCGGAATCTTGGACCCCATCCCAGATCAGTTGAATCAGGAACTGCATTTTAATGAGATCACTAGGAGAATTAAATGTTCATTAAAGTTTCCTGACCTGTGCTGTAGACCAGCCTCTCTTACTTTACAGGTAGGGAAACTGAGACCTAAAGAAGTTAAACCACAGCCTCAAGGTCATGGCCAGTTAGTGCCAGAAGTAGAACTAGCTAGTGTCCAGATATTCTTTCCCTTATACCCATTAACAATCCAATGGATGTACCCTTACACCTGTTGTGTTTCATGGGCCTGGGTCAGAAGTCATTCTATAAAGCAGTAACTGGGATAACAACATAGAGCCAACTTAATTCTTTGAAACAGGAGAGAGGATTTTGCTATTCCAATCAACCAAGGCACATTATTCCAGGGGAATGAGTAGCAAGCGCAAACAGTATGCAACAGAAAAATTTAAGACAAGCGAGGGTTGTAGCCAGGTAAAACCACCACGGTCATGGAGTTCAGTACAGAGCTCCCTTCGCTGCATGAAGAAATAGCAAATCTTTCAAAGGGACTTGCAGTGGTTGGAAATGCCTGACCTGCCTAATATTTCTCTTTGCAGTGCCATTCATTGAGAGAAACAAGGGATTTCAGCCTGTACCTGCATAGCTAAACCCGCTTCTCTGCTGAGTGATTAGAGAGCAGTGTGGGACTGCTTACGGTAAATGCCTTAATAGAATGAAATCAGGGATGTCATTCTTCTTTCTAAAATGCTGATATCCATAGAGAGATGTAAATCTAATATTTTGACATATTGAAATTAACAGCTACAATGGTTATTCACTAGTTATTTGCATATGACTATTTCATGTCCTGGGACCTTTTTAAAAGCTTAAAGTATTTCCTGAGGAAAATTGGAAACTCAAGGAAATGGAATTTGGGAAATAGATGGCATCTGCCCCTGTATTTTAGTGCTTTTTACTATAGAATGAGAGAATTTACTTACAGAAATTGTTTTTAGATTTACTATTAATTAATTAATTAATTTATTTATTTATTCATTTATTTTCATTTCAGTTTTTCTCCAAAGGAATTTAGGCAGCTTCCTGGGACAAATTCATTAGAAGATAACAAATAAAATTGTTAAGGAATTAGGGTCTGAAGAAAAATGAAGCTGACAAAATAAAACAGGCATGGGGCAATCCCCAAAATGCTTACCTTTATACACTAAATAAAATTGAGATATAAATATGTTTTTCAGCTCCTTATAATCATGAAAAAATAATATATGATCTGTAAGAGGATTTATGATTTCTGTAGCAAACAAGACGCTCTAAACTCAAAACAGCATTTCCTGATCCTGTGGCTAGAAAGTTCTGTGATTTTTCTTCTACAAAGGAAGCACTTTAAGATCAAGTGTTTTGCCTCACATGATACAACTCTCAGAATAGGCAGGTTTCATATAATTAATCTTCATTTTAAAATTTGCCGTTAGATAAAATTTAGACATGCAGTTGATGTATAGAATGAATAATATAATAATTTTTGAAGGGCTAGGAATTTTGTTTGGTGTAGGCAGGACTTTCACTACTAAATTTAGAAAATACATGTTAATTTACAAATTAGCTATGAGGAGCTACTGATATGTGGTTAGCAGTCTATATAAGAGGAAAAGATATACTGAAAATACACATGGCAATGAGAAAAACAAGTATAAACCAATGCATCAGACCTAACTACCTAAGCAATGTGAACACATACTCTGTAGGGCACTTAGGTGACATGCAGCCATTAATTGGCTAGTTGGCTTTCACATGCTATTAATTAATCTTTGAAACCATTAAGGCCTGGCGTGGTACTGGCAGAAAGCAATCACAGTAATCTTTCAAACTGGGAAACAAGGATTATTCTACTAATTAGTATTTTCTCTTTGCTGAAAGCAATTGAAATCTATGTTGGTATAAGCATGCAACTTTTAGCAATTCTCTGAGGGCCTCCTTTCAATTGTTTCTATATTTCCGTTTCTCTTTTACATTTTCCTCTTGTTTCATCTTTTCTTAAATGTGTTTCATTTTGTTTAGTTTTGTTTCTAGTACAACATATGGTATTTTTTGTCAGCTAATAGGAATTTAATTGTCACCGGGGATTCTTATTGAAAAGTATATAGATACTAGAAATTCTGTAAATATTCTAAAATTTTATATAAAATTCTCTAGTATATGTACATGTACCACTTCATTCTGTAAACATTTATTACATGACTGTTATATGCAAAGCAAGAAAGTAAATCTAGACATGTGGCCACTGCCCTCAGCTTGATTTCTAGCTGAGTAGGTCACCATGAGACAAGTGATCATTTAACCACAAGTATAGTAAGTGTAATGAAGGGGAAGGACAGTGTTATGGGAGCACGTAGCTAAGGGCAAGTAGGGAAATCTTTCCTTAGGAAGTGCTTGCTGAACTGCGATCTGATGGATAAGTAGGGATTAACTATGGGAAGGGCTGTGTGAGGGAATAGGGGGAGAGAAGAGTTTGGGGCTATGTCAGTTATACGAAGCAACATCTCTGAAGGCTCTGAGAAGGAGCATTTCATGTTCAAGGGTCTGAAGGAAGGCCAAATAGGCTGTAGGTACAGTGTCTCAAGAAAAAGAAAAGAAAGAAATCATCCCACTGAACCCAGCCCCATTCATTGCAGATTTTCCATTAAAGAAAGCAAAATCTAGTGATAAGTGCTTTCCTGGACCTCATGCAGCTAGACACTGCTGACAAGGCCATAGCCCCAGATTTTCAACTACCAGGCTGTGTGTACTTGCCCTATTCTATACAATCTGCTCAGAACTGCTCCTTGAATTTCCCCAAACCTCTTTGACTTCCCCCCCTCACTATACACAGAACATCATTAGTGTAAAATTATAATTAGAGAAATAGTATCTGCCTCAAGGAATGTGAAACACACTTGGCCTAGTAAGAAGTATGTGAAGAGCGCAGTGTCCTACTTACTGCAGCCTGTTATTTCTGTAAATACAGTAATTTGGAGAGAAGGAAAAGGGCCTAAGAGCCAAGGCTCTGTCCTGCTTTCTATAATAATGGCCAATATGATAGCTTGTAAAATCTCAATTAACAGCATAAGGTAAAGAGAAATGCTAATCAATTTTATCAAAAGGTCTGGTGGGACCTTGTTTTGTATCCAAGATTAGTAAGACTAGCTCTCCAGAAGGAGAGAGCTGGGATCTTGTGTATTCAGGACACTAAGTCACATTGCCCACTGGCACATGGGATCATCTGGAACTGGTCCTGCCCTGGCAGGAGGTTGGTGCAGCTTTTTAATGCCTGTCATTCGAGAAACAGCAGCTCATAGTTGTATGCTCATAAATGCATTGCCTATAAACTATAAGGCTTTTATAGAGTGGGCTCCATTAAAAAATGATCCAGCTATTTAAGCCTGAAGGCGCATTTCAAGAAGTAGAGATTGTTAAGTAACTTTTTTTTTCTAACAAAAGACAACCTAATATTGAAATCACTGAGTTGCTTAAAAATTGATTTGTTTTGCCTATTTTTATTGTTGTTGTTGTTGTTTTTAATGAAAGGGAGACACAATGAATAGCCTTTCCATCTGAGCTTTTGTGAGAGTGTTTTTATGGAGAGTAAATAAGTCAGTCATTCCCACATACTTACTTGTCTAGAGAATCAGGTAATGTTTGGTTGAAAGACCTTATCCCAGAATGTGCTTCACATTAAATTTTGAAATTACTAAGGGTGATTTGTAGATCTTAATGATGATTTTAGGGGTAACATGTCAAAAAGCAAATATGGAAGTAAAATGAAGTCACATATTAGAATATTATACAGCAGTTTGAAATGAATGAGTTACAGTGGCATGCAACTATATGAATGAACATTAGCAACATAATAGTAAATGAAAAAAGTTCTGAAAGATTAAATACTGCATGCTAAAGCTAAAAAATTAAAAACAACATATTAATTTTATAAGTGCAGTAAAAATACATAAAAATAGATGCCAGGTAAAGATGAACATGGGATTTGGGGTGATGGTTACTTTGGGTTAGAAAAAAGGGCAGTAGTATAATGGGGAAGCCATATTGTTAGACAAAAGTTGTTGCCAAAGTACTAGTTGTTCTTTTAGATGGTGGATTCTCGGGTATTTATTTCCTTTTCAAAAATAATCAAATAACTATAATAGATTGATTTTAAAAATGTTCTCAGTTTTTTCTTGCTCTTTATTCCTGCTTCTTACAGTGTGACTTTGAAGTTGCACTTTGCAGGAACGAGAGAAAAAGATCCCAGAGATAACAGAGGGACATTCCTGACCCTGACTGGTCATTTTAATTGTGCCTTTGGAGGGAGAAGAGATAAGGAAGCATGGCCTGTCTGCCATACTGAACTGCAAGAGCAACATATAGCATTTTGGGAGATCTACAGGGCCTCAGACTACCTGTAAACTTCCATATGAGAAAAGCCTGTGTGGGAATAAATAAAGCATAGACATTCCAAATTATGACGTTTTCTCAGATTATATGCTTTACGTTTCAAAGCTGTGTGGCACTTTAAAGATTAGGATTTATTGGGTGAAAGTGATGTAGAGCTGTGGCAGTGGGAGTGAATCAGAATTGCATGGTGTTGGGAGAAGGCTTTTAACAAAGGCATGATTTTGATGTGTGTATTTGTATTATATCCCAGGTCTTCAAACAGTTGATCCTGGTCTCCCAGCTCATAATGAATCCTTTTGTTTACAATTTCAACAGAGGATATTTTGTGGGGAAAAAAAAAGTATCTTGCCCACATTAAAAATCTACCTAATTAGAATACAAGATGGGGTGGTGCTTGGTTATTTGTAGTTTTGGAAACCTCTGTTCCCCATGTATTTCTGATTACAGCTAGTTCAATATCCTTCTTCCACTGTACTGGTCAGTACTTTTATCACTAGTACCTTCTTTCTTCAGCAGTGATCATATAATTTTTAGGCTTAGGGATTCCTGTCTTAGGGTATTATGCTTTCCAGGGATATGTGCATTTTACAAAGAAATCTTTGAACAATCTTTCAACATACTTTTGCTAATGAAATGTCAGAGATATTGGTATCTATATGCTGTTCGTCTGAAGTCAGCCTATAAACTGACGTGGGATGTAATGTTCTAGCTGGGGTGCTTAAAAGTCATGTTGTTGCTATTTGTACTAAAATAGTATTAGTGGTATCGCTTCTGAAATGACATTTGGAATTTTTATTTCATTATCCAAACTGGCCTCAGAGCCGCACTGTCTAATAGGAAGACAGGGAATCAACACACTGTTTCAGCAAGGATCCAGAGAGAAAGATAATAACTCATTCTGTTAGATCCCTACTGCTGGTTCAACCAAACATGGAGTCAACTCAATTATCTATGCTGATGGAAGGGAAAAGTGACCTAAGTGATCGAAAACTAGAAAAAGAAAGAAAGAGAAAGTATTGCCTTGATAATACAGAGAAAATCTTTTTAAAACAAAATTTTAAAATTACCCTACTTAGTTCTTTCAGAATTCAACTCTGTTTTCCTCTCCCCTTGAGCCATTAGGATGGGGAGTTAAGCCTCACTTTGCATAGTGCAAAATAATAGTATTAATGGCAAAAACAGTAGTAATACTTAGCATCTATTGAACACCTAATTTTGTCATATATATAGCTATAAAGAAGATATGCTTATTTCTACTTTGTTTTTTCAGTGTATGAGTGTGGATTTCTTACCAGAGTAAGAGCTAATTTACCCGTACTAAATGGTTAAACAAAATCGTTTTATTGAGCAACTACATTTTCTGTAGCAAATGAACATCCATTTACTATGATACCACATAATATTTATGTTTTAAAAGTCAAATAATATTAAAAGGTTATAATAAGGGGTGATAAAAAAAGAATTATGATAAAAATCATAACCATCTGCCTTTCTTCTTCCACAGATCTAGAGTTTCTCTACAGATAAAACTACTTTACAATCTTTTAGATATTTCTTTGGGTGTTCATACTAACAAAAAATTTAAAAATGAACCTGTACTGTTCTTTTTGACTTTCTGTTTTGAAAGATTAGGATTTTGCCTTGTTACCTTTTACATTAGGCATCTATTACTTTGTAACAAACTCTCCCAAAATTTAGTAGCTTAAGACAACAGACATGTATTATCTCACAGTTTCTGAGGGTCAGGAATCTGGGAGCCCACGTAGCTGTTTGGTTTTGGCTCAGGGTCTCTCATGAAGGTGCAGCTGAGATGTTGACTGGGGCTGGACAAGCCGATTCCAAGAAGCCCCATTCATGGGGCTATTGGAAAGAAGCTTCAGTTCTTTGCCACATAGGCCACTTCACAGGACCCTCAAACCTTTGAGTATCCTCAAAGTCATAGCAGCTGGTTATCCCCAGAGCATGCACATAGGCACAGGTGTTCTTGGGTTACAAAGATACTGTAACTTTTTATAACCTAATCTTGGGCATGACATACCATAATTTCTGCCCCATTCTATTGGTCATACCGAAAAACATCAATGCAATGCAATAGGGAGTTACCTGGAGGAATGAACACCAGGAGGCAGAGCCACTGGAATTCTTCAAAACGGCTGGATATCACAGTTTGCAGCACTCTATCCCTCTATGCCTCGTGCTGCCCCCAATTTCTCTTACTTACCCAGAAAATCCAATGTGGTTATATTACAATTTTATTTAGATCAATGCTCAATTTATATCATATGGCTATGGGAGGTATAATTTGAGACTTCACATGTCTGAGAATATATCCTAACTCAATTTGTCAGGGCATAAAATTCTAGGATGAAAATAATTTTTCCCACAGAATTTCAAACACATGGCTCAATTTTTGTTTATCTCTTGTGGTTGCTTTTGGAAAATCAGACTCCATTTCTATTCCTAATTCTTATATATTTCTTTCTGGAAAATTTTAAGGTCTTCTCTTTATTTTTGGTGCTTTGAAATTGTTCAGTGATGTACCTCATAAAGTTGCAGATAAAATACAGAACACCAGTTAAATTTGAATTTCAGATAACAAATACTTTTTTCATAGAAGTTTGTCCCAAACATTGCATGTAACATATTATACTAAAACATCATTGCTTATTTAAAATTAAAATTTTATTGGACATCCTACATTTTGATTTGCTGGATCTGCCAAACCTAGTACATTCCCCACCCCCTTCCTCCCTTCCTCCTTTCCTTCCTTCCTTCCTTCCCTCCCTCCCTCCCTCCCTCCCTCCTTCTCTCCCTCCCTCCTTCCCTCTTTCTCTTTCTTTCAACTGTGTGGGAAACCCTGTTAATCAGTTTGGGGAGATTAAATAAAGATCATTTCCAAACTATCTTCTCCTCTTCGTTCTCAATTCAATGCCTCACACACATGCTCTCTTTGGGGGAGAGGGAGGGGAATTCTTCTGGTTGTAAGTATGGAGATGGGACTTATACAAAGTTCCCTTATTTAGATTTTCAACCAATGGTCTTGCTTCAGTCACATCCCAACTATTATCTTCTCTGATACCTCATGGCTATAACTTGTGCACATTTCAATGGTTGTGTGCCCTGAACTGGCTTGTATCTCTTTGTCATTCTTATGCAGGCTTTTAGATTTTAGCTTTTAGAACTTAGTTTAATTTTGCTGAGTTAAGACTGTATTCTTTTCTTTTTCTGAAGTTTTCTGCCCTTTCTTACTGCTTGTGTTAGATTGAGGTCATCTAAGAGGCAGACACCAAGATGGTTTAGATGTGTCAGAAACATACTACTCCTCATAGGAAATGCCTGTGAGGAAAACTGGAAAGGGACTTGAGAGAGCCTGGGAGATCTGTCAGACTGTTTTGCAGGTCAGATACTTTGGAAGGAGAGAAGAAAGGAAGGAAAGTTGAGTGGAAGAGCCTTAGGTAGCAATGCAGTTTTAGAGAATTCAGTAGAGTTGATGGGATTGACCAAACAAAAGTCACCTGTCAGAGAAGTCCACATCTCCCAGGACCTGATCTACATTAGAATTCCTTCAAAGCTCACTCCTTGGCCAGGAGCAACTTATGGGAAATGTGGTCTCAGAGTAAATGCAATGGTAGATTCAGAGTGCAGCAGCTGAGCTGTTGGTCATTGATGCTCCCCACAGTAGAAGACCTGAGAGGTGCATTTTCATGGCTACAATATTCCTAATCTTCCATTCACTCTATCCTTGTGGTTTATGTATGTAACTCCCCCACCCATGCACATATATGTAGTAGCACAGAATTTTGTGTGTGTGTGTCTACATATATATATATATATATATATGTAGACACACACACACTGCAAACACATATATACACAGATATGTGTGTATGTTTATATATACACGCATGTATATGCGAATACACAGGAAAACATATATATATCATATATGACATGTGTCTGTATATAAGCACTCTCAAGTTATGAAGTTTTCTCAGATTATTTTACCTTCCAAAGCTGTGTGGCACTTTAAAAATAAGGATTTATTGGGTGGAAGAGATTTATGGCTGTGATAGAGGGACTAAACTATTGTAATAACTGTAGTTATTACTGTTATTCCCATTTTATTTATGATGAAATGCAAATTGATGATGAAAGCAAATTTCTCAAGGTCACACAGCCAGTTAGTGATGGAGCTAGGATTTGAATCTAGATAGTCTGACCAAAGAGCCCTCTATTTTCCACTGTAATATGTTAGCCCTATTCCCATAGTATAGTTTTGTTATACAATAAGCTTTGTTTATCCAGGTTCAAAGGTAGGTTTGGTTAATATATCTAGAGATATTTTATGAGCATCTGAACACCTAACATTTTCATGATTAGTTTTTATTTGTAGAAAGTTATACTTAATGAAAAACTTGGTTTCTCTTCTGTATTGTTATATAACAAATTACCTCCCTTAGTGATTTAAAATAACAGTAATCACTTCTTATTGCTTATGGTTTTTGTAAGTCAGAAATTCAAGCAGGGCACAATAGAGATACCTTCTCTCTCATCTATGCTACTTAGAGTATCAGCTGGAAGAATCAAAGGCTAGGGACTGGAATCATCTGAAGGGACCTGCTTCTGTAAGTCTGATTGTTGATGTTGGCTGTTGGCTGGAGGCTGGGATGAAAATGTTGCTTGGCACACCCACATGGGATTTCTCCATGTGGTCTGTTTTTGTTTGTTTGTTTGTTTTAATCATAGGTGGCTAGTTTCTAGGGGAAGTATCCTGAGAGAGTGAGATGGAGGACATATTGCCTTTTTTATCTCCCCTTGGGGGTTGCACAGCTTTATCTCTGTCACACTCTATTAGTAGAGACAGTTACAAAGTTCCACCCATGTTTAAGGCTTAAGAGAAGAAAAACAGACCTCATCTCTTGATGGAGATGTGTCAACATCACATGATTGGAAGAGCAGGTTGGATGGGATAACTCTATCTACCTATCAATCTATCATCTATCTATCTATCTATCTATCTATCTATCTATCTATCTATCATCTATCTATTTATCTACCTTGTATGGCTGCATTTGGAAAATAGATTCTTCCACATATCCTCAAGTGGAAAACAACTGGAAAACTGGATAAGATCTAATTTCCACTTGCTAGAGAATGCAATGTAAATTTCTTACTATATTTATCAATTTTAGTAACATTTTATAAATACTGTAAACCTATTGCTGCTTTAAAACAGAGAAGACATCAAGAAAAAATAATCTTCGGTTAAGAGTTGTCTACTAAGGGGCAGTTTCTCTTGATTTAAAGTGGGTTTGTTTTGTCTTACAAGATTTCATCTCTGTACTCTGCTGTAATGGTTAAAGAGTGTAAGTTTTGGATCCATACACACTGTTTAAAGCTCAATAGTCACATTTACTGGCTTTTTACCTTGGACAAGTTATTTAACTTCTCTAAGTCTCAGTTCCCTTCTCTATGAAATAGAGAATGATACTAGCTAGTTTATAGAAAAAATTGATGGTTAAAGGAAATAATACATGCAAAATACATGGCACAGAATAAGTCATTGTTATGTTTCCCTCCATTTAGAAATAGGTCTTTAGAAGAACCCTCCTTTTTGGATCAGTCTATAAAGTAAGAAAACCTTTTCAAGCTATAATTCCCTTGTCATGTAGATTCCAAATAGGTTATGCTAAAAAAATTCATTTGAAAATCATAAAAATATATTGGCTTGTATTTTGTTTATATAACTTGAGGTATAAAAATTTGAGACCAGCCTAGATATAATGCCCAGAATTCTGGATTGTGGCACACTCACTAATTCATTAAAAAAATCTTTACTGAGTACCCACTATATGCCAGAATCATGCTAAGGGCTGGGCAAAAACAGTGAACAAGGTAGGCATACCCTAATATACAAACACATTACAAAGCCACATTTTTATTGTACGTTTTTGTTGTGTTACATGTTGTTCTTCTGCTCCTTCCCCAACATCTTGATGATAGTTTATCCTCCATAATTTTAATGGCTTTAATGCTTCACATGTTCATTCACGTGACAATTGTCCAGGTCTTCCTTTTCATTTATTTTAGAAATTTTGAAGGAGTCAGAGAACATCTGTCTTACTGGAAGCCACAGAAAGTTTGACTCATAGATTAACATATATATATATATATATATATATATATATATATATCTCATAATATATAACACCTGTTTAGCCTCTATTACATTTAAAACACATTGAGTTCCAAGGGATTAATGGAGTAAGTTTGAAGTAGAAAGACTCGACACTCATATATTTCTTACTTAACATTTTAAGCTAGCTTCCTGCTTTTTGGCATGAAGAGGTGTACAATAACCCCAGGTAAAAACTCAGAAAAAAATTTCATCTCTGGTGTGCCAAGCTGCGCCTGAAGGAATCTTACTACTGCATTCTTAAATCCCTTAGTGCTTGGTGTGGTGAGGGAGAGTGTTGGTATTAGAGATTTTTTGAGCTCTAACTGTGCATTATTTGCTCTAAAATAATGCATTTTCCCTAGGTGTTAATGTTTTACATGACTTTTTCTCTGTACATATTCTTTGTACTTCTTTCATCTCAAATTAGTCTTTTACCAGTATTCTGTAATCATCAAATGAGCATATAATGCTCTTCCATGCAGTAAATATTTCTGAAGGAACTACAGAGAGGAGTTTCTAGAAAGCATACCACTTAAGAAAAGAAAGTGGACTAAGTGCTTTTCTTTTTCTGTGATTGTCACAGTACATGTACTGTATCACTTAGGTGTTTTGAGGAAAAGGAATAAATGTGCATTTTATATTTCAACACTGCTCTAAGTGTACTTTATAATTTTTTTTTCTTCTGGTAAATTAGGTTATGTTCTGTGTTTTATCACTTCCTTTTTAACTGTTCTTTACTTTGGTACAATTTATTTTTACTGGAATAACAAAGAAGAGCTATTCATGGGCTAATATTAGATGAATCAACAATGGGCCCAGCAAAAATATTTGCTTTCCACATACATATATCTTCTGGCTGTAAGTGTATTGTGTCGAAAGCAGTAGACTTGAAAATGATGGTTCCACTTAATTAAAATAAAACAGATTTGAAGTGAAGAATCATTAACAATGTTCACTAATTTTTATCTTTTGGAGTGATTCTTAAATGATCTGATAATTTTCTCTACTGCATATTGATTCAAGTATCCACATCAACATTTTTGAAGGCAGGCCTTATGTTGAAGGAGAAGAAAGAGGAGGTGGAGACCAAACAATCAATCAACCCAAAACACATGGAGTTTAAATCACACAGACCTGGTTGTCATTTGCTGCCTTCCATACTCACTAGCTGTGTGATTTGGGGCAAGTTAGTTAACCTCTTTTATCTTGTATATTTCATCTGTGAAACACAGGTTATTCAGAGCAGAATAATATGCCTGGCATACAGTAGATGCTCAAGTAAGCTTAGTTCTCCATCGTTCTCCCTCATCTCTCATCCTTTTGGTATTTACACACTGATAGGCTCCAACCTATATTAAGAGGCCATATGATAAGTATATAAAACTAATTGGTTTTGCTGTAACTAGTTTTTATCAAGTTGACTGATAGGTTTGATGTACATATCCAAAAAGTACTCCAAAGAGAAAATTCAGCTTATTTATTTAAAAAAATATTTATTGAATAATACAGCATTCAAGGCACTATGGAGAATTCCTAGATGTTGTAGAAATAAATAAAACACAAAAGTAAGGTCATTAGGGAGAACAAATTGCCATAATGCAAATCAGGATGAATTAAGTGCTACCAGAGAGATGTACAGCATTACATGGGGTTCAGAGAAAGTAGAGAGTATGTTATATTACGAGATAAAATTTCAAGTTGTATTTTATTCAGACATTAAAAATTTAAATTGGTGGAGATAGAGTGGTATTCAAGGCAGAAAATACAGCATGAAAAATGCCCAGAAAGAAGCTAATAATTGTGGGGCAGAATTAGGCAGCAGTTGACAGTTTTATACATCAGCCTTTTGTAACATAAGCTTGCAAACTAGTGTTCCATCCAGTTTGCTTAACTTGTATTCCAAGTAAACTGTAGGTTGTGAAGAGATAGTGAAGATTTCTGAGTAGGGGAGACTGGGAACCTCTTGAAGGCAAAAACTGATCCTTTCATCTTTGAATCACTAGTACCATGGACAGTACTAGCGCTTCAATGGATGATATTGAATGACTTTTCAAAATTTTGATTAATTCACTTCAGACTGTACAGTATTTGAAAACAGAGACTATTGGGTTCTGTTGTTCTTCTTTGTATTATCAAAATATCTAATGCTTGCTATATACCTGATATGTTATATATTTAATATGTGTCAAGCACTGTTTTAAGCAATTTGTAGGTATGAACCTATAAGATAGGAAATGTTATATCTCAGATTTTTTCTTTTTACATCTTTATTGGAGCCTAATTGCTTTACAATGGTGTGTTAGTTTCTGCTTTATAACAAAGTGAATCAGTTATACATATGTTCCATATCTCTTGCCTCTTGCGTCTCCCTCCCTCCCACCCTCCCTATCCCACCCCTCTAGGTCACAAAGCACCGAGCTGATCTCCCTGTGCTATGCGGCTGCTTCCCACTAGCTATCTGTTTTACGTTTGGTAGTGTATGTATGTCCATGCCACTCTCTCGCTTTGTCACAGCTTACCATTACCCCTCCCCATATCCTCACGTCCATTCTCTAGTAGGTCTGTGTCTTTACTCCTGTCTTACTCCTAGGTTCTTCGTGATATTTTTTTTCTTAAATTCCATATACATGTGTTAGCATACGGTATTTGTATTTCTCTTTCTGACTTACTTCACTCTGTATGACAGACTCTAGGTCCATCCACCTCATTACAAATAGCTCAATTTCGTTTCTTTTTATGGTTGAGTAATATTCCATTGTATACATGTGCCACATCTTCTTTGTCCATTCATCCGATGATGGACACTTAGGTTGTTTCCATTTCCTGGCTATTGTAAATAGAGCTGCAATGAACATTTTGGTACATGACTCTTTTTGAATTATGGTTTTCTCAGGGTATATGCTCAGTAGTGGGATTGCTGAGTCATATGGTAGTTCTATTTGTAGTTTTTTAAGGAACCTCCATACTGTTCTCCATAGTGGCTGTACCAATTCACATTCCCACCAGCAGTACAAGAGGGTTCCCTTTTCTCCACACCTTCTCCAGCATTTATTGTTTCTAAATTTTTTGATGATGGCCATTCTGACTGGTGTGAGATGATATCTCATTGTAGTTTTGATTTGCATTTCTCTAATGGTTAATGATGTTGAGCATTCTTTCATGTGTTTGTTGGCAGTCTGTATGTCTTCTTTGGAGAAATGTCTATTTAGGTCTTCTGCCCATTTTTGGATTGCATTGTTTGTTTTTTTGTTATTGAGCTGCATGAGCTGCTTGTAAATTTTGGAAATTAATCCTTTGTAAGTTGCTTCATTTGCAAATATTTTCTCCCATTCTGAGGGTTGTCTTTTGGTCTTGTTTATGGTTTCCTTTGCTGTGCAAAAGCTTTGAAGTTTCATTAGGTCCCATTTGTTTATTTTTGTTTTTATTTCCATTTCTCTAGGAGGTGGGTCAAAAAGGATCTTGCTGTGATTTATGTCATAGAGTGCTCTGCCTATGATTTCCTCTAAGAGTTTGATAGTTTCTGGGCTTACATTAGGTCTTGAATCCATTTTGAGCTTATTTTTGTGTATGGTGTTAGGGAGTGATCTAATCCCATACTTTTACATGTAGCTGTCCAGTTTTCCCAGCACCACTTATTGAAGAGGCTATCCTTACTCCTCTGTACATTCCTGCCTCCTTTATCAAAGATAAGGTGACCATATGTGCGTGGGTTTATCTCTGGGCTTTCTATCCTGTTCCATTGATCAATATTTCTGTTTTTGTGCAAGTACCATACTGTCTTGATTACTGTAGCTTTGTAGTATAGTCTGAAGTCAGGGAGCCTGATTCCTCCAGCTCCGTTTTTCATTCTCAAGATTGCTTTGGCTATTCGGGGTCTTTTGTGTTTCCATACAAATTGTGAAATTTTTTGTTCTACTTCTGTGAAAAATGCCAGTGGTAGTTTGATAGGGATTGCATTGAATCTGTAGATTGCTTTGTGTAGTAGAGTCATTTTCACAATGTTGATTCTTCCAACCCAAGAACATGGCATATCTCTCCATCTATTTGTATCATCTTTAATTTCTTTCATCCGTGTCTTATAATTTTCTGCATACAAGTCTTTTGTCTCTAGGTACGTTTATTCCTAGATATTTTATCCTTTTTGTTGCAGTGGTAAATGGGAGTGTTTTCTTGATTTCACATTCAGATTTTTCATCATTAGTGTATAGGAATGCAAGAGATTTGTGTGCATTAATTTTGTATCCTGCAACTTTACCAAATTCATTGATTAGCTGTAGTAGTTTTCTGGTAGCATCTTTAGGATTCTCGATGTATAGTATCATGTCATCTGCAAACAGTGACAGCTTTACTTCTTCTTTTCCGATTTGGATTCCTTTTATTTCCTTTTCTTCTCTGATTTCTGTGGCTAAAACTTCCAAAACTATGTTGAATAAGAGTGGTGAGAGTGGGCAACCTTGTCTTGTTCCTGATCTTAGTGGAAATGCTTTCAGTTTGTCACCATTGAGGATAATGTTGACTGTCGGTTTGTCATATATGGCCTTTATTATGTTGAGGAAAGTTCCCTGTATGCCCACTTTCTGGAGGATTTTTATCATAAATGGGTGTTGAATTTTGTTGAAAGCTTTCTCTGCATCTATTGAGATGACCATATGTTTTTTTCTCCTTCAATTTGTAATATGGTGTATCACATTGATTGATTTGCGTATATTGAAGAATCCTTGCATTCCTGGAATAAACCCCATTTGATCATGGCGTATGATCCTTTAAATGTGCTGTTGGATTCTGTTTGCTAGTATTTTGTTGAGGACTTTTGCATCTATGTTCATCAGTGATATTGGCCTGTAGTTTTCTTTTTTTGTGACATCCTTGTCTGGTTTTGGTATCAGGGTGATGGTGGCCTCGTAGAATGAGTTTGGGAGTGTTCCTCCCTTTGCTATATTTTGGAAGAGTTTGAGAAGGATAGGTGTTAGCTCTTCTCTAAATGTTTGATAGAGTTCGCCTGTGAAGCCATCTGGTCCTGGGCTTTTCTTTGTTGGAAGATTTTTAATCACAGTTTCAATTTCAGTGCTTGTGATTGTTCTGTTCATATTTTCTATTTCTTCCTGATTCAGCCTTGGCAGGTTGTGCATTTCTAAGAATTTGTCCATTTCTTCCATGTTGTCCATTTTATTGGCATAGAGTTGCTTATAGTAATCTCTCATGATCTTTTGTATTTCCGAAGTGTCAGTTTTTACTTCTCCTTTTTCATTTCTAATTCTATTGATTTGAGTCTTCTTCCTTTTTTTTCTTGATGAGTCTGGCTAATGGTTTATCCATTTTGTTTATCTTCTCAAAGAACCAGCTTTTAGTTTTATTGATCTTTGCTATTGTTTCCTTCATTTCTTTTTCATTTATTTCTGATCTGATCTTTGTGATTTCTTTCCTTCTGCTAACTTTGGGGGGTTTTTTTCTTCTTTCTCTAATTGCTTTAGGTGCAAGGTTAGGTTGTTTATTCAAGATGTTTCTTGCTTCTTAAGGTAGGATTGTATTGCTATAAACTTCCCTCTTAGAACTGCTTTTGCTGTATCCCATAGGTTTTGGGTCGTCGTGTCTCCATTGTCATTTTTTTCTAGGTATCTTTTTATTTCTTCTTTGATTTCTTCAGTGATCACTTCGTTATTAAGTAGTGTATTGTTTAGCCTCCATGTGTTTGTATTTTTTAAAGATCTTTACCTGTAATTGATATCTAGTCTCATAGCATTGTGGTCGGAAAAGATACGTGATACAATTTTAATTTATTAAATTTACCAAGGCTTGATTTGTGACCCAAGATATGATCTGTCCTGGAGAGTGTTCCATGAGCACTTGAGAAAAATGTGTATTCTGGTGTTTTTGGATGGAATGTCCTATAAATATCAATGAAGTTCATCGTGTTTATTGTATCATTTAAAGCTTGTGTTTCCTTATTTATTTTCATTTTGAATGATCTGTCCATTGGTGAAAGTGTGGTGTTAAAGTCCCCTACTATGAATGTGTTACTGTCAATTTCCCCTTTTATGGCTGTTAGTATTTGCCTTATGTATAGAGGTATTACTATGTTGGGTGCATAAATATTTACAATTGTTATATCTTCTTCTTGGATCGATCCCTTGATCATTATGCAGTGTCCTTCTTTGTCTCTGCTAATAGTCTTTATTTTAAAGTCTATTTCGTCTTATATGAGAATTGCTACTCCAGCTTTCTTTTGGTACCCATTTGCATGGAACATCTTTTTCCATCCCCTCACTTGCAGTCTGTATGTGTCTGTAGGTCTGAAGT
The DNA here is from genome assembly GCF_003676395.1 of Aethalodelphis obliquidens. Classification (NCBI taxonomy): domain Eukaryota; kingdom Metazoa; phylum Chordata; class Mammalia; order Artiodactyla; family Delphinidae; genus Aethalodelphis; species Aethalodelphis obliquidens. The sequence goes on along the minus strand of NW_020837957.1, from coordinate 10,859,967 downwards.
GGGTCTCTTGTAGACAGCATATATATGGGTCTTGTTTTTGTACCCATTCAGCCAGTCTGTGTCTTTTGGTGGGAGCAATTAATCCATTTACATTTAAGGTAATTATCGATATGTATGTTCCTATTCCCATTTTCTTAATTGTTTTGAGTTTGTTATTATAGATCTTTTCCTTCTCTTGTGTTTCTTGCCTAAAGAAGATCCTTTAGCATTTGTTGTAAAGCTGGTTTGGTGGTGCTGAACTCTCTCAGCTTTTGCTTGTCTGTAAAGGTTTTAATTTCTCCATCAAATCTGAATGAGATCTTTGCTGGGTAGAGCAATCTTGGTTGTAGGTTTTTCTCCTTCATCACTTTAAATATGTCCTGCCAGTCCCTTGTGGCTTGCAGAGTTTCTGCTGAAAGATCAGCTGTTAACCTTATGGGGATTCCCTTGTGTGTTATTTGTTGTTTTTCCCTTGCTGCTTTTAATATGTTTTCTTTGTATTTAATTTTTGACAGTTTGATTAATATGTGTCTTGGAGTATTTCTCCTTGGATTTATCCTGTATGGGACTCTCTGTGCTTCCTGGACTTGATTAACTATTTCCTTTCCCATATTAGGGAAGTTTTCAACTATAATCTCTTCAAATATTTTCTCAGTCCCTTTCTTTTTCTCTTCTCCTTCTGGAACCCCTATAATTCGAACGTTGGTGCATTTAATGTTGTCCCAGAGGTCTCTGAGACTGTCCTCAGTTCTCTTCTTTTTTCTTTATTCTGTTCTGCAGTAGTTATTTCCACTCTTTTATCCTCCAGGTCACTTATCTGTTCTTCTGCCTCAGTTATTCTGCTATTGATCCCTTCTAGAGTATTTTTAATTTCATTTATTGTGTTGTTCATCATTGCTTGTTTCCTCTTTATTTCTTCTAGGCCCTTGTTAAATGTTTCTTGCATTTTCTCTATTCTATTTCCAAGATTTTGGATCATCTTTACTATCATTATTCTGAATTCTTTTTCAGGTAGACTGCCTATTTCCTCTTCATTTGTTAGGTCTGGTGGGTTTTTATCTTGATCCTTCATCTGCTGTGTGTTTTTCTGTCTTCTCATTTTGCTTATCTTACTGTGTTTGGGGTCTCCTTTTTGCAGGCTGCAGGTTTGTAGTTCCCGTTGTTTTTGGTGTCTGTCCCCAGTGGCTAAAGTTGGTTCAGTGGGTTGTGTAGGTTACCTGGTGGAGGGGGCTAGTGCCTGTGTTCTGGTGGATGAGGCTGGATCTTGTCTTTCTGGTGGGCAGGTCCACGTCTGGTGGTGTGTTTTGGGGTGTCTGTGGACTTATGATTTTAGGAAGCCTCTCTGCTAATGGGTGGGATTGTGTTCCTGTCTTTCTAGTTGTTTGGCATAGGGTGTCCAGCACTGTAGCTTGCTGGTCGTTGAGTAAAGCTGGGTGTTGGTATTGAGATGGAGATCTCTGGGAGATTTTTGCCATTTGATATTACATGGAGCTGGGAGGTCTTTTGTGGACTAGTGTCCTGAAGTTGGCTCTACCACCTCAGAGGCACAGCACTGACTTCTGGCTGCAGCACCAAGAGCCTTTCATCCACACGGCTCAGAATAAAAGGGAGAAAATATAGAACAAAAGAAAGAAAGAGAGAAAGAAAGAAAGAGAGAAAGAAAGAAAGGAAGGAAGGAAGGAAGGAAGGAAGGAAGGGATGGAGGGAGGGAGGAAGGAAGGAAGGGAGGAAGGAAGGAAAGATAAAAGAAAATAAAGTTAGGTAAAATAAAGTTATTAAAATAAAAAAATAATTATTAAGAAAAATTTTTTTTAAAGTAAAAAAAAAAAAAAAATGAACGGATACAACCCTAAGACAAATGGTAAAAGCAAAGCTCTACAGACAAAATCTCACACAGAAGCATACACATACACACTCACAAAAAGAGGGAAAGGGGAAAAAAATAATAAATCTTGCTCGCAAAGTCCACCTCGTCAATTTGGGATGATTCGTTGTCTATTCAGGTATTCCACAGATGCAGGGTACATCAAGTTGATTGTGGAGATATAATCCGCTGCTCCTGAGGCTGCTGGGAGGGATTTCCCTTTCTCTTCTTTGTTCGCACAGCTCTCGGGGTTCAGCTTTGGATTTGGCCCCACCTCTGCGTGTAGGTCGCCGGAGGGCATCTGTTCTTCGCTCAGACAGGACGGGGTTAAAGGAGTCGCTGCTTCGGGGGCTCTGGCTCACTCAGGCCGGGGGGAGGGAGGGGTACGGTTGCAGGGCGAGCCTGCAGCGGCAGAGGCCGGCGTGACATTGCACCAGCCTGAGGCGCGCCGTGCGTTCTCCAGGGGAAGTTGTCCCTGGATCCTGGGACCCTGGCAGTGGCGGGCTGCACAGGCTCCCCAGAAGGGAGGTGTGGAGAGTGACCTGTGCTCGCACAGAGGCTTCTTGGTGGCAGCAGCAGCAGCCTTATCATCTTGTGCCCGTCTCTGGGGTCCGCGCTGTTAGCCGTGGCTCGCGCCCGTCTCTGGAGCTCCTTTAAGCAGGACTCTTAATGCCCTCTCCTCGTGCACCAGGAAACAAAGAGGCAAGAAAAAGTCTCTTGCCTCTTCAGCAGGTCCAGACTTTTTCCTGGACTCCCTCCCTGCTAGCCATGGTGCACTAATCCCCTGCAGGTTGTGTTCACGCTGCCAGTCCCCTCCCTGCGATCTGACCGAAGCCGGAGCCTCAGCTCCCAGCCCCGCCCGCCCTGGTGGGTGAGCAGACAAGCCTCTCGGGCTGGTGAGTGCTGGTGGGCACCGATCCTCTGTGTGGAAATCTCTCCACTTTGCACTCTGCACCTGTTGCTGCTCTCTCCTTCATAGGTCTGAAGCTTCCCCCCTCTGGCAGCCACAGTCTCCACCCGTGAAGGGGCTTCTAGTGTGTGGAAACATTTCCTCCTTCACGGCTCCCTCCCACTGGTGCAGGTCCCGTCCCTATTCTTTTGTCTCTTTTATTCTTTTTTCTTTTGCCCTACCCAGGTATGTGGGGAGTGTCTTGCCTTTTGGGAGGTCTGAGGTCTTCTGCCAGCATTCAATAGGTGTTCTGTAGGAGTTGTTCCACGTGTAGATGTATTTCTGATGTATCTGTGGGAAGGTGATCTCCGTGTCTTACTCTTCTGCCATCTTCCCCCTCTCTCTCAGATTTTTAACGCCTGAAATTTGGTGTTTCAAAATGATTGGGATATATTAATAAAAAGAGTAAAGTTTTTTGTAGTTGTTATTGAGGTGGTTGTTTCTGTTTCACGTCAAGGAAGAGAGTGAAGGAGTAAGAGAAGCAAAGTACCTGCCATATATATCATGCAATTCTTTAATGCCTCCATGCATTTAGTGCCTAGTGCCTGCCAGGCATTGTGCTACTTGCAAACTGACTAAAACGTGGTTGCTATGCTGGAAACTAACATGTGGATACATAATTAGAGCATGATATGATAATTGCCTAGGGCTTAGTATGTGCTTTTTAAGAATTTGTTAAACGAATGTGTAGTAAGGGGTTATAATAGTGCTGTAACTGTAGAGATAGGTAGACAAGGCCATGATAGACATTCAGAATCATACTGTATGTTATTTACATATGTAAATATCTATAAAGAGTTCTGGATTTTCCAGACAAGAAGTTTATGAAAATAATTCAGACATGGATATAGGAGCAACTAGTTTCATTGGATCCAGTCAAGGAATGGAAACTGTAATAGGTTAAGAACATAATTGTGCTTGAGTATTAGATAATGTGTATATTTTGTTTCAGGAAGGTGGATTGTGAGACTACTCCTTTTAAAGGACATGATGGTTTAGTGAGACTAGATCTACTTGTCTGTTTAGTGAGACTAAACTTATTTGTCTCTTACTCTGTTAAGAAAAATAGCCCTGCATGTAAGCATCAATACAACCAACCCAAATCTATGGTTGCTATATAGCCTCAGCTAGTTGAGAAGCAAACCTCAAACTTATTAGGGAAGGAAACCCCAAATTGCATTGGATAATAAACCTATATTTCTTGAAAACACAAAATTGTGTCTTTTGTGAATGATCATATTTAATCTTGGGAGGGTTTAACATTAAATTTTAAGAAGATGATTAAATCAAATCCATAGTATTCATAGTTTTATGTTATATTTGGAAATAATTTGTGAATTTTTGGTATTTTGAGTACTTATAACATTTAAGAGAATTTGGCATTTTAAGAGTATAATTTGCCAATTTAAAGTTCCTAACAGATTAGACTTGTGATTACAATTAAAAATGTGTCACTGAGTAATTGTGAATTTTTTATAACAGGATAACATTATTTTCCTAAACTTGTAAGAAGTATTGGTATTTAATGAGAAATTAAGATTGACTATATTATGCTTAAATTTTTGTTTATAATAACTCAAGTACTTGGGATGGTTTGTCTATTAGACAATCAATTTACTTAAAAGTAGAATATAACATGCTAAATGTATAAGTGCAGGATAAAATATTTAAGGACATTTAAATAAATAAAATCCCTTTTTCTTTTTTAGCTTAACTAAAAATTTGTCCATTTTGTTGATCTTTTTAAAGACCCAACTTTTGGATTTATTTTCTCTCTGGTTTTCATAACCTTTCTTATTCATTGCTACTATTATTCTATTATTTCTTACTTCTACTTGCTCTAAGTTTAGTCCGCTCTTCCCCCCTCCCCCAGTGTTTTAAGGTGGAAGTATCGGTTGTTGATTTGACATATATTTTTCCTTTTTTAATGTAGGCATTTATAGCTATAATTTTCCCTTCTATGCAAGATTTTTGCTGCATCTCATAATTTGTGGAACGTTGTATTTTCATTTTCATTCTTCTCAAAGTATTTTATAATTTCTCTTTTGATTTCTTTTCCCACCCATTGGCTATTTAGAATTGTGTTGCTTAATTTCCAAAATATTTGTGAATTTCCAAAATTTCTTCCTGTTACAGACTTCTAATTTCATTCCATTGTAGTCATAGACCATATTTTGTATGATTTTAATTCTTTTAAATGTATTGAAAATTCTTTCAGAATATTCTCTACTGGAGAATATTCTATGTTCCCTTGAGAATAATTGCATTCTGTTGTTTTTGGTTGGAATGTTTTCTAAGTGTTGGTCAGGTCTGTGTGGTTTATAATGTTGTCCAAGTCTTTTATTACCTTTTTGATCTCTCAACCTATTTCTATCTTTAAATCTAAACTGTGTCTCCTGTGGAAAGCATATTGGTTGATGTTGTTTTTTATCAAATCTGACAATTTCTGTCTTTTGATTGGATTTTCTAATCAAATTACAGTTAATACTATTATTGATATAGTTGAATTTGTCTGCCATTACTTTTGCCTTCAGTAAATCTTATGTCTTTTTTATTCTTCTATTCTTCCTTGTACTAAGCAAGTATTTTCTTCCTTGTACTAAGCAAGTACTAAGAAAGTTTCTATTTTCAACATTTCAATTTCTTTAATATATTTTTTTCTAGACTTTTTGAGTTAATTTCTTAGTGATTGAGCTAGGAATTACTATATATGCAGCTTCCTTATCAAAATATGCTTTTGATTTATACTGCTTATAGTGAGACACAGAAACTTACTTTATACAGTAACTCCCCTACATATGAATGAATTCCATTCCGAGAGTGTATTCGTAAGTACAATTTGTTGGTAAGTCCAACAAAGTTAGCCTAGGTACACAGCTAACACAATCAGCTATATAGTACTGTACTAAAATAGGTTTATAATACTTTTCACACAAATAATACATAAAAAACAAACTTAAAAAATAAAGAAAACATTTTTAATCTTACAGTCCAGTACCTTGAAAAGTACAGTAGTACAGTACAACAGCTGGCATACAGAGGCTGGCATCGAGTGAACAGGCAAGAAGAGTTACTGACTGGAGGAGTGACAGGAGGTGGGAGATGGTAGAGCTGAAGGATCATCAGCAATGGGAGATGGAGTGCAAGCTGCAATTTCACTCACACCTGACTTTGATGGCGCAGGTTCTGGTTCCTTGCTGGATTCAATTCTATCTACCCTCTTGAAAAAATGATCCAGTGATGTCTGGGTAGTAGCTCTTTTTTTCTCCTCATAGATGACATGGTTGTACTGGATGCATTCTGAACGGCTGCTGCAACCTTCATGTACCATTCTACATTTGGGTTCTGTGCCTCAAAAACTAACAAACAGTGCCTCCTCAAATAAAGAAAATCCCCTTGCCATTTCCTGCGTCATGAATCTTCGGTTCTTCAGTTACTTCTTCCTCTTGTCTCTCTTCTTCCTTTCTCTGGGCACTATTCCTTCTTCCCAATTTTTGTGTAGTTATCATTGTACATTTTACTTCTATGCATGTTCCAAAACCAACAATCTATTGTTATAATAATTTATATACTTTTATGGTTTTAAAGAAGTTGAGAGAAAAAGGAGATCAAGCATGTATTTATAAAATTTGTTATATTAACATTTTTATTTACCTTTCTGGATTCTTTTTATCTACCTTTCTGGATTCTTTTTATCTGTTCCTTTGGATTCACGTTACTGTCCGATGTCATTTTCTTAATCCAATAGAACTGTACTCTTTTGTACCTCCTTTGTGCCCTTATTATCAAATATATTTCTATCTACTTTATCCCAATAATATTCATATTGTTTTACAAAATTACTTTTTAAATTACTTAAGAGAAAAATTCATATTGTTTTACAAAATTACTTTTTAAATTACTTAAATTACATCATATATATATGATAACATATATATTATATTGAATAATTCTGCCATTATCTTTACATATGCCTCTGTGTGTGTTTATATATATATTCCAGTTACTCTCTGAGTCACATTCTTTCAGACTTAAAAAACTTCCTTTAGTATTTATTGTAAGGTATGCCTACTAGAGATGGATTTTTTCAGTTTTTGTTTATTTCAGAAAGCCTTTATTTTGCCTTCCTCCTGAAACATATCTTTGCTGGATATGAGATTCTTTTTTTTTTTTTTTTTTCCCTGCACTGCTTCCACTCCACTGTATACTGGCCTTTATTGTTTCTGATGAAAAATTAGCTGTTCATTGTATTGGAGTTCCTTTGTACATAACAAGTCCTTTTTCTCTTGTTGCTTTCAAGATTTTCTGCTTGTCATTGGCTTTTTATGTTTTTAATATGGTGTGTCTTTGTTGTGAATCACTTTGTATTTACCTCTTTGGAGTTAATTTAGCTTATTGAATCTGAAGATTAAAGATTTTCATCACATTTCAGAAGCTTTTACTCATTATTTCTTTGAATATTTTCTGCTCTTTTCTCACCCTTATTTCCTTCTGGTACTCAGGTACTTAATGGTGTCCCACATTTCTCTATGGGGCTGTTTATTTTTCTTTATTCTTTTCTCTCTGTTCTTTGGATTATAAAATCTCTCTTGATTTATCTTTAAGATTTCTATTTATTTTCCATCAGTTTAAATTTACTGTTGAGCCCCTCTAGGGAAATTTTAATTTTATATTAGTTATTATACTTTTCACTTCATAATTTCCTTTTGGTTCTTTGTTATAAGTTTATAATTTATTTTCTGTTAATCTTATAATATCTGTCTATTAATAAATATTCTCTTTTTGTGAGACATTGTCATGATACCTTTGTTTATTTTGTTAAGCCTATGCTTAGTATATTTTTAATGGCTGATTTGATGCCTTTGTTATATCCGAGATCTGGGCCCTTTCACAGGCAATTTCTGTTTCCTGATTTTATCCCCCTGTATATGGGTCACATTTTCCTGTTGCTTTACGTGGCTCAAAATTTTAAACTGAATACTGGATAATAAACTGTGTGGATTCTCTTTTCTCCTCCAGAGCTTGTTGTTGCGGTTTGCTTGTTTATTCTTTTGAAGACTTTGCTTGACTATTTTTGTGAAGTCTATTTTCCCCACAGTGTGTAGCCTCTGACATCACTTCTCAGAGGGGAAAAAAAAACTCACCTATGCAGTCACACTAGATGATTCTTTAGCAGGGTTCTTTTTGACTGTGTTGTGTCCTGACCACTCTATTGAGCCAGCTGCTTCTATTGGTATCATACCCAGATTTAGGCTCTATTAATTGCTGTCTGATTGCAGTATTGTTGCATCAGTGCCCTGGGGCATAAATTGCTCCACAATCTGATGCAATTAAATTCAAGTTCCTTTGCTGATTTAGTTTTTAAGACTAGTCTCTTAGATAGGTTATGTCTCCAGGAAGACTTCTTAGTTGTCTCTTTCTCTGGTTCTCTCTGGTAAACTAGCTGGTCTATGATTTAGCAAGGGCTATCAGCCTCCTCTTAGTTACTTACTGCCAAAATCTCCATTGTTTTTGAGAGCACTCTTAAGGTTTTTAACTTTTAACACTCTTCCAAATAAAGTCAGTTTCCTTGGGAAGAGCTTCAGAGCTCTCTGTTCTTATTGCCTACTTCTCCTCTTGAGCAAAGTCTCTGAACCACTACTCCATAGCTGGTTATAGAACAGTGTCCTACTTTTCCTAGAGTGGCATTTCTTCTTTATAAGCAGCACAATGGGAGGAGGTGATAACCTCTGGTCTTCTTGGCTTGCCTCTTCTGGAACATAACTGTTCTACTAGCAAGCTAGAGTGAGGGTAATTGAGACCCCTGTATTCTATGTCACACATGAAGTATAGCTTCTTCTCTATAAGTAGGAACTGGGTGGGAAAAGTGAGCCCTAAATCTCTCGGCTGCACTTGTCTGGAATTTACCTCAGTATCATGGAACTTGGGGTTACAAGAAATGCTGGTGACCTGCCCAACCTATGAAAATAACATAGCATTTCTCTGTGAGCTTGGGAGAGAGGGAGTACCATCTTCTTGATTATACCTGCCAGGATTAGAGCTTTCATCATGTTGATTGAGGGCAGGGAGGAAGGGTTCAGGTAATAGCTCAAGTACAATAGATTTTTACCTTTCTCACTGAGATTTAGTATATTTTCTTCAATACATGTTTCTTAGTTTTCTGTAAGCCCTTGGGATAATTCTTGGAAACCTTAATTTTTTTTAAATACAATTTTCACTAATTCTGGTTATTTCACTAGAGAACTAGTCCATGAAACACCTCATACTACCAATCTGTACGTGACCAATAACAGTATTTTTAAACTATCCTGAAGAATTTATGCTCCACCAGACAGTCATAGAGAATAGAAAGGACAAAAAGTTCTTACAGAGAAGACCATGTGGAAGAGAATTAGTGAGCTTGAAGATAAAAATATAAAAATGATACAGATAAAAGAGAGGGACAGAACTAAGATCTAAAAAAATAAGGAAATTCTACAAGAACTACCTGACTCCATTAAGAAGGGCAGCATAAATATAATGGGTATCCCAGAAGGAGAAGGGAGGGAGAAGGGAGCAGAGAATTTATTTTAAAAAATAATAGCTGAGAAGCTCCCAAACCTGGGGAAGGAACTGGATATACGAGTTCATGAAGCTAAAAGAACACCTAATTACCTCAATGCAAAATAACCTTCTTCATGACACATTATATTAATACTATCAAAAGTCAATAACAAAGATATAATTTTAAAGGCAGCCTGGGATGGGGAAATGGTAACCTATAAAGGAACCCCCATTAGGCTATCAGCAGATGTCTCAGGAGAAGCTCTACAGGCCAGGAGAGATTGGAATGACATACTCAAAATATTAAAAGATAAAAACTGTCAGCCAAGAATACTCTATCCAGCAAAGTTATCCTTCAATATGAAGGCGAAATAAAGGCTTTACCAAACAAACAAAGGCTGAGAGAGTTCATCACCACTATACCTGCTTTATAAGAAATGTTGAAAGAAGCTCTTCTACCTGAAACAAAAAGGCAAAAGTATACAAAACTTTGAACAATGTATTACATAGACAGACAGAATCATAAATTTGAAACTCTATCTCAGAATAGGTTGTTAACCACTTAATTATAGCATAAAAGTTAAAGGAAAAAAAACCAGTAAAAATAACCATAGCTACTTTAATTTGTTAGCAAACATGCAACATAAAAAGGGAAATTTTGAGAAAACAAAAACATAAAAGAGGAAGAGGAAAAGGATGGAATCCTTACAGGCAAATGAAGACACAATGCTATCAGCAGAAAAAGGACTATTCTATCTATGAGATGTTTTATATAAACCTCATGGTAACCACAAAACATAAATCTAGAGCACAGATGTGAAACAAAAAAAGAGAAACTGAAAAAAACATCATAGAAAACACCAATCTAAAGATACAGAGGGGCTGTATGGATTAAAATAAGACCCAACTATATGCTGCATTCAGGGTTCTCCTCTTAGCTCTAAAGACAAACATAGTCTCAAAGTGAAGGGATGAAAGATGATACTCCAAGCAAATGGCAGCCAAAAGAAAGCAAGTATAGCCATACTCATGTATTCATATCAGACAAAATAGAGTCAAGCCAAAAAAGGTAACAAGAAACAAAGATGGACATTATATAATGATAAGAGAATCACATTCTCAAGAAGACATAATAGTTATTATAATATATGCACCTAACATAGGAGCACCAAATATATAAAGCAATTATTAGCAGACCTAAGGAGAGAAATTGATGGCAACACAATAATAGTAGGGGACTTTATTACCCTATTTATATCAATGGATAGATCATCCAGACAGAAAGTCAAGAGTGCCTTAAATGAAACATGAGACCAGATGGACTTATACAGAAAAGAACCATAGAATTATACAGAACATTCCATCTCAGTGCAACAGAATACACATTCTTCTCAAGTGGGCATGTAACATCCTCAAGGGTAGATCATATGTTGGGACACAAAACTAGTCTCAATAAATTAAGATCTAAATCATATCAAGCATGTTTTCTGACCACAATGGTCTGAAACTAGAAATCAAATACAAGAAGAAGCTGGAAAAATCACAAGTATGTGAAGACTAGGCAACATGGTACTGGACAACTATTGAGTCAATGAAGAAATCAAAGGAGAAATAAACAAATACCTGAATACAAATGAAAATGAAAATATGACATATCACAATCTGTGGGATACAGCAAAAGCAGTACTAAGAGGGAAGTTTATAGCAATATAGGCCTACATCAAGAAACAAGAGAAATCTCAAACAATCTAATATTATAGCTAAAGGAACTAAAAAAAGAACAAACAAAACCCAAGAGACAAAAATGACAATAGAAAAGACAATGAAGCTAAGAACTTGTTCCTTGAAAAGATAAAATTGACAAGCTTTTAACTAGACTCATGAAGAAAAAAAGAGAGAAGGCTCAGATAAATAAAATCAGAAACAAAAGAGAGGAAATTATAATAGATAACACAGAAATACAAAAAATATAATAAAATACTACAAACAGCTATTTGTCAACAAATTGGACAACCTATAAAAAAAATGGATAAATTCTTAGAATCATGCAACCTTCTGAAACTTAATAATGAAGGAATAGAAAATTTGAACAGATCAGTTACCAGTATAAAATCAAATCACTGATCAAAAACCTCTCAACAAACAAAAGTCCAGGACCAGACAGGTTCACTGGTGAATTCTACCAAAAATTCAAAGATTTAATACCTACCCTTCTCACACTCTTCTAAAAAATGTAATGAATGGGAATGCTTCCTAACTCATTGTACAAGGCCAATATTACCCTGATACCAAAACCAGACAAAGACCCCACACCAAAATGAAAATTATAGGACAATATCTCTGATGAACATAGATGCAAAAATCCTCAACAAAATATTGGGACACTGAATACAGCAATATATTAAAAGGATCATGCACTGTGATCAAGTAGGATTTATTCCAGAGATTCAAGGATGGTTTCACAAATCAACCAACCAACATGATATACCACATGAACAAAATTAAAGATAAAGATCATATGATCATCTCAATAGATTCAGAAAAAGCATTTGAAAAAGTCAACACCCATTTATGATAAAAACTTTCAATAAAATGGGCATAGAAGAAATGTGTCTCAACATGATGAAGTCCATATATGACAAACCCACAGCTAACATCATACTCAGTGGTGTAACACTGAAAACTATCCCTCTAAGGTAGGAACAAGACAAAGATGCCCACTCTCTCCACTTTTATTCAACACAGTATTGGAAGTGCTGGCCAGAGTAATTAGGCAAAAAAAGAAATAAACGACATCCAGCTCGGAAAGGAAGAAGTAAAACTATCACTATTTTCAGATGACATATTTTCTCTATAGAAAACCCTCAAGATTCCACCAAAAACCTGTTATTAGAAATAATGAACAAATATAGTAAAATTCCAGAATACAAAATCAATATACAAAAATCTCTTATGTTTCTATATACTAACAACTAACTAGCAGAAAAAGAAATTAAGAAAACAATGCTGTTTACCATTGCAACAAAAAGAATAAAATAACTAGAAATAAATTTTTCACCAAGGAGGTGAAAGGCCTGTACACTCAAAACTATAAGATACTGTTGAAAAAAACTAAATACACAAAGAAATGGAAAGATAGTCTGTCATTATTGATTGGAAGAATTACCATTGTTAAAATGTCCATATTATTTAAAGCAACCTACAAATTCAATACAATCCCCATCAAAATTTCAACAACATTTTTCACAGAAATAAAACCCCCAAAATCCTAAAATTTATGTGGAACCACAAAAGACCCCAAATAGTCAAAGCAATCTTCAGAAAAAAGAATAAAACTGGGGGTTATCACACTCCAAGATTTCAAATTATACTACAAAGCTATAACAATCAAAACAGCATAGTATTTGCAGAAAAACTCACACAGAGATCAATGAAACAGAATTGAGAGCCCAGAAATAAACTCATACATATATGGACGATTAATTTTCAACAAAGGAGCCAAGAATATACAATGGGAAAGGACAGTCTCTTCAGTAAATGTTGCTGGGAAAACTGGACAGTCATATGCAAAAGAATGAAACTAGAACACTGTCTTAGAAAAAACACAAAAATCAACTCAAAATAGATTAAAGAATGAATGTAAGATCTGAAACTGTAAAACTCCTGGAAGAAAACATAGGTAGTATTCTCTTTTAGACTGGTCTTAGCAGTATCTTTTTGGATATGTTTCCTCAGGCAAGGGAAACAAAAGCCAAAATGAACAAACAGGTCTACATCAAAATGAAAACTTCTACACAGTAAAGGAAACCATCAGAAAAATGAAAAGCAACTTAGCAAATGGGATAAGATATTTTCAAACCACATATCTGATAAGGAGTTAATATCCAAAATACATAAATAACTCATACAACTCAATAACAACAAAATCAAACAACCTAATTTTAAAAATGGGCAGAGGATCTGAATAGGCATTTTTCCAAAGAAGAGATACAGGTGGCCAACAGACACATGAAAAGATGTTCAGCACCACTAATTATTAGGGAAATTCAAATCAAAACCACAATGAGATATCACCTCATGTCAGTTAGAATGGCAATTATAAAACAAAAAATAAAAAGTATTGGAGAGGAGGATAAAGGGAATTCTCTTACACTGTTGGTGGGAATGTAAATTGGTTAGCCACTATGGAGAACCGTATGGAGATTCTTTAAAAAAATAAGAACAGAATTACCATATGATATGCACCCTGAAGTTCATTGCAGCTTTATTTACAATAGCCAAGATATGAAAACAACCTAAATGCCCACTGATGGATGAATGGATAAAGAAGGTGTGGTATATATACATACAATGAAATACTACTCAGCCATAAATAAATAAATAAATATATTTTTTCATATATATATATATATATATATATATATATTATATTGCCATTTGTGAAAATCTTGGGTGGACCTTGAGGATTTTATAAGTGAAATAAGTCAGGTGGAGAAAGACAAATTTTGTATGATTTAACTCATGGAATAAAAAAACAAATAAAACAAAAACAAACACACAGATACAGAGGACAGAATAGTGGTTACCAGAAGGGAAATAGTGTTGGGGGTGGCAAAATGGGTCAATGGGGTCAACTGTACGGTGGTGGATGAATACTAAACTTTTGGTGGTGAGCACACTGTAGTGTACAGAAGTCAAAATATAATGTTGTGCACATGAAATTTATATAAAATTATAATCCAGTTACTTCAATAGAGTGTTATAATTTTTTTAAAAAGTTTGTTCTTTACTACATGTGCTTCTATAATTTTAGAATGTGCCAAGTTGTCTGCCTTTTCTTGCTCTATCAGTTACCATGCCAGTGTGGTTTCTCTCTGATCAACACTGGATGACGAGTTTACTACATTATGGCAGGTACAAGAAAAAATTATTTAATCAAATAAATTGTTTAAGAGAGCATAAGATTTATGGAACTCAAGGCACATCTAAATTTTCCTTTAGAATGAGGGCATTTATTCATCCTGCAACCTATGTTGAATGCTGGTGGCTGAGTAGAAATAATTCAGAGAAAATCTGGGATTTTGTGGGGAGATACGGAGTTACCAGAGATCATGACTATTTCTGGATAGAGACAGCAGGAGTAGTAGTATGCCCAAGAGAGCATATAGACTTGAGGAACTGCAAGAAGCTTAGTGTGACTGGAGCATAAGTTTGGAGGTAAAATGTAGCAAGATATTTGATGGTAGATTTAAGGAAGGCTAGATCATGAAGTCAATTTATGTTAGGCTTAGCAATCTCCATTAACCTGAAAAGTGGCATTGTCCCTCAGTTATGAGAAGAGTTGGATTGCAGTACATTTTAAAAACACTTCTCCTGTGGGTCACCCTTTGGTTTTATTTGAATTGAATTTTCTCTATTTTTCATGAAATATCCTTAGTCAGGACTTGTATGAAGCAGAATATAGTATTTCTAAGAGAGATAAAAAGTATCTAAAGCAGAGCTGGAGGGTATGAATGGATGCAAAGGCATCTTTAATTCCCCTGGCATCATAAGAACAGGTGAATTATTACTAAACCATGGAGAACTCGGCATCTAAATCATAGATGGAACTGCATTACTGGAACCTATCAGAGAAATGATATTGTCAAAACAGTTACAGCTCTATTATGCTGTCCACTTTAGTCAGGTCACACACACAGTTGGATTAGTAACAGCTCTAGGCTAGCTGAGTTAAAATTGGATAGAACCAAAACAGATTCATAAGGTCTTGTGTCTTTTGGGTATGACAGGAAACCCTGGGGAAAAGATAATATCCACAATTTCTGTCCCACTGGGCTGTTCATTGTGAAACTAAAGGGGATTTGGAAAATTGTTTATTTATACTTAATTTGGTGAATTGTTCCCTTGGCCCTTAACTCTCACAGTTTCATTTACATAATTATAATTACAACATAGTTATTTCTGATAATTTTAAGCAAGTGAAAGATGTTTTTCCCCTGTGCCCATGTCAGGCATGTAATTGGAGCTCAGTAGATAGATCTTGACTTATTTGGAAGTGAAGGATCACAGTCATTCTCATGGTACCTCTTTTAAATAGAGTCTGGCACAGGTTCTGTCACTTAAAGACTCACCAATTCCTATTTTTTAATCATATTGAAACTAGTTGACATTTTGTCCCCATTGTGTATTGATGTGTTTCTTGTGAAAGTAGAGTTCAGATGCTTAAAGAATTTCCCAGTCCTTTCTTCTATCCCTTATCTCCTTAGAGTTGATAGTGAACCCCTGGAATCAGGGTGACATCCCTAATCCCACACTGCCCATGAGATAAATTTGTCTTTCTTCTTTTTTTCAATATGTTTGTTAATAAATGGAAAGGTGAATTGATTTTTAAAAAGAATTGGGAAACATAGGAAATCTGGAATTCCTTTCCACAGGGAATAATATCTATGAAATAGTATGGGTATACTGTATTAGAGAAGATTAGATAAAATGGTACCTCTGTATGGAAAAAAGCAATTTCTATGGGAGTTATTTTAGACTTATAAGGATTTAGAAACTTTTAAAAGTATCTTTATTACAAAAATAGTTTTAGAGTATTTGGAAAATATAGAATATTCAAAGAACAAAATTAAAATTATGTATATTCTCATTTTTAAATTATAACTTCTGTTAATTTGAAGTATGTCTTAACACCTTTCTTCTATATGATTTTTTAAAAATTAGATCATACCTTTTTTCCCTCTTCACATTATTGTTTGCATGTTTCCACACTACTAAATAATCTTAAAAATATTTTTATCTGGTCTCAGTTTGTTAGACATTTAGATTGTTTCTATTTTTCTCTGCACTGAATAATGGCATGATAATCTTTATTATCCATGATTATTAGCCCTTTTATTATTATTTCTTATGACACTATTAGAAAAAAAAATCATCACAAGATCTGAAATAAACGAAGGATGCTAAATATTAAGCCATCTATATTATCCTATATTATTAATTGCTCATGACCCTTTTTCTGCTACTGAATCTGATCAAGACCTCAAAATACTTTATTTTTCTAGTATATTTATATACTTGTGTTCAAGACAGTCCTACAGTTTGAAACGTTTTGTCATTTGACAACTTATGCCTGATTTTAGCCAATTCAATTTTACTTTTCAAATCCTTGCATGCTGCAATTACTAAACAGTCTAATTTATTAGTATGATTTTTATAGTAGGTTTTCACTCAATCTTATCTACTCCAGATTTTATCCACTCCACGGATGCCTTGCTCTACTTTCAGACTTGCCTTCTTTTTCACATCAGTCCTATCTTGTTCATGCCCTTTCAACATAACTCTTTACTAGGGGAATTAAATACCAGCTCTTAATTCCAGTATTTGAAACATTTATAGAGAAAGTAATTTTTTTTTCCAATTAAAATGTTTTTAGGACATTTGTGAATTGTTCCCTTGGCCCTTAACTCTCACAGTTGCATTTACATAATTATAATTACAACATGGCTATTTCTAATAATTTTAAGCAAGTGAAAGATGTTTTCCCCCTGTGCCCATATCCGGCATGTAATTGGAGCTCAGTAGATATATCTTGACTTATTTGGAAGTGAAGGATCACAGTCATTCTCATGGTACCTCTTTGTTTTTAGGAAAGTTGGACAAAGGGTTAAGTACAGGTCAAGAGTAGTGAAGTATCTGGCTTCATGGCTTAGCTTTCTTTCCCTACCACAAAGTAAATAATACTTTCCATTCAGAAAAATTTAAATATCTTTGGCTAGCTGAAGAAGGGAAAATCTAAAAGCAAGAAATCTAATGACATGTCAGAGGTTTGGATTTCATACGAGGATAGAGACTGTGTGTTTACTCTCAAATGGTCTGCATTAAAATCAGTACTTCGTTTTCAATGTTTAACTTCCTGAACAGTATTGGCCACTGTCCCAAGTTCAATATGGGTATGTAGTGCTTTATCATCTAAATAGCATCTTTTAAAGGAAATCACTGGTTAGTTACAATGCTATTTTATTTTGCTTCATTATCTAGCACTCACATTTGATGGTACTGCACATATTTACTACCCATATTTTTGTGCAAAACAGTGCTAAATAAAAGCAGAATTTTAATGGTAGTGCTTCCAGTGTAAATTGGAAAATGCTAGTATAACTAGGTTCACTAGAGTATGATAGGAGTAGAGACTTTTCTGTAGTAATCAAAGGTTCAGTGTCAGGAAATTAAGGAAATCTGTATTTCCACAGGAAAATGGAAGAGGATCCCTTGAGTTTATGGTACATTATTATAAAAAGCTTGAAGGCAAATTTCCCGTATGTTAGACCTTTACCTGCACATCAAAATGCAGTTGTTGTCATTTACAGTGCTTTATGGGCTTCAAACTACACTGCAAAGATCAGTACATCCTTTTATTAGCTCATGTACTCTTGGAATCTTCTGTTTAAAGTTCTCCAGTAGTCTTAGCTGTTCAATTAGTCGATGCCACATTCTAATGCTCACATGATGCTGCATGTATGTAGGATAATTAGATCCGCTTTCTGAGGTTATTTTTAGTCTTTTCAAAGGAGTTGGGAATGCAATAAATTAGCTCCATGCTGTTATTTATGGGGAAACGACTTGTATTTGATGATAGTTTACTCTGATGGTATTTGGAGAAAATTGGCAAAATTTTAACTTTTTTTTTATCAATGGGTTTCTGTTTCTGGCACTTGCTTTTAAAAAAGTACCATGCCTGCTGCTGTACATAATAAATTCATCACACCATGATCCAGTGCCAAGTCAACTTAGGGAAAAAATAACCTGGGCTCTTGTCTGAGCTATGCATTTTGGAAATGACGGACTTCTGAATCTTAAAATTGAAGTCTCATTATAGGAATGGTGAGAGCCATATGGCCTAAAAAGCCCAAGGAGAATGGATAGAGAAGTACATCTGGCCCTTTTGGCATCTACCACCACATTCTGGTTCTAACACCGCGGAAATGTGAATAGCTTCTTGAGTGAGGGGGTGATTTGGTGTTTCAAGCAATGTTAATAGGCTGTCATTTTAGTTTCGCATGATGTTTGCTATCAGAAAGTGGAATTGTTTCTGTTTAGTTCAACCATCAAATAGTGGGTGCCTATTAGGTATCAGAAACTGTATATAGGTGCTATTGAATGCAATTCCCTGCTCTGTAGAAGTTTGTAGTGTAGTGGGCAAAACAGTTATATAAATGAATAAGTGCAATATCATGTGGTAAGTGCTATCTATGATATAGATAGAGAATGGGAGCTGGAAAAAGTGTGCTTTGAGAATCAAAGTACCACTTCAGTTGGTCTCTGTTCTGCTTCATGCCAGGAATGAGGTTTGGGGATACGTACTGCTAATCTGAACACTAGCACCTCTGTGGGGTTGCAGTGCCTTTCAAACTCATCATGGGCATCCAAGGTCTCTTCCCAGACAAAGTTTACCAAAGACTATGGTAGTACCTACACCAGAAATTATCCTACCTTTCCCTTCCTCACCCAAAACAAAATGTGTCATTTGAAGGAAGTTAGAGTTATATGCCAAGTATATATTTGATTTTACATTGGCATTGTGGTGGTTAAACAATTGATTTTGAAGAGGAATCACTAAAACTAATGCACAGAAAATAAATTTGCATCTAATATGCAAGACACATTATGTGTTATGTCACATTTTGTGTGGGCTCTTTGATTTGTCTGTCAAACTCTTATTTAAACTCCAAATGACAGCTGCTCAGGTTTCACCTTTTTTTTGAAGCTATCCCTGCCCTTGCTTTAAATAATAGATAAATATATCCAATTCTATCACTACTACCTTGACATAGATCACGTTATATTCAGGCTTTATAACTTATTAACTGTGTGATTACGGACAAGTAATTTAACTTCTCTCTCCTCAGTTTCCTTATTTGTAAAAGAGAAAGAATGATCCCTGACTTGTAACACTGCTCTGAGGGTTAACTGAACTTTGCATATGATGTATCTGGCACAGTATCTGACACATAGTGATTAATGATCATTGTTGTGTTTGGCTGTTCTATAAGACTACGCACTTCCTGGTGTCAGGAATAGCACCTTGCATAAGGTAGTATCTCTATAAATCTTGGCTTAACTTAATTATGTCTCTGTCCTTCTAGATCCCAATATCTTTTAGGTAAAAATGGTGGTAAAATGTTTTATTGCTTAAACTAATCTGTCAGAGGAAGAATCTCCTTTTAACTTATGGAAATTCCTTAACTTGGAAGATCCTTAAGGAGTGATATTAAAGTAGGACGTGTTATGATCCTTTTTCAGGGCAATGGAGGTCTTAAGAACCCACATCATGTCCTTAATTACATATCCACTTGTAATTCTGAGGGCAGACATGTTACCAGATTGAATAGAAGGCATTGTATAATGCCCTTTCCAGAGATAATACCCAAAAGAAGCGTTTCATAAATTATGTAGCCTATATAAGGATAGAAAGAGAGCACAGAAAACAATATGCATTAGAGGCCACATTAAATGAGAAAAAATTCAATTTTGAATGAGGAGACAGTTTGAATTCCACCTCTACCCGCAAGCTAATCTGGGCAAATCATTTACTTTAAGGTTCAATGTTACCATCAGTAAAATAAGGTTAATACTTTCTACTCTAGGGATTAGAATGAAAATTAAACATATTATATATAAAACTACATTACACAATGCTTTCTTGAAGTTGGAGATTTTCATGACTGCTAGAAAGTTTTCCCAAAGGCAGTGGTTCTCAACATTGGCTGCACATTAGAATCTCCTGGGGAGATTAAAAAAAACTCCAAATCCTCCTATGTATTTGACTGGCATTTGGTGTTGGATCCTTCTAAAATTCTGGTAGTAACCCATGTATGTTCCTGATGCAGACTTTCTGCTGTGGCCTTTGCCTCTGCCCCTGGCATGGTCACTCCTGTGAGCTCCCCAACCAAATATTCTGTAAATTTTCATGCTGAATTTGGGGATATGCACGAAAGTGTGTGTTCTGCTTATTCCACACATGGACTAGCAGAACTGAGTTCAAACCATCAGTCTGCTCAACTATGATGCACTGCTCTGTTCGCTTAGATATACCCTATTCCAGGCTTGGCTGGAGACACTGTCCTCCTAGAGTTCCCAATGCAAAACACAGCCAAAGTCCTCCTCAGCATTTTCCCCCAAAACCTCTCAAACACATAGGTTGAGACAATGGTCTGACATCTGTTTCCCTTTTTCTGTCTTCTTTATCTATCTCCAATCTTTTAGTTTCATCTGGATGATGTGATCACCCATATGTAAAATTTTATCATCAATTGGGTGTGCAGCTTGACATACTAAAGGGGATGGCAAAGGGCGATAGACTAAACATTTGTGTTCCCCCAACCCCTAAATTCATATGTTGAAACTTTTATTCCCCTAATGTGATGGTATTTGGAGATGGAACATTTGGAAGGTGATTAGGTCATGAGGTCAGAGTCATCATGAATGCGATTAGTGCTCTTACAAAAGAGACCCCAGAGAGCTTCCTCACCTCTTCCACCATGTGAGGACACAGTGAAAAGATGGTGGTCTATGAACCAAGAAACAGGTTCTCATCAGACACCAAATCTGCTAGCGCCATGATCTTGGACTTCCCAGCTTCCAAAACTGTGAGAAATAAATTTCTGTTGTTTATAATCCACCCAATCTATGGTATTTTGTTATAGCAGCCTGAACAGATTAAGACACAAAGTAATTTAGAAAATCCCTTCCTTTTCAACAGATTGATTTTCAAGCCTATTAATAGATCTTATTTTGGACTCAGATGATAAGCTCAGCTCTCTCTTTTATATTCCTGCTTTGCCAGCTTGCCATGGTTCAATGTGTTTTAAAATATTGTTGCTGAGCTGGACAGTAGAGCTCTCACTTGCGTTTGGGTATTCCCACATAACAGGTAAGAGAAGGCACACTAATTTTCAGCTTTTTTTTTTTTCCTTTTGCCACAATGTTTGGGAAAAACAACATTCAAAAGCTTCTAGGAGAAAAATATCCATGTAGCCTAGCCTCAGTTAAGAATACCCCTTCCTGGGGAGTTCCCTGGTGGCCTAGTGGTTAGGATTCCAGGCTTTCACTGCTGTGGCCTGGGTTCAATCTCTGGTCTGGGAACTGAGATCCCACCCACAAGCTGCACAGTGTGGCCAAAAAAAGAAATACCCCTTCCTAGTATTATTGCTCTCTTTTTATCTTTATTTTACAACCTTGCTTTAAGCCAAACATGATCAAAATAATGTATTAAATGATACTTTCTAGAAACTTTATTCCTAGTCCTTTATTCCAAGTATAGTGCCTGAATATTATACTAGTAATGTTGTTGTTAGTATAGTGCTCATATCTATTCACTGTGAAAGTCTTTTATTATGCTAGTACCTAAGGATGAGAACATCTAAGCTCTATCTTTAACATGAGAGTAGTACTTTGCAAATCACTGTATATGTAGAAGATAGTCTTGTGATCTGTAGGATAACCTTATCTGTCAAAGAAATTCTTTACAGAAGTCTTGCTACTACATTTCCATGTTACTTATCATTTGCCCTCTTAAACCCAAACATTAAAAAGCTTTATGGTAGAGAGCATCATACTGTTGGATATTTTCTGTAATTTCCACCCTATTTACAACACAGAAGGACTTAAAAATCCAGGGGAGGAAATTCTGGCTCTCCTGACAGTCCCTGTGTGAGAACCTCTGGGTCATATTCTATTGGTCATTGTGGTGGAACCTCTCAGTGCTCACTGATAGCTGTGTTCTCTTCTTCCGGGACTTGTAACTGGACTGTGTTTTCCTAGCCTCTTGTTAGCAGGTCATAACTGAGGCATGGCCAATTAAATGTGAACCATTTCCAGATGTGGCTCATAATGCATCCCTCCTATTATTTTCCTGTGCTAATGAAATAGAGAGGACTCTGAAGACCTGGGGGGACCAAACCACAGAGTGAAAGGAACCTTCAGGAGAAATATTCATTTCCTTCAATTTTCCTAGCCAAAAGAGTTGGAGTAGGGGGGAGTAAAAGAACTGTGAAAACATCCTTCTTGGATATGGGCAATGTACAAAGTTTTCAGCATATTGACTCCACTATTCCGTGACCCTATGAGGGCAAATAGATATTGTCTGTTTTTTCATTTACGTTCTTCCTCAAGTTTCCTATAATGCACCTCTAGATACCGATTGTTTCCTTTTTTTTGTTTGTTTTTGTTTGTTTAGTTTTTTAATGGCATAAAAGAGAGATTAGTTGATTTGGTAAAGGAGTCTCTACATCACAAATTATTTAGTCATTTCTTTGTTCCCATTTTAATTTTTTTAGAAATGTTTATGCTTGCCATTGTCTCTGTACATATCAGGTGTTCAAAATTGCATTTTCCTTTCTCTCTTCCATATATGAAGAATAATTTTCTTCTATTTGATTATTTAATTTAAGCTCTTGGGAAAATTATGTGTAAAATATCCCAAGTGTATTGTTAAAGTATATTTAAACAATATAAAACATAATATGTATTAAATGTGTATTACAGTAGAAATTTAAAAAGTATATTTAAAAAGTGAAAATCTAGCCAACCCCTAGCTCTTTTCTACTCTTATTCTTCCATGGTAGCTACTGATAATAGCTGGGCATGTATTCCTCCAACTGTTTTGTATTCACATACACATAAGTACCAAATTTTAAGAGAAGAGGTTTAAATTCCCACCACATAAAATACAATTTTAAAAACCTACAATATTAGCCAAATGTTATCTTAAATAAGCCCTATTTTTTCTTAATAGACCTTGAAATTAAAATATTCATCTAAATTTGGAAAAAAGTTAATTTTTTTGAGTTGAATTTATAAAAAATTTACATGCCTTTATGTGTAATTTCTGATGGCCCAAGGTGATTCAAAGGAATCAGTGGACACTGCCTTACATTCGTAGGTTCAACCTTGTCATAACACTGAAAAAGAAAATGATGTCTATATGGTTAAGTTGATACTATTTCAATTAGTAAAATTTTTTGTACCTTTAATGTGGTATCTTCTGGTTTTGGTCCTCTTCCCAAATATTATTAAATCAACAGCCTTTCTTGAAATTCTTGGCTTCAGGATATTGAGGAATTATGTACACATACAATTTAAAGTTATTTTTAATTGAATTACATTATTACAGGATATATTCTGTATATTATCAGTTTGGTGGCTTGCTTTTTTAAACTCAGAAATATATAATGGACATCATTTTATACAGTACATATTTTAACACATTTTAATCGACATTTACATTTCCTTTCTCTCTCTCTCTCTATTACTACTAATGTTGCTGGGAGTATTCTTGTAGAGATCTTCTTGTGACTATGTGTGTATTTATCTGTTGAATACATTTTAAAGATAGAATTATTAGATAAAATTGGCCTCCAAAATCATTGTGCAATTCTGTACTCCACTGCTTTATGCGATCCCAATTACTACTCTGGTAGTTATATTGTGGGATGTTAATTGAGCTCTATTTTGAAGATGGATATAAATTTTAGCAACACTGAAATCTTGGGACTAACACAACCATTCAGTTATGGACTAAATGTTTTTGTCCTTCTCAAATTCATATTTTGAAGCCCTCAGCCCCAGTGTGATGGTATTTAGAGATGGGGTCTTTGGGAGGAAATTAGGATTAAATGAGATCAACTAGTTAGAGCCCCCCATGATGTAATTCATGCCCTTAGAAGAAGAGGAGAAACAAAAGATCTCTCTCTGCCATGTAGGAATATAGCCAGAAGGCAGCCATCTGCAAACCAAGAAGGTGGGTCTCATCAGACATCAAACTTGCTACATCTTGATCTTGGATTTTGCAACCTCTAAACTATGAGAAATAAATGTTTGTGGTTTAAGCCATCCAGTCTATGGTATTTTGCTATAGCAGCCTGAACTGACTAAGGCACATTCCATTGTCCTTTAGTTATTGTTTTCCACTGAACCAGCTACATCCCATTCCCTCTCTCAATTTGATTTGCCTATAATTTGGGTCATTTCAGTGTCTTTCTAGGGGAACTCAATTTTTGGTGCAATCTTACCTATATAATGTCAAGGGTTTATAATCTCTGTTGAGATTTCTTACTATTTTATGTGTAACAAATCACCCCACAATTGGGAGATTTAAAACAACCATCTATTTCAAAACTAGAAAACGATTTGTTTCAAAACTAGAGTCAGCAGGGTACAGTTCTCATGATCTACAGCAGGCTTGGCTGGTGTTGGCTGGACTTACTCATGTGTCTGGGGTCAGCTGCTTCATCAGTTGGGGTCTGGCTGGTCTAAGATAGCTCAAAAATGAGACTGCATCTCTGTTCATGTCCTCTCCCATTCATTCTTCAGGAGACTAGTTCAGAAGGTAGGGTCCCAAGAGCAAGAGCAGAAGTGCAAAACACCTGTTGAGACCCAGGCTTCATATAACATTGTTTTCTCTACATTTAATTGTCCAGAGCAAGTTATACACCTAGCCCGAAATCAAAGAGTGCAGAAATAGATGCCAACTCTTGATAAGAGGAGCTTAGAAAAATGGAAGCAAGTTTGCAGTCTACTCTAGAGTTCATCAATATTATAACTTCTGGAGTCATCTCAGTGATCCAGTCTGCCTCCCAGTTAGTTTCTGATGCAATGTATGTATATGTGTGTGTGTGTACATGTGATAAACCCAAATTCATTGATTTGGAATGGAGAAGATAAAAATGTAACATTCATTTATAGGATGTTCTAGTTAGCTATTTTTAAATTAAATTTTATTTTTCAATTAATGGATTAAATACAAAAAATTTAAGTGTAAAATAATTTTTAACCAATCTAATGGTTCTTTATAAAGCTTAAAACAGAAATAAAAAATCTACTTTTTATGTCCCTCAACCTTCACTAATTCTTTCTACATTGTCCTAATATGTTTATATCTCAATTTTTGTTAAATACATAGTGTTTTCATTACAATTATGCAAATGTTGTTCAGTACTAAGTCTAGGTATATGTTCTGATTATAATTTGTTTTAGCATAAAATTTTATTTTTCAAGCTTTAATAATTTTTTTTTCTAATTTGCTTAGTTTTCTTAAAGCATATGGTAAACACTTCCCATAGACATTCACAGTTCCATAAATTACCTCCAAATATATGGTCATAATAATTACATAATTTATCGGTTCATTTTTTTTTTTACCTTTGGAGACATTCTTCCTGGAGGCTTTGGCCTATTGCTCCCATGTAAAATGTTGTTCTTCAGCCGTACTATTTTCTGAGACTTCCCTCTGCTATTGTGCTTGGAATTTTCATCTCTCCTCTGTTGGTTCCTCTATTATCTCAGTCCCATTTCTTCTTTCCTGGATTGCTTTCTCATCATCTAGTAGCTTCCTGATAAAGGCTACATGGAAAATACATTTTTAAACATTAACAGTCGGAAATTTTCTTTATTCTATTCTCTCATTTCATTGCTCTTCTGCATAGTTATATAATGCTATTTTGAAAGTAAAATTTCTAGTTGTCAACATTTCTGTTGGGAATTCTGAAGTCATTGCGATTATCCTTTATATGTATTATTTTTCCTCTTAGAAAGTTATAGATTCTTCTTTTTCTTTAGTGTTATGAAATTTATGATAGTTTGCCTTCTTTTGGGTCCTTTAAAATTTATTGCTTTATGCACTGATGGGCCCTTTTATTATGGAGTCTCATATCTTAACGTTATATGAAATATTCTTGTATTGTTTCTTGGCAATTTCCTCTTCATTGTTTCTTGTGATATCTCACATTGAAGCTCATATTAATCAGATGTTGAATCTCCTGGATTGATCCTTTATGGGGTTTTTTTTCTCTCTTTTGTTCATTTTTTTTGTCTTATGTTGTACTCAGTTTTATCTTCTAATTATTTTTCAGTCAAAAATTAGCTATTAATTTTTAATTTCCAAAAGCTTTCTTCTTTTCTAACTGTGCCTTCTTTATAACATCTTCTTTTTATGTATACGTCTTTATTATATGAGACTAAGTAATAATTTAATATTTTTTTCATTTGAGTCCTTCTGTCATATTTTGGCTTTCTTTTATGCTGTGTAGCCCTCTTCAAATATAAGATATGCTGTAACCTTTGGTTCCATTCTGTCACACTTAAGAATGAGATAGTAAAATGCTTATTGGAATCTCTGTACATGGTAAGATTGGTGGCTTTGTAGAAGTCACTATTATATAACTACTTGGATTTTGAAAAGGAAGACACACATGTGCCCATCTTTGCTCTAGGTATTCAGGTTTTTAGAAAAAGAACCTTCTAATATTTTACCTGAGAATTATATACCTGGCTGCTGGCAATTCTGA
This sequence comes from Aethalodelphis obliquidens, assembly GCF_003676395.1. NCBI lineage: Eukaryota > Metazoa > Chordata > Mammalia > Artiodactyla > Delphinidae > Aethalodelphis > Aethalodelphis obliquidens. Next base: position 10,833,287 of record NW_020837957.1, on the reverse strand, counting down.
CCTTTTGCAATATTCTACCTGGGGATTATAAACATGGCTGATAGCATAAAGGAGATGGTGGGAAAGGCAGCTGATGTTGCAGAGGCTGGGGTCCAGAAAGTATCTAATTTAATGTCTTTGGTGAGCATCAGGATTAAATATATCCCTAGTTTCTAGAGGTTAGTGTGGAGATGAAGGGATTTCATTTTCCTTAAACAAATTTCCAAGTTATCCTCCTGTTTTCAGTCCTCATCTCGTCCCCCTTTCTGTGATACTCTTTCTTCCAATTCCCAAAAACTTTCATGATTTTGAGTTGCCTTGCTTCTTGTTGAAGCCAACCAATCCTCCTTTCCACTCCACTTGCATTACAAGCCCAATTGTACATAGGCTTGGTTTTCCTTTTCTTTGCTAGCTATTTAATAGTTCTCTCTTTCCAACCTTTATACATAGTTTCTCAGATTTATAAATGCCTCTTCGTTTTTATTAAAATAGAGTTTTTGCTTCTGTTTTTCCTTCCCTTAGATGGAGAAAGAGGGTCGTTTTTATTATCCTGAAATTGAAAGTGGGCAACAAATTCTTAATACTACTTGAAATAGTAAGACTTCACTCCATCTTTTTTACTGCACCTATTTTCAAAATTGTTTGCAGTCAGAGCAAGGCTGTCCTTAAGAGAATAGTTTTAAATTTAAACTCCCAGTCCCTTTGCCCCATTGCTATCTTTTGATATATTTCTGAAAAATAGTATCAAAAACAAGTTGACTGAAACTAATTATCTCACAATTCTATCTTATAGCTTGCATTGCTTTATAGTCTATTTTAGAAGAGAAAATGAATCTTTTATTGCATATGGTAAGGTTAGTGTAAGATTAGGCTGCTGTAAGAAAGAGCTCCCCAAATAATATTTCACTTTTAGAATAAGTAGAGCACCAAAGTCATGGGTTCCTATTATTTTACTTCTTTATTGTCTCAAAGGGCATTATTCTTATCTGATGGTTTAAGTTGGGTCACAGGACTGTCCAAGTGTTTGTAGAAGTTCACTGCAGAATGTTATGGGACAGGCCTAAAAGTGATGACAGCATTTCTGTTCACATTCCATTGTCTAGAATATAACCACACATCCCCATTAAGTTGTAAGGGAAGCTGTGAAATATAGAGACTAACCATAAAACCATGTCCTAGCTGTAACTTCCTTATTCAGAAAGGAAATGTGTTTTAGTTATTATTGCTTCATAATAAATAATAACTCTAAATTTTGTGGCATAAAACATTTTATTATGCTCATAAATTCTATAGGTCATTAAAGTAGAAAGGATACAGCAGGAAAGTCTATCCTCTGTTCCACAATGTCTGGGACTTCAGCAGGACAGACTCAAATGTCTGGGGGTGACTTGAGAGGAAGGCTAGAGATTCTACTTCTAAAATGGCTTTTTCAGTCACATGTCTGGCACCTGGGCAAGGATGACTCAGCTGGGTGGGTCACATGATACTGTCAATTGGAGTACCTACATGTGGCCTGTCCATATGACTTGGGCTTCTCACAGCCTAACAGCTAGCTTCCAAGAGGGAGTATTCTGAAAGTGATTGTGCTAAGAGAACCAGGCAGAAACTGCATGGCCTTTTCTGACCTAGCGTTAGAAATCATGCGACATCACTTCCACCACATTCCACTGGTTACAAGCAAGTCATAAGGATAGCCCACAGTCAATGGGAGGAAAATAAAACACCACTTGTTTGAGATGTGGCGATGTCACTCTATGAGACACTGAAGAGAATGTGGAATGGGATATATTGTGACCATCACTAGAAAACAAAATACTACAAGAGAGAATAGATTTTGGCAAATGACAAGTAAACTCAACCAGAATCTACATTTAAAGAGAGGAAAGCAGAATATATAACACAGGGCCAATTACAAGTAACTATCCAACACATCAGAACCTCAAACAAGTTGAAACATATCATTCTTCCTTGTAACCTGCATTCTGCTTGGAAAATTTATTCCTCTAGTTCCGGAAAATAACATGTCATTTCCAAGCTTTTGCCTTTATTCATGCAGTCTCTCAGTTTGAAATTACCTTCCCTACATTATTTATTGAAATCCATCAAAAGAGACTTAAATACTATCTCCTTAGAAAAGCTGACACTGACAGTGATACCTCCAACTACAATTAATCATACCCTCTCTGATTGCTACAGTACAGCATTTCAAATTCCATTTAGTACTCTATTCTATTTTTATTATGATTAGATATTTATAGATACAATTTCTTCATTAGTCTGTATGGTCCTCCAGAGATACATACCTTATGTGTGTTCACTTTTGTTTCCTCAGAAGGCTTTGATTATGACAGACTGCTATATTAATCACCATATAATTAATTGAGATACAAATGGTTCTGTTAAATAAACATATATATTTTATGCACTAATCCATTAGTAGGTCTAGCTCTAATTTATGTGTATCTCCTGTATGATTGGAGAAGGTTAGAGGTGGATAGAATGAAGCAAACTGAGGGAAATTTTGGAAAATGTAGGGGATTTAGGTCTAGATATTTTAATATATTCCAGGAAGGGGAAATGTATATTTTCCCTCTGATCCAATCAGTCCCAATATAAGTGAGAACAATTTTCTCTAAAAGCTTCCTTATTAGTCCTATTCAATCCTTGCTTATTAGTGATTAGATTCAATCCTGGCTTATTACTATATCTGGAAATTCAGAAAGAATTAAATCTTCATCCCCATTGGATCCTTATGCTCCCAGATTCTGTGGTGTTTCCTGATAGTTTTGCTTCTGGCTTTAGATACAATTCACATAAAGGCCAAGGCCTCTGCTATCATCTCTTCCCCCTGGGACCCCCAATGATGTTTTACTTTGCTTTGTGAATCATAACCCAAATGTTCATTCTTTGATTCAGGTTGATTTAATATATCTTCCCCCATTACTATCTGTCAGACTGGCTACAACTGGCTACAGTGGAGCTGTAACAACTTGTGGTTCATCTCACCCTGGAGTCAGGGTAAACCAAGCTCAGATAGAAGCAACAAACTTCTTTGTTAATTTTATCTCTACCACTCTCTGTGGTCCCCTGAAAATAACTAATTATTGAATCTTTTCTTCCTGTGTAACCTAGAGATAAATGCATTGATTCATCTCTCGTAGGTGCTGAATGGTTTAACTATGACTATATAGGATATAAAAATTGTAATTCAATGCTACTTTAGGTGCTGTTAGCAACATATTACTAATTGCATGAGTCATCACATTCCTCCACACATCTTAGATAGTCTTTGCCTTGATAGTTTTCACACCCACATTAAGTTCAAATTTAGAATCTTCATGTGTGTTCACTACATTTGAGCAGTTAGCATATATTGTTTCCTTTTTGTTTTTAGTTTATAATGACATAGATGATTTCTCTAAAATAAAACATTTTAAGACTTATTCATCCTAGCTATGCTGTAAAATGCAGGTTTTCAATGAAACTTTTGAAAACTAAATTGCTGATTTTAGAAAAAAAATCTGTAAAACTTGTATTTATAATTTTTTTTAAACAAAGAGAGACATTGTATTTTTCTGGTAAGGTAGAATTTATAAACATCCAATAATTAGTTATATGTTGATAATATATTCTGGGTTTTGATAAACATTTAAATAGCACTATTACTTTCTATGTATTAAATATTGAATTTTCTCATGGCAAATTCTGTACCTGACTCTCCTTTTCTCTAAGTTTGAACATTTTAGACAATAAGTTGTTTGGAGTTTAGTTGACTTTTCAAGTAACTTTAAGAAGTTTACACTATGACTCAGTCTTTTACTAAAAAGTTATTTTGCATACTGAAAGTTCCAGTTAGAGTACAGTGTGACATTAATTTGATATGTTTGAAGGAAATATTTGTCTTTACTGGAATGACCATAGTTCTACATTTTCTTACAAAGCAACAAATTTTTTCCAATATCTGAGAAAAGTAGAAATTTTTGTGTCCCAAGGCAGTTACTTTTTTTATTTTTTGATGAGATTTAATTAACATTGTATTAGTTTTTAGGTGTGCAACATAATTGTTTGATACATGTATGTATTATGATGTGATCACCACAAGTTTAGTTAACATTCATTACACACAGTTACAGGGTTTTTTTCTTATGATGAGAATTTTTAAGATTTAGTCTCTAGAAAAGACAGCCTCGTCAATAAGTGGTGCTGGGAAAACTGTACAGCTACATGTAAAAGAATGAAATAAGAGCACTACCTAACACCATACACAAAAATAAACTCAAAGTGGATTAAAGACTTAAATGTAGACCAGCCACTGTAAAGCTTTTAGAGGAAAACATAGGAAAAACACTCTGACATAAACCACAGCAAGATCTTTTTTGACTCACCTCATAGAGTAACAGAAATAAAAACAAAAATTAAAAAATGGGACTTAATTAAACTTAAAAGCTTTTGCACAGCAAAGAAAACTGTAAACAAGACAAAAAGACAACCCTCAAAATGGGAGAAAATATTTGCAAATGAAATAACAGACAAAGGATTAATCTCCAAAATATACAAACAGTTCATGGAGCTCACTATCAAAAAAACAAACAATCCACTTAATAAATGAGCAGAAGACCTAAATAGACATTTCACCAAAGAAGACATACAGATGGCCAAGAGGCACATGAAAAGATGTTCAACATCACTAATAATTAGAGAAATGCAAATCAGAACTACAATAAGGTATCACTTCACACTGGTCAGAATGGCCTTTATCAAAAAAGCTAGAAACAATAAATGCTGGAAAGGGTGTGGTAAAAAGGGAACCCTCCTACACTGTTGGTGGGAATGTAAATTGATATAACCACTATGGAAAACAGTATGGAGGTTCCTTAAAAAACTAAAAATAGAGCTACCATATGACACAGCAATCCCACTACTGGGCATATACCCTGAGAAAACTGTAATTTAAAAAGAGACATGCACCACAATGTTCATTACAGCACTATTTACAATATCCAGGACATGGAACCAGCCTAAATGTCCATCAACAGATGAATGGATAAAGAAGATGTGGAACATATATACAATGGAATATTACTCAGCCATAAAAAGAAACGAAATTGAGTTATTTATAGTGAGGTGGATGGACCTAGAGTCTGTCATACAGAGTGAAGTAAGTCAGAAAGAGAAAAACAAATACCGTATGCTAACGCTTATATGTGGAATCTAAAAAAAAGAAAAAAAGGTACTGATGAACCTAGCTGCAGGGCAGGAATAAAGGGGTAGACATAGAGAATGGACTTGATGACATGGTGTGGGAGGGCAAAGCTTGGGTGAAGTGAGAGTAGCATTGACATATATACACTACCAAATGTAAAATAGTTGGCTGGTGGGAAGCAGCAACATAGTACAGGGAGATTGGCTCAGTGCTTTACGATGACCTAGAGGGGTGGAAGAGGGAGGATGGGAAGGAGGCTCAAGAGGGAGGGGATATGGGGACATGTGTATGCACAAGGCTGATTCGCTTTGTTGTGCAACAGAAACTAACACAGTATTGTGAAGCAATTACACTCCAATAAAGATCTATTAAAAAAAAACCTTTCAAATATATAATACAATATTGTTAACTATAGTCACCTGTACTATACATTACATCCCCAGGACTTATTTTATAACTGGAATCTTGTACCTTTTGATCACCTTCACCTAATTGACCTACCCCCTCAACCTCCACCTCTGGCAACCACCAATCTCTTCTCTGTATCTATGAGTGTTGGTTCTTCTTTTTTTAGATTCCACATATAAGTGTTTTCTGTCTGACTTATTTCACTTAGCAAATGCCTTCAAGATCCATCCATGTTATTGACAATGGTTGGATATCCTTTTTATGGCCTAATAATATTCCATTATATATTTTCTATATTTATATATATATATATATATATTTGTCACATTTATATAAATTTATCACATTTTCTTTATCCATTAATCTGTTGATGGAAACTATGGAATATCTTATGATATTTCTATTTTTTTTAAATTTTTTGAGGAAGCTCCATACTGTTTTCCATAGTTTCCATAGTGGTTGCACTGATTTACATTCCCACCAACAGTTCACAAAGGTTTTATTTTCTCCACTTCATTGCCTACATTTGTTATTTCTTGTCTTTTTGATAATAGCTATTCTGACAGGTGTGAGGTGATATTGCTATCAAATCCAAGCTCATACTGCTCACCAAGAGACAGGCCAATAAATTGAGAGACAAGGTATTGGGAAAAGGAATAGCGACTTTATTTGGAAAGATGGTGGACTAATGTCCCAAAGAACCATCCTACCTGAGTTAGAATTCAGGCTTCTTTTATACCAAAAGGGGAGAGAGGGGTGTAGCTGGTTGTTGCAGACTTCTTGGCACCAGCAGATGTGATAATCCTTTGTTCTTGCAGCTGTCCAGGTAGGCCTGGTCATGATGTTCCTGCAAACCTTCAACAAGACAAATGTTATTTTCTCTTCTGCAATTTTGTATCTCTATATGAATGAAAGGTCAAGCCTGGGAGGCAGAGCATTGAGGAAATGCTGTTATGCATATTTCAGGCTATAGGCAACATTCTTTTACTGATTGAAGAGACAAAGGTACAGAACCAGCATGATTAAGCACAGGCAACAGAACACAAAGATTAGAGCTAGAGAAATGTATCCAATATGGAGTCAGTTTGTTCTTCTCTGTTGTAATATTTCATAGTGGTTTTGATTTGCATTTTCCTGATGGTTAGTGATGTTAAGCACTTTTTCCTGTATCTGTTGGCCATCTGTACGTCTTTGGGGAAACATCTATTCAGATCCTCTGCCCATTTTTTCATAGATTGTTTTTTTATCTATTGAGTTATATAAATTCTTTATATATTTTGTATATTCATCTTTTAATGGATATGATTTGCAAATATTTTCTCCCATTTTGTAGGTTGCCTTTTCATTATGTTGATTTTTTTTTTTCTGTATACAAGTTTTTGGTTAACTATTTAGTTTTAGTTGATTTGTAAATAGATGACACTGTGCTACATTTTGTTAGTGAGATACGTGAATAAAAAGATTGTCTACTATATATTAAGGAAAGTAAATAAAGGCAGAAAAAATTGACAATCCCATGGAGCAGATGAAAAATTTCAAAGCAGCAAGAGACTGTTATGATCCATTCATGCATTGTATAGGACTGTGTTGATACAGCATCATATATCACTTTGTCAGAAACTTCCAGCTGACTTTAAACAGAAGCTGCTTAACCTCCAGTGACACATAATTTAATGAGAAAGATAAGGAGATATTGTGTGTGATAGCTGAGTGTTTTTCTTTCATAGACATATATATAATAATGGTATATCTTATATTAGATGACATCTAGATTTAAAGAATCACAGTAATATAATTATACTGCTAAATATAGAAAGAGATTAAAGCAAGATTTTTACAAAGCTGTTTAAGCTACCACTTTTGTTTTTTTCTAATTTGCAATAATGTTATAAGCCACCATTATTTTGTGCTATCAGTTGAGGCATTGTGCTAATCTTTTATTTATTATGACTTTTATTACTGGTACCTGTTCAGTAAGGCACACATTACTATCCACATTACACAGATTAAAAATTTAAGGCTTGAAGAAGCCCTATAGATTGGATGGGGCAGAGCCAGAGGGAAAACCTAAAACCTGTGCTATTATGTTATCTCTCAGTCAACTTATTGGTTTTAAGAAAGTGTTCCTCATGCCTTTCTACCTGAAAGCCTACCAATAGTAGGCATATTTAAAGCAAGCTAGCTTTCAGACTTTATTGCATGTGTTACTCTAGATCTTTAATCATTACAGTCTAATTAAATTACTATGCTGGTGGACTCCCTGTTTGTCCTCAAGTCCAAGCTTTCCTGTAGATTACAAGACCCAACATTTATCAATCTAACTTCCCTTTGATTTCCAGGGAAGATGTGGCAGAAGACTGAGTGCGTGTGATGAGGAGCGAAACCACACATTTATTCCCTTCTCCCTCTACTTATTTAGGCAGTAGGCTTGTCTCCTCTATGTCTCCAACCCTGGCTGGAGAGCCAGGCTTCTAGACTCTCATGATATCCTCTCCTTCCATTGCCCTTTCAGCCCTAAGGCTGATAGCTATTTCCTGACATTGTTAATCTCTGTTTTATCTTGCTGTCCTTGATCTGCTTCTCAGCTTTTCCATCACTTGTGTAACTAATTTCTTGTATTAGATTCTCTGTTTGAAAAACCTAGAGTTATTTATTTTCCTAGGTGGACACTGACTGTTACAACAATGAGGCAAACCCTATCAATTGACTTAATAAATTGACTTAAGGACTTCCTTTAAAAGACAACTTTAGATATCGTCTTCTCACTGGATCTACTTGGTCCAAATATATATTCAAAGATAAAAAGACAAATTTAGCTTCCTTTATCTGTAACTACCTTGCTCAGTCATGGGAATGTTAGAACTTTTCTTTCTTCCTTCCTTTTTCTCTTTCAATTTATATACAGAAAAGAAACTATCTATTATCAACCAAAATAAATAAATGAATAAATAATAATGCAGGAGGCTGCAAGTAGGAAAAGAGTTTATTTGGAGTCTTAAGAATTGTACTTTGGGAGACACACAGATATGGGTAACCCTGAAAGAGTGTTCCGAGGCAACAAGTCAGGGGCTTATAAAGACAAAAAGCTATGAAGTTGTTAAAAGTTGCCAGGTGAGAATTGTAATTGACTTTGATGCAAGTTGGAAAATATTTGTCCTTAAGGAATCATGAATTGTTTTAGGGTAAGAGTCCGCTAAGTAGATAGACTGTCACAATTTATTTTGGGTAAGGGTCCAGTAAGAAGATAGGCTGTCACAAGTTTCTGGCAGATGTTCTGGATCACTTCATCAGGTTAAAAGGTCAGATTCCATCTAGGCTGAGATGTGCATAAGTCACACTTCCTTAATGGCCTTCCAGCTCCATTTTAGAGAGTTCTCTTAGCAATACTGACTCTATTTTGATTTCCTTTTACACAATATATTTATATAGAGTGATATATAATGAATAAATATGATTATATTTTTGATTCTTTCTTATTTCAGTTGTGGTAAGTTGTGTTTTTCAAGCAACGTGTTCATTTTATTCACATTTTTAAGTCTATAAAATGTTGTTGAGAGTGAAGAGAGTCAGTTATGGGAGGTTACCAGGAAAAGCTCAGTAAATAAGGGTAAGGTTTTGATGCAGACTTAAGTCATTGCCTTCTCCATCGGTAGGGGTTTCTAGAGACTTTGTTATCCTCCTATTCCTGGTACAGGGAGGGAGACAGCCTTACGCATGGAGATTCCCCTTATAAATGTTTCTTACAAGAGGGTAACTCCTACTTGGTTTTCAGAGATTTTCTCATGGCTACTGTTTCTTAGAAAATAATCAGCTTAAAATAATTAAAATGTCAAAGAAATATATTAATGGTTGGTAAACTTTGCTCCCCTACAAGAGCTTTACCATATTCCTTGAATTTTGTCTATCATATTTTATTATTCTTAATCAAAAATTTTTTTATTTTCTTCTGACTTCTTTGACTCATGTTATTTAGAATTATACTGTTTAATCTGAAAATAGGGACTTTTTCATTACCTTTTGGGGACTTGTGGCTTACTACCAGACAGAGAATCTTTTGAACTTTATTAAAGCTTTCTTAATTCACATATGGTAAATTTTGTTAATATTTTACATATACTTGAAATACTATGCATTCATTCATTTTCAGTGTATTTTTCTGTATGTATCAATTAGATCAAGTTTGCTAGCTGCCTTTTTTACAGATCTTCTCTATGTTCTGAATTTTTCATTTGCTTATGAGAGAGATACATTAAAGTCTCCGATTATGTTTACAGATTGTCTATTTCTCCTTTTAGTTCTGATTATTTTTATTTGTTTTATAGGTATGGTTTTCCATATTTATTATAATTCTAATCTGATCAAGTCACCTCCTTCTATATCTTCATTATTAAAATATTATTGTCCAATACTCTTAGGGCCTCAAGAGCTTGCATACTTTTTCTTCTGCTGTCGTCTACAATTTTATATTACATCAATCTCTTCTTTGTTTCTGTGATTGGTTATATGACTTTCCTTTTCCACTGCATAATTACCAGTTTGTACTGCTGCTTATGGCCATTGTATCTATTGTCTTCTCTTACTTGAAACACTCTTTTGATCCACCTACATCCTTCATGTGGGTAACTTCCTCTCATCCTTTTTAAAATATCAGACCCTAAAAAATACCCCACTCTCCTGCCTCATGCAGACCGCAAACTACGTAAGGTATTCCCTTTTTTTTTTTTTTTAATCTCTTAGCTCTCTGTAGCTTTCCATGATAGCACTATCAAATTTGGAACTTTATAAGTACATTTTTTGCTTATTGGCATTTATCATAGTACTACATATATAATAAAAGAATGATATTAATAATAACAAGTTTATCATATTTTATAGATGAGAAAACTAAGGCATAGAGAGATTAAGTAATACTTCCAATACTACAGAATAGGAAGTAGCAGAGAGCTAGGGTATGATTCAGTGTGATTGACACCAGAGTTTGTGAGCTTTTAAGTACCACAAAGTGCCCCTTGCATAAGTGATCGTTAAATAGGTGAAGGTGGTAGAGGGGGAGTTGCAAGATGGCAGAGCAGAAGGACGTAAGCTGACCCCTTCTTACAGAAATGCCAAAATCACAACTAACTGCTGAACAGCCATCAACAACAACAACAACAAACAACACTGGACCTACCAAGAAAGATACCCTACATCCAAAGACAAAGAAGAAGCCACAATGAGATGGTAGGAGTGGTGTAACTACAATAAAAACAAATCCCATACGTGCCCAGTGAGAGAACCACAAACTGGAAAACAATTATACCACATAAGTTCTCCCATAGGAGTTAAAGTCCTGAGCCGTACATCAGGCTTCCCAGCCTGGGGGTCTGTCAACAGAAGGAGGGGCCCCCAGACAATTTGGCTTTGAAGGCCAGAGGGTTTTGATCACAGGAATTCCACAGGACTGGGGGAAACAGAAGCTCCACTCTCAGAGAGTGCACACAAGGTCTCATGCACACCAGAACCCAGGGGGAAAAAACAGTGACCTCAAAAGAGACTGGGCCAGACCTACCTGCTAATATTGGAGGGTCTCCTGCGGAGGCGGAGGGTGGCTGTGGCTCACAGTAGGGAAAAAGACACTGGCAGCAGTAGTTCTGGTGAGTACTCTTTGGTGTGATCCTTCCTGGAGGTCACCATTACCTCATCAAGATCTAGACCTACCCAACAGCCTGTAGGTTCCAGTGTTGGGATGTGTCAGGCCAAACAACCAACAGGGTGGGAACACAGCCTCACCCATCAGCAAGTAGGCTGCTTAAAGTCTTCATGAGCACAGGCCCTGCCCACCAGAGGGACAAGACACAGTTCAACCCACCAGTGGGCAGGAACAAGTCCCTCCCACCAGGAAGCCATCACAAGCCTCTTAGACAACCTCATCCACCAGAGGACAGACAGCAGAAGTGAGTAGTACTACAATCCTGCAGCCTGTGGAACAGAAACCACAGTCATAGAAAGTTAGACAAAATGAGATGGCAGAGGAATATGTCCCAGATGAGGGAACAAGATAAAACTCCAGAAGAATAACTAAGTGAAGTAGAGGTAGGCAATCTTCCAGACAAAAAATCAGAATAATGATAGTGAGGTTGGTACAAGATCTCAGAAAAAGAATGGAGGCACAGATTGAGAAGATACAAGAAATGTTTAACAAAGACATAGAAGAACTAAAGAAGAAACAAACAGAGATGAACAATACAATAACTGAAATGAAAAATACACTGGAAGGAATCAACAGCAGAGAAACTGAGGCAGAAGAACAGATAAGTGAGCTGGAAGGCAGAATTGTGGAAATCACTGCTGTGGAACAGAATAAAGAAAAAAGAATGAAAAGAAATGAAGACATTCTAAGAGACCTCTGGGACAACATTAAATGCACCAACATTTACATTATAGGGGTTCCAGAAGGAGAAGAGAGAGAGAAAGGACCTGAGAAAATATTTGAAGAGATAATACCTAAAATCTTCCCTAACATGGGAAAGGAAACAGTCACCTAAGTGCAGGAAGCACAGAGTGCTAGGCAGGATAAACCCAAGGAGGAATACACCAAGACACATAATAATCAAATTGACAAAAAATAAGACAAAGCAAAAATATTAAAAGCAGCAAGGGAAAAGCAACAAATAGCCTACAAGGGAACTTCCATAAGGTTATCAGCTGATTTCTCAGCAGAAACTTTGCAGACCAAAAGAGAGTGACATGATATATTTAAAGTGATGAAAGGGAAGAACCTACAGCCAAGAATATTCTATCCAGCAAGGGTCTCATACAGATTCGACAGAGAAATCAAAAGCTTTAGAGGCAAGCAAAAGATGAGAGAATTCAGCACCACCAGATCAGCTTTGCAAAAAATGCTAAGGGAACTTCTCCAAGCAGAAGAGAAAAGGCCACTACTAGAAACAAGAAAATTATGGATGGAAAAACTCACCAGTAAAGGCAAACATACAGTAAAGTTAGGAAATCATCTGCACAGAAATATGATATCAAAACCAGCAACTGTGAGAAGAGGAGAGCACAAACGCAGGATATCGGAAATGCATTTGAAATGAAAAGACTAGCAACTTAAAACAATCTTCTTTGTATATAGACTGCTATATCAAAAACTTCATGGAAACCCCAAATGAAAATCTACAATAGATACACACACGAAAAGGAAAAAGGAATCCAAAACAACAATAAACTTAGTCATAAAATCACAAGAGGAAAAAAAGAGAAAGGGAAGAAAAAAAACCTACAAAAACAAATCCAACACAATTAAGAAAATGGCAATAGGAACATGCATATCAATAAGTACCTTAAATGTAAATGGATTAAATGTTCCAACCAAAAGACACAGACTGGCTGAGTGGATACAAAAAGAAGACCTATATATATGCTGTCTACAAGAGACCCACTTCAGATCTAGGGACACATACAGACTGAAAGTGAGGGGATGGAAAAATATATTCCATGCAAATGGAAATCAAAAGAAAGCTGGAGTTAAAAAAAAAAAAAAAAGAAAAGAAAGCTGGAGTAGCAATACTCATATCAGACAAAATAGACTTTAAAATAAAGACTGTTAAAAGAGTTGAAGAAGGACACTAAATAATGATTAATGGATTAATCCAAGAAGAAAATATAACAATTTTAAATATATATGCACCCAACATAGAAGCATCCCAATATATAAGGCAAATACTAACAGCCATGAAAGGAGAAATCAACAGTAACACAATAATAGTGCAGGACTTCAACACCCCACTTTCATAAATGGACAGATCATCCAGACAAAAGATCAATAAGGAAACACAGGCCTTAAATGACACATTAGGCCAGATGGACTTAATTGATATCTATAAAGCATTCCATCCCAAAACAGCAGAATATACCTTCTTCTCAAGTGTACACGGAACATTCTCCGGGATTGATCATATGTTGGGCCACAAAGTAAGCCACAGTAAATTTAAGAAAATTGAAATCCCATTAAGCATCTTTTCTGACCACAATGCTATGAGATTAGAAATCAACTACAAGAAAAAAACAAACAAACAAAAACAAAACACAGACACTTGGAGGCTAAACATTATGTTACTAAACAACTAATGGATCAATGAAGAAATCAAAGAGGAAATCAAAACATACATTGTCTCTCAGAGACAAAAAAACATTTGTCTCTAAACAAATGAAAATGAAAGCACGATGATCCAAGACCTATGGGACACAGAAAAAAGCAGTTCTAAGAAGGAAGTTTATAGCAATACAATCTTACCTCAGGAAAAAGGAAAAATCTCAAAAAAAAACCAACCTAACCTTATACCTAAAGAAACTAGAGAAAGAAGAACAATAGCAAAGATCAATGAAACTAAAAACTGGTCCTTTGAAAAGATAAACAAAATTGATAAACCTTTAGCCAGACTCATCAAGAAAAGAAGGGAGAGGACTCAAATCAATAAAATTAGAAATGAAAAAGGAGAAGTTACAATGGACACCACAGAAATACAAAGGATCATAAGAAACTAGTACAAGCAACTATCTGCCAATAAAATGGACAACCTGGAAGAAATGGACAAATTCTTAGAAAGGAACAATCTCCCAAGACTGAACCAGGAAGAAAGAGAAAATATTAACAAATAATGAGTACTGAAATTGACACTGTGATTTAAACGCTCCCAACAAATAAGAGTCCAGGACCAGACGGCTTCACAGGTGAGTTCTATCAAACATTTTAGAGAAGAGTTAACACCTATCCTTCTGAAACTATTCCAAAAAATTGCAGAAGAAGGAGTACTCCCAAACTCATTCTATGAGGCCACCATCACCCTGATACCAAAACAAGACAAAGACATCACAAAAAAAGAAAATTACAGGCCAATATCACTGATGAACATAGATACAGAAATCCTTAACAAAATACTAGGAATCCAAATCCGACAATACATTAAAAGGATCATACACAATGATCAAGTGGGACTTATCTCAGGGATGCAAATAGTTTTGAATATTTGCAAATCAATCAGTGTGATACATCACATCAAGAAATTGAAGAATAAAAAACATATGATCATCTCAATAGATGCAGGAAACTCTTTCAACAAAATTCAACACCAGTTTATGATAAAAACTCTCCAGAAAGTGAGCATAGAGGGAACCTACCTCAACATAATAATCATATATGACAAACCTACAACTAACATCATACCCAATGGTTAAACGCTGAAAGCATTTCCTCTAAGAGCAGGAAAAAGACAAGGATATCCACTCTTGTGACTTTTATTCAACATAGTTTGGAAGTCCTAGCCACAACAATCAGAGGAGAAAAAGAAATAAAAATAATTCAAATTGGAAAAAAAAAGTAAAACTGTCACTGTTTGCAGATGACATGATACTATACATAGAAAACCCTGAAGATGCTACCAGGAAACTACTAGAGCTCATCAATGAATTTGGTAAATTTGCAAGATACAAAATTAATACACAGAAATCTGTTGCATGTCTATACACTAACAACAAAAGATCAGAAAGAGAAATTAAAGAAACAATCCCATTTACCATTGCAACAAAAATAATAAAATACCTAGGAAAAAACCTACCTAAGGAGACAAAAGACCTATACTTCAAAAACTATAGGATGCTGATGAAAGAAATTGAAGATGACACAAAGAGATGGAAAGATATACCATGTTCTTGGATTGGAAGAATCAGTATTATTAAAATGACCATACTACCCAAGGCAATCTACAGATTCAGTGTAATCCATATCAAATTACCAATGGCCCTTTTCACAGAACTAGAACAAAATTTTTTTTAATTTGAAAGCAAATTTAAAAAACAAAAAATTTGATTTTTTTTAAAATATGAAAACACAAAAGACCCCAAATAGCCAAAACAATCTTGAGAAAGACGAATGGAGCTGGAGGAATTATGCTCCCTGACTTCACGCTATACTACAAAGCTACAGTCATCAAAACAATATGATACTGGCACAAAAACAGAAATATAGATCAGTGGAACAGGATAGAAAGCCCAGAAATAAACCCACACACCTATGGTCAATTAATCTATGACAAAGGAGGCAAGAGTATACAATGGAAGAAAGCCAGTCTCTTCAATAAATGGTGCTGGGAAAACTGGACAGCTACATGTAAAAAAAAATGACCTTAGAACATTCTTTAACACCATACATAAAAATAAACTCAATATGGATTAAAGAACTAAATATAAGATCAGATACTGTAAAACACTTAGAGGAAAATATAGGCAGAACACCCTCTCACATAAATCACAATGATAGATTTTATGACAAGGGTCCCCATCCTCCAGGCCACAGTCTGTGGCCTGTTATGAACTAGGCCACACAGCAGGAAGTGAGCAGCAAAGCTTCATCTGCCTCCCCATTGCTCACATTACTGCCTGAACAATCCACCACCCAACTTCGGTCTGTGGAAAAATTGTCTTCCATGTTACCAGTCCCTGGTGCCAAAAAGCATTGGGGACCACTGTTTTATGAGCCATGTCCTAGTGTAATGGAAGTAAAAATGAGAATAAATAAATGGGACCAAATTAAACTCAAAAGCTTTCAAATAGAAAAGGAAATCATAAACAAAATGAAGAGACAACCCACAGAATGGGAGAAAATATTTGCAAATGATGTGAATGACAAGGGATTAGTCTCCAAAATTTACAAACAGCTCATGTAGCTCAATGTTAAAGAAACAAACAACCCAATCAAACAATGGGCAGATGACCTAAATAGACATTGCTCTAAAGAATACATACAAATGGCCAAGAGTCACATGAAAATATGCTCAACATCGCTAATTATTAGAGAAATGCAAATCAAAACTACAATGGGATATCACCTCACACCTGTCAGAATGGTCATCATCAAAAAATCTACGAATAATAAATGCTAGAGAGGGTGTGGAGAAAGGGGAACCCTCCTACACTGTTGGTAGGAATGTAAATTGGTACAGCCACTATGGAGAACAGTATGGAGGTTCCTTAAAAATAGAGCTACCATATGATCCAGTAATAAAACATGGTTAGAAAGGATACATGCACCCCAATGTTCTTTGCAGCACTATTTACAATAGCCAAGACATGGAAGCAATCTAAATGTCCATCGACAGATGAGTGGATAAAGAATATGTAGTACATATACACAATGGAATATTACTCAGCTGTTAAAAAGAATGAAATAATGCCATTTGCAGCAACATGGATGGACCTGGAGATTATCATACTAAGTGAAGTAAGTCACACAGAGAAAGACAAATATATGATATTGCTTATATATGGAACCTAAAAAAATTTATACAAATGAACTTATTTATAAAACAGAAAGAGACTCACAGACTTAGAGAAGGAAATTATGGTTACCAACAGGGAAGGATTGTGGGGAAGGATAGATTGGGATTTTGGGATTGACATATGCACTGTTATATTTAAAATAGATAACCAATGTGGACATATTATATAGCACAGGAAACTCAGCTCAATATTCTGTAACAAGCTAAATGGGAAAAGAATTTGAAAAAGAATAGATATCATGTGTATGTATAATCACCTTGTTGTACACCTGAAACTACATTGTTAATCAACTATACTCCAATACAAAATTAATATTTTAAAAAATAAGTGATGTTATCAATAGTTCTGCTGACATATATAACTCAGCATCTCCCTATGAACACAGTCACTAATTTTACCCTACAGTATGCTTGGAAGATACTTGATCAGAATTAGTGTTTATATCATACTTTTCTACTTACTGTGCCTTTGAAAATTATTTGATCCTCAAAATATAATCACATTACAGATGAAGAATTTGAAGCTTATAGTATCACAGTGACATTCCTATACAAACATAGGTAGAAGATAACAGAATGAAGGCTCATTTCCCATGTCCACTTATTTTGAGTTGCATATTTTTTAACTACCCTATGACTCCTACCCTACATTCGGGTTAGTAGATTGTGTATACCAAAGTACCTGGCGTTTCCCAGACTCCACCCCAGAGCTATTAAACCAAAATCTCCTGGATGGAATACTAGAAACTATATTTATTCTAACAGCCCCCAAGTGAGTCTTTCCCAGTTTGAGAATCAGAGCTTAACCTATATGCCCTAAGAGTCATAAAAGCATAATAGGACAGACAACTGGTATTCTTAGCATCTCGAAGCATCCTGTACCTTAGGCTAATATGCTATAAAAGAGTAATATTTTGTTCCTCTTTTAAAAAAATAAGTTGACAAAACAATTTTAGAACATCTAGAAGTTTAGTTATTTCATACCTCAATTATCATACAATTTCATAAAGCTGTATTGTTTAGACAATTACTTTCCTTAGACACATTCTTATTACAGTAGTAGATTATCTCTTAAAAATTTCTGATAGTTATAGTCAAGAAGAAGTGTTATCTTTGCAGATGTGGAAGTTACCTTAAACCTTCTTCACTAAGACTGGAAGACACTTTCTAGCTGACCCACTCCTTGCCCACAGAATCTATGTAGTTTTATTTTTAAATTTTTACAAAGAACTTATGAAATGGGACACTATAAAAATAATGTCAAGTTGTTTTCTTTTAAAACACAGCCCTTTTTTTCATTGCATAGGTTTTGTGACATTAACATCTGCTCATAGTTTCTATATTTCAAATGCATCTATTGATAGTATAATTCTAAGGCATTAAAAGATAAATATATCCATTTGTTTAAAAATAGAAGCAAGTCTCTTCAGTGTAATTATTTGTTGAAGATGCAATTTTTTTATATCTTCAAGATAATAAGTGAGTACTTAAGTGTAAGTGATTTTTGCCTTCTTGACACAAAAGAATAATATAAGAAATAATGAAGACCAGGAAAAATATAATTTTCTGTGAAAAAATTTATAATATATATGCACTACAGAAATGTCTCCCCT
Organism: Aethalodelphis obliquidens; assembly: GCF_003676395.1. Lineage (NCBI taxonomy): Eukaryota > Metazoa > Chordata > Mammalia > Artiodactyla > Delphinidae > Aethalodelphis > Aethalodelphis obliquidens. The sequence continues at coordinate 10,814,769 of NW_020837957.1, read as the reverse complement.
CATATCACAGCAAAATTACACATAAATTAAAAATGTAAGATAGTAATTATCAGAAAGACGCATTAGAGATTCAATAGAGTCTATGTGCTAATATTAGCACTTGGATGTTATAAGATGTACATTTATAGACTTCAGAAAAAAAGTCAGAAACACCATAATGAACTCATTACTCTATACAATATTGCATGTCCTATAGCAGGAAAGAACATTTTAATAAAAGTTTTTAAGATTTAAAATTGCATATAAATGATAATTATTTTCATGGTCACGCTAATCAAGACTAGATTAGCATAGTCATTAGGGTAAAATGTGGCCGGAACAGAAAATTATTCTAAAAGTCATCACATGAACCTATGTACTTTTTTCTTTTCTCTTAGTTCTTGCCATCTCCCAGGTGAAGGATTGTGCTAATTGCATCCTGGAGATCATTTATTCCCAAAGTCTGAGCGTTACTTGTGGGTCTTTTTTTTCTTTTGACCCCACGTACCTCATTTTTAGCAGGGCTAGAAAGATAATAGGAAGGCTTTTCCAAAGTTAGAATCAATGATAGATATAATAAGTTTCAGGAGAGATGGTGTATCATGTATGAAGACCATTTTACTGCCTTATGATAGTTCTCTGGTCTTTAAAAAGAACTCCGTAAATAAAAATATGCAACATTTTGGTTCAGAGATAAACGGTCCTTTAATGATCTGTGATGTTGGGCAAAAGACACATGATTTTGAAGCTTTCTTCTGATTCTGGAAAACTGTGATTCTATGGCTTATTCTTAAACTGAACAAGTAACCCCAGGACATCTCTCAGAGGAAAGCTTTGAGAGTAGGACTGTCCAATAAGATCTTCCAAAAGAGACTAAGATTTTGGAACAGAATGAACAGCCTCTTGGGCCCATACTGACTTTTATAAAATAGAAGTCTCCGTTTGTGATTGCATATCCGTTTCTTCGGACATGAAGCATATTCCATTAACTAGAATAGTTATAGAATAATCAACTGTTCCTTTACTCCTTCTTCCATCACTCACCCTGCTTCACTTCCTTTTCTTTTCCATCCTTCTTCTCTTTCTTTAATTTCAATCAGCAGCTATCATTCTGCTTTTTTTTTTATTTAATATGTTATTAGAATATATCTTGGGATTTCACAGTATATTTTAAAGTTAATCCTTCACTGAAAAAGAGCATGAATTCTTTCTTAAATGCGGATATAACTTAAAACTGTCCTGTCTCCAGATCCTTAGGTCATTGCTCCTAGTACATGGTCAGTTACTGACATATAGCATTCAATTAAGAAGGCACAGAGCACTTGCCCATAAGACCCAATGTTATTCGTTACTAGGCTGGATGTCAAAGTGAAACTGCCTAATTCAGTCTGATATACTGTGCATCCTGCTTTGGCTATGATAAGCTCTTCTTGATTCTGATGCCTGTTTCTGGCAAATGCCGGACCTACAGGCTTGTGTTTACCTGGCATTTGAACTATTTTCTTCAAAACTGTAGATTTTCCAATCATACTAGGCCAGTGAGAGCTTTGAAAAACTTCTTGGCAGCACTTGCCTATCTCATATTTTGACTTCTTTCATGTTACTAGATGTTTTTTTTTTTTTTTTTTTTTTTTTTTTTTTTTTTGCGTTATGCGGGCCAGTTTTGGCCTCTCACTGTTGTGGCCTCTCCCATTGCGGAGCACAGGCTCCGGAAGCGCAGGCTCAGCGGCCATGGCTCACGGGCCCAGCTGCTCCGTGGCATGTGGGATCTTCCTGGACCAGGGCACGAACCCATGTCCCCTGCATCGGCAGGCGGACTCTCAACCACTGCGCCACCAGGGAAGCCCACTAGATGTTTTTGATCCATGCTTGGGATTTATCAGTTTAATTAATCTAACCTCAACAGTAGCATCCATGCTAACTGAAATGATTTCTAACAATGTTTTTTTGATCCCTGTAATTGCAGGATGAGAATAAAGATGCTGTAACATATGGCAGCATTCCTTATCTATGAGGGTTTCATTTTGAGTTTGAGATGGCCCCTCCAACATCTCCTTCCCAGTTCAGTTTTAATTGGAGTTGTATTTTACCCCTCTGATAAGGTCAGTTTTGCATTTTCCCTCCTTGACAAAGCTATGTTTAAGAGGTTCAGAAAAGTCATTCTCTGTCGTTATGGACTGCTACAGGGTACAGTTTTACCTTTTAAACCATATTATGAGGCTCATAATGCTTGAAACTGACAAGGTGTGGCTGAACTTGATCCAAGGGAGTCACCCTTTGAAGTTCAGGTGACCTTGTAATTAAGGTGGACAGGCTCACAGACCAAAATGTCCTTGGTGACAGATGCATTTTTCCATATAATACTATGCTAATATGATGTGATACAGTACTGAAGCTCAGGAAACCATCATAACGGTCCCCTTAAAAGCTTCATGCCTTTTGTTTTCTATGCAAGACTTCCAATTATTTAGGCAAGAAAATAAATTTCTCCATGTTTTTTCCCCCTTTTTCAATAAAAAACTGACCTTCCTTTTGTGTGACTGGCTTGATGTTACTGTAGTGCTTGAAAATATCACGACTTCCTTTCTAAAGAAAAGGTCAATTACTCACAACATCCTCCTTTCTTTAAAATGTCTTTCAGACTACGTTTGTTTATACAGCGAAAAGTCAAGTGGAGATTCAGTTTACCTGGTTTATTGAATTGATATTCAGACAGCAAAAAAAGATAATTCATAACCTAAACTTGCTTATTTTTATTAACTTCACTTGTTTGTTAACTAGCATATATTTATTTGTTTGTTTATTCACGTATTCTTTTACTATTAACATCAATTTTGGGAACTGATCACAAACTATCTTTTAGTCTTTGTCTTTTTCCACTGTATGTATCAAGTTTCTGTACATGTGTGGGTATGTTTCTGAGTTAGCTTTTTTTTAGCAGTATAATTGTTATCACTGTGCTGGCACTGCAATTTATAATAGCTTTATAATAAACCTTCATAGTTTATACAGAAAGATCCTCCACACTGTCCTTCTTTAGCAGTACCTTGTCTATTCTTGATCTTTTGCTCTTCAATATAAATATTAAAACCAACATACCAAGTTCCTCAAAACTTCTGTTAGGATATCAATTGGTATTATATTTAGTGTGATTGGTATTATATTTTGGAATAATTGAGATATCTATAATATTGAGTTTTTTCATCAATGATGATGTCATGGTTATTCATCTATTTAGGTATTCTTTTAAAATTTTATCTAATTAAAATTTTTTCTCTGTAATGATCTTATATATTTTATATTATTCCTCAGTAACTTATTGTAACTATTAAAAATGATATCTTTATATGGTGATATTTGTTCTATTATTGTATATTGTAATATTTTATTTAGGATTTGGCATCTATAAATGAAATTGGCTTGTAATTTTCCCCTTCTAAAATTATTCTGATTATGTTAACTTTATAACATAAATATTAACATAACAAAAAATATTATGTTAACTTTATAAACTGAAGAAAAGTTTCTTTTTTTCTATTCTTTGGAAAAATTTGTTTATATCAGACTTGTCAGTTCCTTGAATGTTTGGTCAAAATTGCATGTAAAACTGTGTGTGGTAAATTTTCAATGACTATGTCAAGTTCTTTAATTATTATAGATCTCTTCAATTTCTTCTTGAGCCAGGTTTGGGAAGTTATAGTCTTCTAGGTTATTTCTATTTTCTTAAAGTTTCAAATTTACTCTCTGTTTATATTTATTAAGGACATGGCCACACTCATTGTAAACTTGAAGTAAAAGTACAACACATGTACCTAGGTATGGCACGGCAATCAATCCAATTACATGGTAGTAAGTCAGTCCTTAAGCCCTGACTTGGCTAGTCCTCCAACCTAATGGTATAAAAGGCAGCTGATTTCTGGATTGGGCTTCTCACACTTGGTGGGCTTCTTATTCACTTCAGGTGAATTGGTCATATTCTGGAGGAATTAGCATAGGTGAGCTGCATCTACTCGTATCTTTCTCTCTCTTTCGCACTCTGTTAATGTGGTAATAAAATAAAGGCAACTTGATATAGCTATGAGTTTTCATTCTCATCAGTGTTTATACCTGGAAATAAAAATTGTAGTTTGCCTAAAGTCAATATTATTCTCTTATTACCATATATCTTTTCTCAATCTGTTGGTATTTATTTCTCTTTTCCCTTTTCCCTTTTTGACTGTTTTAACAAAACTTTAAGAAACTATATTCTAGCTTTGTTGATTCACTTTTGTGTAGCTTCACTTCCAACTTCATTATTTTCTGCTTATTTTTTTATTATTTTTTTTATTATTTTTGTTCTACTCCTTTGGAATTCTTTTGTCTTCATTTTCTAACTTAAAATCTTACCAAATTATCTTCAGCCTTTCTTTTTTTTCCTAATATAAATGTTTTAGATATTAAATTCCCCTCTAAGGATTACATTGATTGTGTGGCCAAGTTTTAATATTTTATTATTATTAGGTTCTAAGTAGTTTTGATTTCTCTTCTGTGATTTAGAGGTCATTAAAATTTAATTACTACATTTCCCAAGGTTCTATTTTATCTGCTTGTTATTAATTTTTAAGGTAATTGCATGTGGTCATAGAAAATGTTCTGTATGAAAACAATTTTAAAAATTTATTTCAACTTTCTTTAAGGTTTAATACATGGTGTATGTGTGCATGTGTGTGTGTACAGCAGTATTTCAGTCATTTTCAGGCATTCTTTATCAGGAGGAATTTCTTATATTTTTAGATCATTACTATTTCTGTAAACTACCCTCCAAATTTAACTGTTAATACAGGACATCAAAATTTAATGGAAATATGACTTACTTTTTGCTTAAAATTATTTAGGGCTATAAATTCTTTTAGTGATAGAAAAAAAGAAAATTAAAAAATTACATCTGGACATTGACTCAGTAAATTTGAACTGAGAATTATTGGTTTTTTTAATATTAATAACTCAGTCTCATCCTTTAACACTGAAAAATATAAGGAAGAAAAAAATTTGCAAGAGAAGGGTAAAATCTGTAGGTGACAGAGAACAGAACTTTCACTAATATTAGACAACAAGAGATGTTTATGGAAGGTAAAGAACATGTTTCTTAGTTGCCAAGGCAAAAAAACAGAACTTGAAAGAAACGTTAAAAATTACAAACTTCTAAAAAATATGTACAATAATATGGAGTTCTAATTATGAAACCACTAGGTGGCATTTTGCAGGGCCCTGAGGACCTCCAGTTCTTTATGTCTTAGTACAGTAAGAATTCAGTTTTCTTGTCCCTACATGGTCAAGCCAGGACTGTCATGGCACTATGGAAAAATTATTTCAGGTCTCATACAATGTGGGTCTTTCACTTTGAAATGCCACCTTTCCATAAATTATTGTTTTTATGTGTGCAGAGAGCATGTCCTAGGGGTCATTAACTTATTGAGCTCACTGGGCAGAATGTGGGTCTCATGCCACCATTTTTTATTGTTTGGGGGCATGTCTCATGTTTCTGTTGCACGGTTTTGTTGCTAAGCAAGCCTGCTTGGTTTTATGGTTAAGCAAACCTGCTTTCTTGAGTGATCATTAACTTACAGGGGTCTCCCATATTTTTTTCTTTACTTACAATCCTCTAGTGGGATTAACTATTTAATCACTGACTTTGTCCCTTTACTCTGTCCCTATAAATTATACATTTTGTTATCAATGAGTTTTAATCAAATGTAGAAAAAAGTGAAAAGCACTCTGAGCATAGTCTAAGAGGTAGATTTACTCACCATTCTGTATCTCTTCCTTCTTTCTCCCTTGCTTTTGCTCATCTTCATCAGGTAACTCATACAGTGTAGTTCTATAAGATTAAACAAATGATTCTTTTGCTTCTAATTGAATATTTTTTCATGAGTGGTTTACACAGGGTTCATTCATGACCCTGAGGCAAGTAGTAGATTGGAAACAGCAGAGGCTCATCTAACAGTTCAATGCTAAGTAGCTTGGGACTTTTCCCAACAACCATGTACTCTGACTGATTCCTAATTATTCCACATTTTCAGCATTTTTAGATAACCAAATGAAATATGAACCAATCCATCAAGTCTCAAATAATACCAAAAAAAAAAACAAAAACAAAAAAGCAAAAAAGGAACTTACATACAAAAACATGGGTTATAAGCTGGGTGTCAGTACCAGAATGTTTCAGCTCTCCTGATTGGAGAAATACTTATTTTGGGCTTCCAGGAGAGGCATTGTCTTGTAAAGTTCCCAGTAGAAGACAGACCAAAGAGAGAATTCCAGTCATAAATTCTTAACAATGGAAATATGAGCCTGCTGACCAACTTCAGGAGCCTCATTGAATAGTTATTGTTTATATGTTACTTAAATGTATCAGGTAGTGAGTACTTTACGCTCATTTCATTACTTTACGTTTAATTTAATCTTTAAAACAGCCATTAGGTAGGCACTATTATCTTCTCCATTTTATGATGAGAAAACTGAGGCATAACAAAGAAAGGGGTTTTCAAGGTCACTCAGCTTGTATGTGATGAAGACAAGTCTCTGACCAAGGCAATATGGTTCCAAAGTCTTCCTGGTCTTGGGTTAGACAATAAGAACCATTCCTACCATGCTTGATATAGACTTTTCCTCTGAAATTCACAGGTTATCCATTTAGGTTCAGCTTCCTGAAAACACAAATTCTACTTAAGACTCCAAATCTCTCAGTGGTAATTATCAGTCACACCAGTGTTAACTCTCACTTATGGAAGACAGTTAGTGAGGCAGGGGAGGGAAAAGTTTCTTCTACTCTCTTATGGTCCCTGGGTGGGTCTGAAAATTAAACTGACAAAGACAGATTAGCAGAGTAGAAACATCCACATTTAGTTAAGTTTTACATGACGCGGGAGGTAAAACAAACAAACAAAAAATGAAGACCGGAAGAAGTTGTTAAAACAGAATGTTTTCATGCTGGATTTGATGAAGAGCAGATAGCTGTGGAGAAATACGATAGTCAAGAAGTATGAGGTAAGTGTAGTAAACTGGAAAAAACTTAGGAAGACCTGTTTGTTTGAATCCTTCTCCATGTCCCTTCGTCTTCAGAGATAAAGATGCTCTTTTCCTCTGGGTGTAGGAAGGCACCTTTCACATGAGGGTTTTATGACCTGTTTCAGGGAAGAAGGGCAGGGGGAAGGTTACTCTGAGTGACTTTTCTGCTTCTGCTGTTTTCTCAAACTCTTTCAGCTTACAATATTCAGTATACCAAGTGCCATCTCTTGGGATAGCACGCTCTGAACCCCATCAGGGACGTACAATAAAATGAAAATAAAATTGCCTATTTTGTCTTGAAAATATAAAAATTTACAAAGGGGAAAATATGTATATAAATTTGACTTTAAATGAGAGAAACTTAATTTGTAGTGAGATGTATTGTTTTTTAAATGTTGATTAGGTCCTCAGTATTTTCTTTAAATCCTTCCGCAAGACTTGTTCTTTGACACAGCCATGACTGATCTGTTCTCTAATCTTCATCCTCTCTTTGCGAATTGGTGTTAATAGCAACTAGTGAGCAAGCTTTCAATAACTGTCCCTGGAAATCAAAGCCATTCAACCTAGAAAAACTCCATCTGGAAAAAAGGACCATAACTAGCACTCGTTGATAGTAAGTTGGCTGTCAGAACTTACATTCTATATATCCACACGGAAGCTCTATAATGCTTGATAGAAAATCACAGGAATAGCTATCTACTCGCTTGCTATTGGATATAAAATGCAAAATATCTACTATCTTAGGAAAAATAGTTCTATTGTCACCTATTTGATGAATTAGTTGTTAATATATTTGTAAAGGCTTTTAAAAGGTATATATATATATATATCCATATATTATATATATACATATTACGTATATAATTGTTAATATATTTGTAAAGCCTTTTTAAAAGGGGATATAGACATATGTAGATATATATATATATATCTACACACACAACATCTCAAAAGGTGTTCTGTTCTTTTTAATGGTTTCTGACTTCCCAGTACTCTCTTTCAAAACATACCTAGCTCTACCTAACTCTCATATATTTATTATTCTAAGCTTTGAAAAGTTGAAGGAAAAAAAGGCCAACTGCAGTTTAAGTACACATGGCACAAGCACTTGTAGAAAATCTGTGGTTGCTTGGCAACCAGAGGGTGCCTATTTGGAGAGTTCAGAGAAGCGCGCAATGAGACTTTAGGATGGATGAAGGGCAGCGGGAGACACTGAGTTGACTGAAACGATTCGGAACATGGAGACAATATTCAAATAACATACATCACTGTATGTAATTATTCCTAAACAGAATGTTGCTGCTCAGCTCACCTCTGTAGATATAAGAACCAGAGGGCTTCAGAGACCTAATAGAATCTTAATTTTTGAATTTTACTTCTATGAATATGCCTCATGCAGTCAGGGTTTGTGGTAACAATACTGAAATAGCACGTTAATGACCAGAGTAGTTATCATTGCCTCCTTGGTCAGTTGATATGTTAGTCAAAAAGATTAGATTTTTGAAAGTCTCACCATCCTTAATAAAGATCAGCAATCATTAAAAATTAACCACATGCTGATTTAATCAACATATAGCTTTGTTAATTACTAGTTCTTTCTTCATGTCCATCTGTTTTTAAGATTTTAGTGAACCTGTGCCAGATGTTCATGTAAATATAATAAGCTGGTTGCCATGTAAATATAACATTTTCAAGTGTGTTGTGTAACAAACAGCCTTTCAATCTATGCATACTATTGTCTGTGTTTTGTCTTCAGTGGCTTAAATGCAAAACTGATAACTTTGTTAAAAGCCCCATTAGGCACAGTTTCTATTTGAAGCTGTGTGTCTCTGTGTGTGTGTCTATGTGTGTGTATGTTTGTTTGCATTTGTTGCTTTTTAGTTATTATATATTGTGCTACGTGTTCAGACCCTTTTAAGATGTAGCAAAGCATTTGCAGAGTGTTCTGGATATGTCAGCATAAAAGTGAGATAGAACTATTTATTCCATTCTCACTTAGCTCAATAGTGTAATAAAATAACTGCCAAATTCACAGTAAATATGATCCATTTATCTTAAATGGCAAAATTGTGAAGTGATTCATGTATGTAGATGCTTCAGTTTTGGGACTCTCAAGACCATCCCAGCCTCCATGCTATCCGGAAAACTCACCTGATGAATTGGAGGCCAGACACAGGTATTTTCACATTTTTACATAAGGGATTGCTCAAATTGATCAAACTGAAGGATGATGAAAATGGTCAGTAGAAAGATTGTAAGAATCAAATAAGGGCAAATTTGGGCTTTTTGAAGAAGAAAGTGCATTTTAAAATACTGCCCTGTACAAGAGGCTTAAAATATTGTTTCAGTAGCAGTTTAATAGCAATCAAAATGTTTGAACCCAGGTGGTTATGGATATAGCAATCAAGAGGAATCTAAATCACAATGTAACATTGAAAAGGAAATGAATTTAAAGAAGTTCAGATCAAAGGCAAATTGTAAAATAAGTATTAATCCCCAAGACTGTTCACATTTTACCTGAATTTAAGAGGTCAGTAAATTAAATTCACTAACAAAGTTTAGTGGCAGAACATTATCTGTATAGCCAAGAAAAAAAAAAAAGAAAAAAAAACCCTGTGGCGTTTTTTTAAAAAAGAAAACCAGTTTGAATAAAGTAAAAAAAAATCAATTTTAAAGGAAAATAAGGTATACTGTGTAAGAAGAGGAAGCTGTCCCTTTGTGACTTCACAGGAGGGAACAAAGCAGATCTCACTGAGATTCTAACCAGTATCTCTAAAGCAAACTATAAATCAGAATGCTCAGAATGAGAATTTGATAACAGAGACTTAGGAAGAGAGGGTGAAAACTCCTTAATAAATATGTATGTACATAGTTTTCACCATTTTATTGGATCTTCATTTACTTTTCATTTAATTTTTAAATGAGTAATATAGTTACATGGTTCTAAGCATATGTGAAAAGATATGTAGTATCAATTTGCCCACCACATTTCTCTTTTTATCTCATCTGCTCAGTTCCCAGCAGCTCTTTCCATGTTACCACTGTTCTTGGGTTCCTTAAGTATCTTTCCATAGTTTTGTGGTACGTGTAATAAACAAATTTGAGTATTTATTTCCTATGGCCCCCCAAAATACCCTGGATCCTGAGAAGAGAAACATTTCCTGCCATATCAATAAACAAAGGATGTCACAGTCATCAAGGATTGCAGCCCTCCAACGGGAGCCAAGGAAACTCAGGGCTGAAAAGAATACCTGCCATCTAGCAGCCATCAGACTGCAGCCACGCCCTGTGGTAAGCCCTGAGGAAACTCAGGATGTGTCAGGATACTGGCCCCAGATAGCTGAGGTGCATATCAAAGGAATGATTTCAGTGAGCCCAGACTCTTGCATCCTCCCATACATAGAAAAGTACTAAATTCCTTAACCTGAGATATGTTTTTCTTTAATTGACAATAACCTTTGACGTTCCTGACTACCTGTCCTTTGTTGCAAAACTCCTATATATCCTGGCTTCTCCCCTCACCTCCTCAGAGCAGTTTCTCAGAGTTATCTGTAACACTGTCTCCCGGGCTGCAGTTCTCATTTTGCCCCAAATAAAACTTTATTCACAGTTCTCACAGTTGTGCATATGTTTTTTTAAGTCAACAGTTATGGCGGCCACGAAGAAGGGACTCACATTGGACTTCTCACCTTCGCCTGAACTCTACAAGGAACCGGAGCCTTGGTACCAGCAGAGGCTGCTTGCACCCATCCGCCTCCTCGGAGAGTCCAGATGAATTTGGGTAAGTCTTTCCTAGTTCTCAGTTATGATCATGAGTTTTATTTGGCGGTGTAGCAGGTACCGACCTCCTCCCAGTTGAAAGATACTGGGAGGGGGGCTTTGTTGAAAGATACCAGGGAAATACCCACCCAGTGGACAGATACTGGTGTGGGGGGGGGCTTGATTGAAAGATACCAGGGAAATACCCATCCAGTCGAAAGCTAGTGGGGTGGGGGGCCTGATTGAAGGATACTAGGGTTTGCTCAGTTGCAGGAGACTGAGTGGTCTTGGCTGAGTGGTTAGGTAAGAGGCTGACCTAACGCTTTTCCTCAATCCAACTGGCTTAATAGAATTTGTCAGGATAAAAGTGAAGATATTACGTGAGAGAGTTGCCCCGAAGAAAAGGAACAAGACTCCTCCCAGCCAGTTATGGCTTTCTCTGGCGACTGAGAAACTTATGGGAGTGGTAGAGGCAGTCCTCACACCGTGCAGTGGTCTCATAGGGAAAGCCACTCATTAAAACACTTGCTCGTCCAGGGGTCGTGGATAAGAATTGGCCATTCAGCGATCCAAGCACCCGCCATGGTCTTAGACCACCGAAGGGAGAAACTGAGCCACATAAGAGGGCTGAAACGACTCTGGGGTGACTCCTAGAGGGGTTAAGCTCACAAGCAATAATACCACACAATTTCACTAGTAAATTTCATCCCTGACAAATTCTACTTAAAATGAGAGATAGAATCTCTCAAACACAAAAACGAGGGGCATCAGAAAACCGACCTCCGACTAACACCCAAGCCAGATTCATATAAAACACGTACGGAGCTCATACTTAGAAGTACCTAGTTAACTGGGGAGATTATAAAGGAGAACTCAACCTAAATGGCCAAATTGGGGTTCTTCGATATTCCCAAAATTGCTATTTTTGTGTGCACAATTAGAAAAAAAAAGAAAAAAAAAGCCGTCCATTAAGATCAAACAGACTGAATGGAATGCTTACTTTAATTGCTATCTAGAAGCTTCTAAAAGAAGAAATGATAGAGTAAATTTTTGAAACTATGTCAGAACTAAAAAAGGGTGCTAGCACTCTGTCTCTGAATCTGTCTCTCCCTTTGCTCCTCCCACGAATCCTTTTCTATCAGAAGTGCCTGGCCCAGGCGCTCTTCTCTCCAACTCTTCTGCCCCCTGCTGTTCCCTCTTTCCCAGTATAGGAGGATTAAAAAAAAAATCAGAAGTGATTATAGCTCCCTTTAAGAAGAATCTATTACAGGGAGAGGTGAACCGTCCTCGGTGCTTACTTACACACCCAAGACCCAAGCAGAACTTAGAGCCTTGGCTAAATTTCCCGATCCGAGTCAGGATCCGTTGGGACTAAGAAATTTGAGTTAACCATCCAGACCTACAAGCCTCTATATCAATTAGTATTTACTTAATTGGAAATTAAAGGAAATCTCACCCTAAAAACGAGGAGGCTCTTTGTATTGCGTACGCGGTTAAGGTTGAAAAGCTGGCTTGATAAAAATATCTTTTCAGAATTCTGACTTTAAACAAAGCCCTTCTAGGGGGAAACTTGCATTTCTCTTCCTGTGTCTTTGAGATGTAAATATTCTACCTGATCTTCCTAGGACGTTCTGTGTGAACATGTATGTGTTTTGGAAACTTGGCCTCTGCCATGCTATTTCTTGAGAGTAAACTCTCCGGATTTTACTAAGGTGACATCCTCCCCGGCACGCTTATGGGGAAGCCTCTTGCGTCTTACTGGTTTGAATCACTATTAACATGTATTTTATTAATGGCCAAATGATGGATCCTTTTAAACTGGAGAAACTAACAAATTGGTGAATCTAGAGCACTCTCATAAATAGCTGTTTTATTGGTACCTATAAAACAAGAATCAAACTGAAGAAAAAAATAGAAAGGATAGATATACCTAATGGTTAACCTAAGAACTTCTTTAGTGTAAAACAAGAAAAGCTGGATTGGGAAGCTTCTTTTGTGGTCTTTGCTTCTCCTCAATGGGTCTTAACAGATGCTAATAAAGCTTAGAATAATTAATGTCAACAGGAAAAATCCTGTAAGGGAAGTCTAGATGCTATTTCCAACAAGGTAGAAATTTTAAAGGAATTCTCTCAAATGAATAAAGAAACCTTTAGATGGTTATTTAAAATGGGATAAATCAAATGGACATTTATGTGATTAAAACACAAGGTTTTGATATTACTACACTACCTAAGGTTAAATGGGCCAAAAGGGACCACCTACTGGTCCCTCATTAAAAGCCAGATAAGTCTGTTCTATTTACCCCAGTTTTAAAATATACATTTAAGGGGCTAGAAAAAAAATGTACACTGAGATACCTGACCAACAATTATTTGGGGCAACAATTAGAACAAAGGGCCTGAGTTCCTCAGCTCAACCCCACTCTGGGAATCCCAGGGCTTTTTATATAAAAATTGATAAAATGGACAAGGAACAAAAAGAAGAAGAAGTTCTAGAACTCCTCCTGTAAGATAAAAGCTTGTTGATTAGATCCTAATAAAAGCTAAAGTTAAAGGTATACAAGTTGACAGAATTGAGATGAAAGTGTATAAAATGAGTATATTTAAATGGGTTTTCTATAAGGTGGTGACATCTCTTTTGTTTAATTATATCGTGGGATAGACGTGTTTCACTGGTAAATACTTCCCCTGCGTGGTATTATAAGACAAGGCATATAGATTGCCCCTCAGAAAATATTAAACATACTAAGGAAAAGCAATAGGTTTACCTGAGCCATACAAATAAGTAAAAACTGGGATCTAACATTCAATGGCTAATACAAATAAATATAGTGATTTTGCTCTGAGCTTAACTTGTGAACTCAAAATGAAGGTCTTTGCTGAATGCCTAATACAAACCTTTGAAGGCATAATAAACTCTACAGTTCTAGAATATAGAACTCGTAAAATAAGTTTCAGTTTAGTTAGAAATCTTGTCACTGATAAAATCTTTTAGTATTATTTAGGTGGCAGACCTGTTCTTTGGGGAACTAAAAAACCACTGTCTTTTGCAAATCTCTACGAACCAGAATGTAAATACAGGCCACAAGGGCCCAAGACTGAGCCTATTAGCTCAATCAAACAAGACCTGAAACCAAGGGAAAAAAGTGGCAGTTTTAAAATTCAAACCGCTGAAAATGCTGCCTCAGCCAAACTTTACAAATAGTAAAAAGTCTTAGTCATCTGAGCAAGCAACTTTAATGTATTCTAACTGTTTGTTAACTAATAATTTTGTATTGTAATACCTGATTCATAACTAAGTTTCTAAGTAAAGCCATGAGATCTCTAGTTTTGCCTGTTTATATGTTTGTGTACGCATTATACATGCGATATCTCTACCTCTGAAAAGTATTATCAAAACTGAATTTATAAAGAGCTCTATTCAATTTAAAAGTAAGTGCTTACAAATTAAATATAAAAGAAACCAGCCAAAATGACTTTCAGGTTCACCTGAACTGGGAAATAAAATATTCAATATTAAGTTGATACCTGGTATTAAAGTTTGTTTGTTGATCTAATTAATATAGACTTGTCTTCAGAGTCATCAATATTAAGTATAATACTTTATTGTACCTAGGTTTAATAGAAGTCAAATAAGACCTTATATCTGTTGCAAGGAAAATAACTTGATATGATGAGACTTTAAATGTAAAAGAGATAAGAACTTTTGGGTAAACTCTTTAAAAATAAGTATATTTTAGAAATGTCTACTTAAGGTGATCTTCACAGATTTTTGGTAACTCAAAGTTCTAGAATTGTGCTAGTTTAAGTAATGGAAGTTTACTGAGTAGATAATTTCCAAAAAATTAAGATACTGAGACATCATTTACTAAATAGAGAAACTAAAGGTATTTAGGACTATTAATGAAAATGTCTGGTGCCACCCTGAGATGTTCTCTAAAAGAAAACAAATGTTTTTAGAAATTATCACTGATATTTATGTTCACCAAGCTACAAAATGCTAATGTAAAAAACAGTTCATAATTGCTTACTTCTTAATTTTCACTAGAAATCAAGGTTTTTAAGAGTTGAGGATCCAAATTTAAACATGTAATTAAAGCCAATAGAAATAACATGGAAACATATCAGTGTACAGAAGGAAAGTAGAGTGTGTATTTCAGTAAAGAAGATATGAAGAATGGAATTACATTTTATTGAGGGAAAAGAAAGAAAGTATGTCTTAGAACTGGTTGGTTTATTTGGATGGCAAAAAGAAGGGACTGGAACTAAAATTAACTTGTAAGGAAACAAGTCAGTTTTGTTAGCTAGACTAGGAGAATATTTCCTTATTTTTGTGATTGCATAATTCTCTTTTGATCCTGTGTGGTGACATGGTCACAGGGTGCTCTCACTGGTGCCTTACTCCATCACACCCAGTGGCCTTGTCTGATGACAGTGTTGTTTAACATGGTTTCTGTCCAGGGAAGTCCCCCTGAAATGTATTTTAAAATATGTAACTATTGGAATGTTAGATAATTTTATTTGTTTCTAATTATCATGTTCCCGTCTATAATTTGATTATTCCTGCAAGCTCCAACATGTCCACCCACACCATGGATTTTATACTTTCTTGGACTGATGACCTTCTCTGACATTGTCTCTTTTCTCCAGTTCTTACCATATTTGTGTTGGTCTGATATGTGTAGTGAACATCTTATAATATATCTAGTGACCCTGTGTTTCTGACTCTATCCTTAAAGTTATAATTGTGATGTCAGAAACACGTCAGACTTTATTTCCTGATGCATTTTTGAGTGGTTGCATTTACCCTGTACTTCTTATTTCCAGACAATTCCACATGAGAAATAGGCACCATGAAGATATATGAAGCAGACTGTGTGAGTTTCTGTGCCGTTAAGTGATCCATATTTGTTGTTTTTTTTAAATCGTTTTGCTACTTTGGTTAAATGAATAAGTATTGTTTCACAGTGACCTATGATCCTGTTGTGTTTTAAAAACTTTTTGATATTTTTAACAAACTTCTCAAAATCTAACTAAATTTGTTTTGGAAATTTATATGAAATCCCTAACATCTCATATGTCTTGATATACTGTCATAATTCTAGTTATTCTAAAATGCTATATGTCACAGAAATATCCAAGTTTCCTACTAATTACATTATACTCAAATCTTTAACCATGCTATTTTAAGTTTTGTCCTGATGCTTTTACAAAATGAAGATTTTCAAGAAGACTCATAAAAAGAACTTTTTAAACAAAGATAAGTTTCTGATGGCCTGAACTATGTAACACTGAACTATGTAACAAATGACGGGAAACCTGATTACTTTATCCAAATCAACAGGAATCAATTACATGGGACTGAATTAACTGATGAATATGATTTATAACTTTATTACTTTGGGAAATATACTAGCTTTAATCTTTGTTTTTCAGAAAAACCTTTTCTCTTATGCTATGACCTACAAGTTGATAAAGTATACACTTGTAAATAAAGATAAAACATTTATCTTTTTCATTCTACCTGATCCTACCAGAATTTGGCTTCTCCAGGTGGCTCTCCTATGGACTTGATGGTTTATTGCAACTAGATTACAACTAGTTATACTAATTGTTTTAATTTGTTCTTTGTTTCCAAATTGTTTATGATTGTATCTACCCTCTGCATTATGACTTTGTCAATATTACTAGCTGCATTACTTACCCTGTCTATTTTATAAGATCGTTGTCTCTTACAGCACTCAGCGATAGTAACCAGGCTACTAGCCTACTGAATTCTTAGGTCTCTATGATGAAAAAGCAGTGCTACAAAACCACATGGTCCTTGACATCCTTACAGCATCTCAGGGAGGTACCTGTGCCACAATTCAAACTGAATGCTGTGTTTTCATATCTGGTGAATCTTCTAATATAAGACGTTTAATTAACTATATGAAAAAATCAGATTTTTTCCTTAAGTGACCCACTCCCAAGTCTTGATGACCTCTTAGAAAAATGGTTTGGCGTGGGAAGTTCTTGGCTTAAACATTTACTTATAACTCTATTAATGTTATTAGCTATATTATTTGTATTTTGCCTGTTTTACAAGATTATTGTTTCTTGTATTACTAAATGTATGACTGAGCCTCCAACAAAAATAATGATGACTAGGCAACTTGAAGCAGTTGATCAAATATACAGTTCTGTATGCGATCAACAATTGTAATAGTGCAACTCTAGATATGGGAAGATGCAACTAGGGAAAACATTTCCTGGATCAGATTAGATTAGTAAAACAGAGGATCCAGAGAATCTTTAATTATCAACAGGGCCGAATCCGAAAATTAGCACCTGGAGTGGCATATCAACAGGAACTTTTGTCTGATCTGGGATGAGCCTCCCAGCACTGTGGGACAAAATTGGCCATGAAATGTTTACCAAATATTGGTCGCATTCCTGACCAAGAGGAGGATATCTGAGAAATGAAATATTTTCTGCCATATCAGTAAACAAAGGATGTCACATTCATCAACAATTGCAGCCCTCCAACATGAGCCTAGCCAAGGAAACTCAGGGCTGAAAAGAATACCTGCCATCTAGCAGCCATGAGGCTGCAGCTGGTGAGCCCTGAGGAAACTCAGGATGTGTCAGGATGCTGGCCCCAGATGGCTGAGGTGCATATCACAGGAATGATTTCAGTGAGCCAAGACTCTTGCATCTTCCCATACATAGAAAAGCGCTAAATTCCTTAACTTGAGATATCTGGTTTTCTTTAACAATAATATCTTGACGTTCCTGACTACCTGTCCTTTGTTGCAAAACTCCTATATATACTGGCTTCTCCCCTCACCTCCTTAGAACAGTTTCTCAGAGCTATCTGAAATGCTATCCCCCGGGCTGCAGTCCTCATTTTGCCCCCCAAAAAAACTTTACTCACAGCTCTCACGTTGTGCATATATTCTTTTTAAGTCAACAATCCCATGAGTGTATCATTTTACACAGCCAGGCCAAAGGGACTTTGAAGATAGAGTTAAAACTGTAAACTTTAAAATAGGGAGAGTATCCTGGATTATTCTGATGGGCTCAGTGTAATTACATGAGCCCTTAGAAACAGAAAGAGGCAGAAGAGCTGTCAGAGAGATGTAACCCCGGAAGAAGAGGCAACAGAGAGAGAGTCGAAGCATGACAGGGACTTGACCTGTCATTGCTAGCGTTGATTATGGAGGAAATGGACTATGAATCTAGTCATCCAACGGCCTCCAGAATCTGGGAATGGCTCTCAGATGACAACCAGCAAAGAAACAGTCCTATAAATGCAAGGAACTGAATTCTGCCAACAACTTGAATAAGCAAGAAAATGTTTTCATCTAGAGCCTCCAGAGAGGAACAGCCTGCTGACACCGTGATTCTAACCTGTGTCAGATTCGACCTACAACACTATAAGAAAATAAATGTGTGTTGTGTTAAACTGCTAAATTTGTGTTAATTTGTTATAGCACCAATAGAAAACTAAGGCATCCCCCCCTTTCTTGCACAAACGTACCATACTATAAATACTGATCCCGACCTTGCTTTTTTCACTTAAAAATATATCTTGGAGATCTTCCCATATCGGCACATAGACAGCATCCTCATTCTCTATATTTTTTTCTTATCTTACAGCTTCACAGAATGTCATTTTTGGTATCAATCTTACTTTATTTAACTAGCTATCTATTGATGGATATTTATGCAGTTTCCAAGCTTTTGCTTTACAGGTAATGTTGCTAAATTAGCATGTGTGTGTAGGATATCCATAAAGTAAATTTCCAGATGTGAAATTAGTCAGAGAGAACACATGTTTACAATTTTGATAGATATTCAAATATTACCCTCCATAGAGGCTGTGCCAATTTGGACTTTCACCAATGATGTATAAAAGTGCTAGTTATAAAATTTAGATAATTTTGCCCATATCAAAAATGAATAATGCTCCCTCATGCATTTTAATATGAACTTCTCACAATGAGTGAAATAACACCAAATTTATTCTGGTTTGAGTGATCAATTATATGGTCATTCTAATTTTTGGTGCAATCTTTACATTCTCTACCATGTTCCTCACTTTTCCTCTCTATTTCCTTGTAGCTTTTGGGAGGTCACTGCTGATTTTGGTAGTCCTTGTGGTTACTCTGTAATATATGGATTTATACATCTTCCAGTTTCATGGAAAATGGAAGTTGCAATGTTTTGTTTGGTTCTATTTTATTTGTGATCTTATTGCTTTCACAACATTTTCAGGAGAAAGGGAAAGATGCTACTTCTCAATTGTGGTAGGCGTCTCAGATAGTACCCACTGATCCCTGCCTCATATTCATGCTCTTGTGGAATGCCCTCCTCTTGAGCACGGGCTAGACTTTACTGACTTGCTTCTAATAAAAGAACACTGCAAAACTGATGGGTTGTCACTTCCAAGATTATGTTATAAAATATCATGGCTCAGTCTTGAGCTTTCTCTTTCACTCTCAACTTGATCATTCACTTTTGGGAAGCCAAGAAGTGCTTTATTGTGAAGTAGCACTATGAGAGTCCCACATGAGTGGGCTTGGAAATTGATCTTCTGAGTCTTGCCCATAGCCATGAGAGTGAGCTTAGAAGCAGATCTTTCCCCATTCAAGCCTTAAGATGGAATGCAGCCCTGGTTTGAATACTTAATTACAGCTTCCTGAGAGACTAAGCCAGAATTATCCAGCTGCACTGTTACTGAATTGCTGACCTATAGAAACTGTAAGATAATAAATGTTCCTGGATTTAAGCTGCTAAATTTTAGGCTAATTTGTTATAAACCAATAGATAACATAAATCAATGCATTTCATACAGCTAATGTCCAATTTACCATTATAGAGACCAAGAATAAATTCTAATATGGCTCTAAACTAAAAATGAAAGAAGAAAACATTCAAAACATTACAGAGAAAGAAGCTGCAGTAACTTTATTCTCTCAACTTAAATTTCAGCATTATTTACAAATTACCCAAACACACTAAAAAACTTTTTAAATTGTACAAATCTCTAATACATTTTATAAGAAATGTCATGTCACCAAATTTTGTTAATAAAAATTCCAATTTAGGAAAATTAATGGAGGGGAGAATGATAGGTGTGCATATGCATTATTATTTTCTTTTCATTTTGTATTTGAGGACATTCTTTGTTTATGACAGCTCAGGTGAATGAATTTAGATAGAAAGTCATTTTTTTCTATGTTCATGACCAGAAAATCCCAAGAGCAAACTTAAAGATATGATGTATCTACCCAACATAAATTATGATATATCAAGTTTCCATTCTCTTAATTGAGATCATAGCTTGGCAAGAGGAGTTACAATTAATTTTTTAAATGTGAATTCTTTGAGTATGTGACATAACAATTCAGAATTTAAATCAGTGTCTACTACTAGGAATAAGCAGAGGTCTAACATGGTACCAAACCAGACAAACAGCCATTTTCAAGTTTTAAAATATATTATTGGTTACACTATAATATTTCTTCTATCATCATAACTATGGTGAGATTAGTTTTCTCTGGGCAACCAAGAAACATTTATTTCCAGTGTCTCTAATTCCTTACCATTAGCTGTAATACTTGGAAGAAATGATCATACTTTTTAAAATAAACTGTTTAACTTTAGAATAATTCTAGATTTACAGAAAAATTGTGAGGATAGTACAGAGTCTCCATATACCCCACACTAGTTTACCTTATTATTAACATCTAACATTACTATGGTACCTTTGTAATGATGCACAAATGTTGAAACAAGACCATTAAAACTGTCACAGGTATGACGGTTTCTCAGACTCTGCTCATTTTTTATGACTTTGACAGATTTGAAGAGTATAGGCCAGTTATACTGTAGGATGTTCCTCAACTGAGATTTGCCTGATGTTTTTCTCATGATCATACAGGTGTTGTATATTCTTGGCCAAAAGACAACAGAGGTAAAATACCATTTTCATCACAAGGAGAACATACTATTACCATAAATTTTCACCACTGATGTTGACCTTGATCACCAGGCTGAGGTAGTGTTTATCAGGTTTCTTCACTGTACACTTACTCTCCCAACCCCCCATACTACACTCTTTCAAGGGAAGTCACTATGTATAGTTCATGATTAAGGAGTGGGGAGTTAGTTAGGCTTGACTTCCTTGAGGGCAGGGGACCTACATAAATAATTTGGGATTCTTCTGCACAGATTTGTCTCCTATCTCCCATTTATTTATTCAATAATCTGCTGAACTTATGAATACTTATTCCATGAAGTGTTCAGTATTTATGCTCTTTATATTCTGGCACAGAATCTAGGACCTCAATAAAATTATATGCAGTTGAAATACTGTGTTCTTCCTTTCCATCTTATTTATTTAGCCATCTCTACTTGACTCATTAAAGAAGATGCCAGGGCATAATCTTCAGGATAGAGTTTATATGTATATATATATACATATACACACACATGCATACATATATTTATTTATTTATTTCACTTTTCCTTATATATTAAAATGATTTGCAGTTGTGGTTTATAAGACTTTTCTTTCCAAAGTTCTTAATAAGAAATAGGACACAGTATAAGTCCTTGCCTTACTCTGTAGCTAAGGATAGTGCTTTTAATCTAGTGGCCAATTAAAAATTATTTCCAAATGATTACCATAACTTTTGGGGAAGTGCTATAAATAAAAATGAAGTATTGTCCTATTTACACTCTTGGACTAAGGACACCTAGATTTTTGAGAGCCAAGATGGAAGTAGAGCATCCTAGGAGTCTGAATGAACTCATAATGCCATTAAGGGATTTTAGAGATGAAGTTGACAGGGAACAATAAAGAGTACTGTAAGAGAGGTTTAGAATGGAGAGTGGGGAGGTGAATTTAAGTAGCTCATCTTTGTGTTATGGTATCATTCTATAATGCATGTAAAGTACTTCACCCCCACTCAGTTCAAATCTAGACAAATTTTAAATTCCTTTCCCTTTTGATTACTTTCTTTAAAACCCTTTTCATTTATTCCTGACAACCATCCCTTAAACAACTGGATATCTTAATTAATAAAAACAATAAGAACAGGAAGGCAGGTCCAAGATAGCGGTGTAGAAAGACCCTGAACTCACCTCCTCCCATGGACACACCAAATCTATACCTACATATAGAGCAATTCCTCCTGGGGAAGAACTGAGAAGTGATTGAACCTCTTCTGTACAAAAAATGACAGAGGGACACAGAGATGAATAGGAGAGACCAAGACACTGTATTGACAGGAACTCCACCTCCAAAGCAGTGACCCACATTACAGAGAGATAACAATGAGGGGCTCCTGTACAGACTCACCTTCCCTGGGACACAGTGAAAAAACAGTAGGTTAAAGGGCAACAACATTATACATGAAGTAAATCTGTTTACTATAACACTAGAAGGTCTGGCAAACTGGTGGGAAACTTCTAGAACCCTCAGAATTGGAAGTGCCAAAGAGTGCCATTTTTTGAGCTCTCCCTCTACCTTGCTAGTGCTGGCAGGAGCACAGTCCAGATGCTGTAGCCAGCCTACAAGACTGCCCAGTTCCACCTCAGAGACCTAGCCCACACTGACTTCAGCCACCCCTTCCCAAGGTGTCCCTGGCCCCCTACCCATGCCCACCTCAGCTCCAACTGTCCCACCAGGTGGTGCTGATGCAGAGCACTCCAGGACACCTCAGGCTAAGCCTGTTCCATCTCTAGTTATACCACCAGAGTGGCCTTGGGTAGCACCCACTCTGGCTCCAGCCATTCAACTAGGGTGGCCCCAGTCCCACACCCAAGACTGCCCCAACTCTAGCCATGCTAACAGGGAGACCTGGGCAAGGAGCACCCTGGGACACCCCTGGATCATGCCTACTTGAGCTCCGTCTAGCCTGCCAAACCTGCCTGGCACAGCAGTTTACACAGGGGACCCTCCTATACAAGGCCACACCCTTAAGACTAGGGGAGGTAACTGTTTCATGTAATTCATGGAAATAAACACAGGAAGTCAGAATGAGAAAGCAGAGAAATGTGTTCCACCAAAAGAGCAAGACAAAACCACAGCAAAAACCTTAATGAAGTGGAGATAAGTAATTTACCTGATGAAGAGTTCAAAGTAATGGTCATAAATACGTGGAAAAGAATAGAAGAGCAAAGTGAGAAATTCAACACAGAGTTAGAAAATATAAGAAAGAACCAATCAGAGCTGAAGAATACAATAACTGAAATAAAAACACACAGCAGATTAGATGATATGGAAAAATGAATAAGCTATCTGGAAGGCAGAATAGTGGAAATCACCCAATCAGAACAATATAAAGAAAAAGGAACTTTCAAAAATGAGAATAGTTTTAAGGGATCTCTGAGACAGCATCAAGTGTATTAAGAAGAGAGTGAGAAAGGGGCAGAAAAGTTATTTGAAGGAATAATAGCTGAAATAATAATAATAATAGCTGAAAACTTTTCCTAACCTGGTGAAGGAAACAGACATCCAAGTCCAGGAATCACAGAGTCCCAAATAAGATGAACACAAAGATATGTATCAAAATATATCATAATTAAGATGGCAAAAATTAAAGATAATTTTAAAGGCAAAAGACAACTAGTCATGTACGAGGGCATCACTATAAAGATATGAGCTGATTTTTCAGCAAAATCTTTGCATGTAAGAAGGAGTAGCATAATATATTTAAAGTATTGAAATAAAAAAAATTTACTACCAAGAATACTGTACCTGGCGAGGTTATCATTCAGAATTGAAGGAAAGATAGAATTTCCCAGACAAGCAAACGCCAAAGGAGCTCATCACCACTAATCTGGCCTTACAAGAAATTTTAAAGAGTCTTCTTTAAGCAGAAAAAAAAAGTGCCACAGCTAGAAATAAGAATGTATAAGAAAGTTCATGGAGAAATTCAAATTCAAAACAATCTTGAAAAGAACAAAATTGGAGGATTCACATTTCCTGACTTAAAAATTTACTACAAAGTTACAGTAATCAAGACTGTGGTACTGGTGTAAAGACAAACATATATAGATCAATGGAATGGAATTGGGAGTCCAGAAATAAACCCTCACATTTACAGTCAGTTGATTTTCAACAAGGGTACCAAAATAATTCAACGGAGAAAGGATAGTCTTTTCAACAAATGTTGCTGAGACAACTAGATACCCACATGCCAAAGAATGATGCTGAACCACAACCTCACATTGTTTACAAAAATTAATTCCAAATGGATCAAAAAACCTAAATGTAAGAGCTAAAACTACAAAACTCTTAGAAGAAAACACAGGTTTAAACCTTAATTATGTTGAATTAGGCCATGCTTTCTTAGGTATGACACTAAAAGCACAAACAACAAAGGAAAAAGATAAATTTGACTTAAAATCAAAACTTTTGTACTTCAAAGAACACTATCAAAAAAGAGAAATGACAGCCCACAGAATGTGAGAAAATATTTTCAAATCATATATGATAAGGTGCTTGTATCTAGAAAATATAAAGAAAACTTACAACTCAAGAGTAAAAGGACAACCCAATTTTAAAATGAGCAAAGTATGTGAACAGAAATTTCTCTAAAGAAGATATACAAATGGCCAGTAATAACATGAAAAGATGCTCAACATCATTAGCCATTAAGGAAATGCAAATCAAACCCACAATGAAATACCATCTCATACCCACTGGGATGGCTATAATAAAAAAAGACAGATAATAACAAATGTTGGTGAAGATGTGGAGAAATTGGAGCCCTCATACACTGCTTGTGAGTTTGTAAAATGGTGTAGTTGCCTTGGAGAATAGGCTGGCATTTCCTCAATTAGTTAAACATAATGTTACCATATGACCCAGAAGTTACTCTCAAGAGAAATGAAAATATATCCACACAAAAAATTTTACACTGATGTTCATAGTAGCATTATTCATTAGCTGCAAGTAGAAACAATTATGAATGAAAAAATAACATGTTATATATCCACACAATGGAATATTATTCATCAGTAAAAAAGAATGAAGTACTGATATATGCTACAACATGGATGAACCTTGAAAACACACCCTTAAGACTAGGGGAGGTAACTGTTTAAGTGAAAGAAGCCAGACACAAAAGACCACGTACTGTATAATTACATTTATATTAAATGTCCAGAATAAGCAAATCTATAGAGAAAAAAATAGACTGGTGGTTGCCTATGGCTGGTTGGGGTGAAATGGGGAATGACTGCTAATCGGTATGGGGTTTCTTTTTGGATGATGAAATATTCTGAAGTTGATTGTGGTGATGATTGTGTGATGACTACATAATTTTGAATAGGCTAAATACCACTGAATTGTACACTTTAAATGAGTAAATTGTATGATGTGAACTATATCTCATTAAAGCTGTTCAAAAATCATAAAAAAACACAATTTTAGCACATAAATGAGACAAATATAAATATTTAGTCTTATAAATAATATTTCATACATCAAATGACTATGCATGTAAAAAGTGTTCCAAATAAATCATTCCTTTAAAAAAAGACATAAAATGTGACATAAAAAACATAAAACATGGAACAGGGAGAAAAATGTAGTAGTTTTAGAACACGTTTGAACTTAAGTGACTATCACCTTGATATACATGAACCTTGAATTAACCACAAATCAAAAATCTACAATAGATCCACAAAAAATAAAGAGAAAGGAAGCCAAACAACATTAAAGAAAATCATCAAACCACAAGGTAAGAGACTAAGAAGAATAGAGAAGTACTACAAAAAACAACCAGAAAACAATTTTAAAAATGGCAATTAAGTGTGTACATATCAATAATCATTTTAAATGTAAATAGAATAAATGCTCCAATCAAAAGACATAGGATGGCTGAATGGATTAAAATACAAGACCTGTCTATATGCTACTACAAAGGACAATTCAGTTCTAAATAAACACAGACTGAAAGTTAAAAGGTGGAAAAAAATATTTCATGAATATGAAAACTAAAAGAAAGCTGGGTAGCAATACTTATATCAGACAAAATAGACTTTACAACAGAATGTAACAAAAGACAAGGCCATTGAGTAATGATAAAGGAGTCAGTCCAAGAAGAGGATATAACATTTGTAAATATTTATGCATCCAACATAGGAACATCTAAATATATTAAGCAAATATTAACAGATGTGAAGAAACTGACAGTAACATAATAATATTAAGGACATTAATACCCCATTTGTCAATGGAGAGATCATCTAGACAGAAAATCAATATGGAAACATTGGCCTTAAGTGACACATTTGACCAGGTAATCTTAATACATACATATGGAACATTCCATCCAAAAGTTTCAGAATACATATTCTTTTCAAGTGCACATGTAACATTCTCCAGGATAGATCACTTGTTAATCCACAAAACAAGTCTAAATAAATTTAATAAGATTAAAATCATATCAAGCATCTTTTTCTATCACAACAATATGAAACTAGAAACCAAGTACAGAAAAAAAAACTAGAAAAAACACAAACATGTGGAGACTAAACAACACACTATTAAACAACCAATGGGTCAATGAAGAAATAAAAGAAGAAATAAAATTCCTGGAGCAAATGAAAATGGAAGCACAACATTAAATTTTATGAGTGTGACAAAAACTGTTCTAGAAGGGAAGTTCCTAGCAAAATAAACCTACCTCAAGAAATAAGAAAATCTCAAATAAACAATCCAACTTTACACCTAAAGGAATTAGACAAAGAAGAATAAAACCAAAAGTTATAAAATAAAGAAAATAATAAAGATTAGAGTGGAAATAAGTGAAGTAGAAATTTAAAAATGCAATTGAAAACATCAATGAAACTAAGAGCTGGTTCTTTGAAAAGATAAACAAAATTGATTACCTTTAGCCAGATATATTGAGAAAAAAAAAGAGAGCATCCAAATTAATAAAATCAGAAATGAGAGAGGAAAAATTCCAACCAATACCACAGAATGCAAACTATCATGAGAGTACTACCAACTACTATAAACCAAAACACTGACCAACCTAGAAGAAATGGACAAATTCTTAGAATCATACAACTTGCTAAACCTGAATCAGGAAGAAATGGAAAATCTGAAAAGACTGATTATCAGTAATAAATTCAATCACTAATTAATAAACTCCCAACCAGTAAAAGTCTAGGACAAGACAGCTTCATGGGTGAACTCTACCAAACATTTAAAGAAAATTTAATACAAGTCCTTCTCAAACTATTCCAAAATACCAACAAGGAAGAATGTTTCCAAATTTATTTTACAAGTCCAGCATTAACCTGATATCAAAACCAGAAAAAGCCACTACAAGAAAAGAAAATAACAGGTTAATATCCTTGATGAATATAGATGCAAGAATCCTCAAAAAATATTAACAAATCAAATTCAACAATAGGAGCTTACACCATGATCAAACTGAATTTATGACAGGGATTCAAGATGGCTTAACATGTACAAATGAATCAGTGTGATACACCACATTAACAAAAGGAAGAATAAAAATTATATGATTGTCTCAACAAATGCAGAAAAATGTTTAATGAAATTTAACATCAGTTTATGATAGAAACTGTCAACAAAGTGGACAGAGAGGAAACATACCCAACATAATAAAGGCCATAAGTGGCAAACCTAACATCATACTCAACAGTGAAAAACTTAAAATAGCTTTTCCTCTAAGATCTGGAACAAGACAAGGATGCCCACTCTTGCCACTTTCATTCAACATAGTATTGGAAGTATTAGCCACAGCAATCAGATGAGAAAATGAAATGAAAAGGCATCCAAACTGGATGAAAACAAGTAAAACTGTCACTACTTGCACAAGACATGATCTATATATACAAAACCCTAGAGACTCCACAAAAAAAAACTGTTAGAACTAATAAATGAATTCAGTAAAGTTGAAGGATACCAAATTAGTATACAGAAATTGGATGTGTTTCTATATACAAATAACAAACTATCAGAAAGATAAATTAAGAAAACAATCTCATTTATACTTGCATCAAAAAGAATAAAATACTTAGGAATAAATTTAATCAAGGAAGTGAAAACCTATACTCTGAAAACTATAAGACAATGATAAAAGAAATTGAAAACACTACAAATAAATAGAAAGAAAATCCATGCTAAGGGAATGGAAGAATTAATCCTGTTAAGATGTACTTATTACACAAAGCAATGTACAGATTCCCTACAATCCCTATCAAAGTACCCTAGGCATGTTTTACAGAAGTAGAGCAAACAATTCTATAATTTGTATGGAAGCACAAAACCCCCCAAATAGCCAAAGAAGAAGAACAAAGCTGGAGGTATCAAGATTTCTGATTTCAAGCTATATTACAAAGCCACACTAATCAAAACAGTATGGTACTGGCACAAAAACAGACACACAAATTAATGGAACACACTAGAGATCCCAGAAATAAATTCATGTTTATGTGGTCAATTAATCTAAGACAAAGTCAACAGGAATATAAAATGGAAAGACAGCCTTTTCAATAAATAATGTTGGGAAAACTGGACAGCTACATATAAAAGAATGAAACTAGACCACTTTCTCACAACATATATAAAAATAACAACACAACATATACAACAAATATAAAAATAACTCAAAATGTATTAACGACTTAAATGTAAGACCTGAAACCATAAAAATCCTAGAAGAAAATGTAGGCATTATGCTTTTGACATTGATCTTAGCTATATATATATATATATACATATATATATATTTTGATCTGTCTCCTCAGATAAGGGAAACAAAAGCAAATATAAACAAGAGACATCAAGCTAAAATGCTTTTGTACAGCAAAAATGAAAAGGCAGTCTACTGAATGGGCAAAGATATTTTCAAAAGATATATTTGATAAGGGATAATACCCAATATACATATAGGACACATACAACTCAATATTAAAAAAAATCTAATTAAATAATGGGTGGAGGATCTGAATAAACATTTTTCTAAAGACTTCCACAGGGCCACAGGCACATGACAAGATGCTTAACATCACTAATCATCAGGGAACTGCAAATCAAAACCATAATGATATATCATCTCACACCTGTCAGAATGGCTATCATCAAAAAGACAACAAATAACAAGTGTTGCTGAGGATGTGGAGAAAAGGGAACCCTGGGCACTGTTAGTGGAATTGTAAGTTTCTGCAGCCACTATGGAAAACAGTAGGGAGGTTCCCCCAAAATTAAGAATAAAACTTCTGTATGATTCAGCAGCTCAATTCTGGGTATTTATCTGAAGAAAACCAAAACACTAATTTGAAAATGTATCTGCTCCCCAATGTTCATTGCATAATTATTTGCAATAACAAAGATATGAAAGCAACCCAAATATCCATCAGTAGATGAATGCATAAAAAGTTATGGTATATATGTACAATCAAATATTACTCAACAATAAAAAATAATGAAATCTTGACATTTGCAACAACACAGATGAACGTAGAAGGCATTATGCTAAGTGAAATAAGTCAGAAAGAGAAAGATAATACCATATAATTTCTCTTGTATATGGAACCTAAATGAAGGAAGAAACAAAACAAAAGACTCATAGATACAGAGAACATGACTGGTGGGTGCCAGAAGGGAAAGACATGGAGGGGATGGGCAAAATGGGTAAAGAGGATTAGAGGAACAAACTTCCAATCATAATATAAGCCATATGATATAATGTACAGCATAGGGATTATAGTCAATAATATAAAATTATAATAACTTTG
Organism: Aethalodelphis obliquidens; assembly: GCF_003676395.1. NCBI lineage: Eukaryota > Metazoa > Chordata > Mammalia > Artiodactyla > Delphinidae > Aethalodelphis > Aethalodelphis obliquidens. The sequence goes on along the minus strand of NW_020837957.1, from coordinate 10,785,208 downwards.
TATGGTGACAAATGGTAGCTAACCTTATGGTAATAATTTCATAATGTATAAAAATATTGAATCAATGTGTTATACACCTGAATCTAGTATAATATTGTTAAGTCAATTATACTTCAATAAAAGCATGAACAATAAAACAAAAAAGGACAATAAGAAAATTAAAAATAACAAAAGAGTGCCTTAAAAAGAGATCAGGGTTGGGAATTCTCTGGTGGTCCAGAGGTTAGGACTCCACGCTTTCACTGCTGAGATCTGGGGTTTGATCCCTGGTTGGGGAACTAAGATCCCGCAAGCCACTCAGTGTGGGAAAAAAAAAAAAAGTACCAGGGTTAAGAAAAAAAAACTTTAGGATGCTGCAGTTAGGCAAGGTCAGGACCTTGCCCTGAAGCCAGATGGCAATGCACACCCCTTTTCCTGGACTGAGGAGCTGTCGTTTGTGGTGGGTTCATGTTCATGTGGAGGTAATTGGGCGCCACACTGTTTGATACCACAGAGGGAATTAAGATGACGGAGTAGAAGGATGTGGAGTTCATCTCTCTCCACGGATGCATCAGGAATACACCTATAGATGCAACAATTCTCACAGAACACTGGCTGAACACTAGCAGAAGACCTTAGACACCGGAAAAGACTATAAAGATCCCTGCATAACTGGGTAGGATGAAAAAAAGAAGGGAGAAGGAGGAGAGGAAATGGAACAGGACCTGCACCCAGGGATGGGGGAGCTGAAGCAGAGGAGAGATTCTCGAATTCAGGGAAACCCGTCTCTGATGGGGAAATCTATTGGAACAGAAAGGAAGCATTTGAGGCTGTTGGAAGAGGATGAAGTGGCTGATCTGTGGCAGATGGGACAGGGTGAGAAATACACAGACAGTCCGTACCGTGGCCCTCTGTGCTCCACACTGGGATGTGTGTTCACAGGTGTGCAAGGGGTCTGGGAGCTGGAGCGTGGGGATTGGAGAACAGGCCCAGAGTGAGAACTGCTGTTGGCTGTGGGGAGACATATTAAGGAGACGGCCGGCGGGGTGGGGGTTGGAAATCAGCAGCAGGGAATGCCTGTGGAGGAAGACGAGACTGCCATGGAAGCAGAGTACTACTGCTAAGTTACAAGCAGACGAAGGAGTCACTATTGTAGCCTCTCTCTCCCCACACGCTGGCACCTGCTGATGGACAATAAAAGAAGCTCTCTCAGGGCTGGCTCTCTCATGCCTGCTGCAGTGTGTCAGGAAAAGCCCGGATAGGGCTTGCCCTCACATTCCTTATGCCAGATGCCAGAAAAGGCCCTCACTAGGGTCATATCTCTTGTGCCTGTGGCCACCAGCTTTCCTGTGCATTTGGTGCCACTGGGGCTCCTGTGATCCAAGCAGTCATACCACCTCTGTGCCCTGTCCTTACTGGGGCATACCTGAAAGCTCCAAAGCAGCCTCAGGACCAGACTCCTGTGGGTGGACCACACGTAGATGTGGGGATAAAACCAAAGCTGAACTCCAGGAACAGGGTGACTAAAGAAGATAGAAAATCTTTCCAACAGCTGTATAAGCTGCAGATTACATCCCTGCAATCAGCTAGGTAGACCCTGTGTTTATGGAATATCTAAGTAGACAATGAGTGTTCCCACAAATGAAAACAGTCTAGCTCTGGCAGCTGTGGACATTGGGGTCAAGCACACACAAGAATTGGGCCAAATAAAGTCTGAGTGGTCCCCACAGGGCCCACAGCAGGTACAGAGACCAACCCAGAGGCAGAAGAGAGCCTCTTAGGGAGGCAGAGGTGGGCTGTGGCTCACAGCTTGTGCAAGAACACTTATAGCTGAGATCCCAGGGAAACATAATTATTACTATTAATTTTATTATGTTTTGATTCATTCTGTTGTTGATTCTGGCTTTCTTTTTTGTTTGTTTTTTCCTTTCTTTTTGTTTGTTTCTTGTCTTAGTATTTTTCTTTTTTTTTTTTTTTGTTTTTATATTTATGTTTTATAACATATTTTTTATATACTTCTATTTTTAATTTGCTTTTATGTTGTTCTTTTCCCTTATTTTTTTTCTGTCTTTAATATATTTTTTATTTGCTTTTTATATTTCCATTTTTACTTTGTTTTTCTGTTGTCCTGTGTTTTTTTCCTTTTTATCTTATTTTATTATTATTTTTATCAGTTTGTTCTGTTTCCTTGTTTTATTCTTCAGTTGGCACACTGATTTGGTTTAGTTTTTAGGTTTGTGTTTTTGTTAGCTTTGATCCAAATTGATTTCAATTTTGAGTTCTTCTATTTGGTTGTTCTCTTGCTTTTGTTTTATTTGGTTCTGTTTTTGTTTCTTTTCCATGTGTGTGTTTCCATTTCTGTTTGTTTGATTTTGTTTTTTAGCATTTGTCTGGGGTTTTGTCTTATTTTTTTCTTTAATATATTTTCTATTTTATTTTTTATATTTCTGTTTCTATGGTGCATTTCTGTTGTTCTGTCTTCTTTATCCTTTGTTTTATTTTTTATCATTTTTGTCAGTTTGTTTCTTTGCTTCCTTCTTCAGTTAGCACTCTGCTTTGGTTTTGTTTTGTGATTTTCTGTTTTTGTCAGTTTTCTTTTTAATTGTTTGATTTCATTCTTGGGTTCTTTTGTTTGTCTTGCTGTTCTTTTGCTTTTTGATGTTTGGTTCTGTTTTTGTTTTTTTGTGTGTGCATGTCTCTTTTTTTCTATTTGATTTTACTTTTTACCATTTTTTGGGGGTTTTGTTAGTCTTTTTTATAAAATCCCCTTTATTGTGGAATGAGCAACTTTCGGAGTCTTGGTCCCTCCACAAGAAGTCAGGTCAGAGGCTCTGGGGGGAGCAATGAGTCCAGGACACTGGACCACTAAGAATTCCCAGCCCCAGGGAAAATTAATCACCAAGAGCTCTCACGGAGGCCTCTATCTGAATCCAAGAGCCATCTCCACCCAACTGCCAGCAACGCCCAGGGCTGGATGCCTCACACCAAACAACAAACAAAACAGGAACACAAACCCACCCACCACACACAGACTACCTAAAATCATACTAAGCTCACAGACACCCCAAAACATACCACATGACATGGCCCTGCTCATCAGAAATAAAAGACTCAGCTCCACCTACCAGAACACAGGCACCAGTCCCTCCCATTAGGAAGCCTATGCAAGCCACTGGACTAACCTCACCACCGGGGGCAGACAACAGAAGCAAAAGGAAATACGACCCTGCAGCCTTGGGAAAGGATACCTCAAATACTATAATCAGACAAAATGAGAGGACACAGAAATATCTTGCAGGCAAAGGAGCAAGATAAAAACCCACAAGACCAAATAAATGATAAGGAAATAGGAAAACTACCTGTAAAAGAATTCAGAGTAATGATAGTAAAGATGACCCAAAATCTCGGAAATAGACAAAATACAAGAAACATTTAACAAGGACAGAGAAGAACTATAGAGGAAACAAATAGTAATGAACAATGCAATAACTGAAATTAAAAATACTCTAGAAGGAATCAATAGCAGAATAACTGAGGCAAGAGAATGGATAAGTGAGCTGGAAGACAGAATGGTGGAAATAACTGTGACAGAGCAGAATAAAGAAAAAAGAATGAAAAGAATGGAGGACAGGCTCAGAGACCTCTGGGACAACATTAAGTGTACCACCATTTGAATTATAGAAAAAGCAAAAAAAAGAAAGGGTCTGAGAAAATATCTGAAGAGATTATAGTTGAAAACTTCCTCAATATGGGAAAGGAAATAGTCAATCAAGTCCAGGAAGCCCAGAGAGTCCCATACAGGATAAACACAAGGAGAAACATGCTGAGACACATATTAATCAAACTACTGAAAATTAAACACACAAAAAAATATTAAAAGCAAGGGAAAATCAACAAATAACATACAAGGGAATCCCCATAAGGTTAACAGCTGATCTTTCAGAAGAAACTCTACAGCCCAGAAGGGAGTTGCACGATATATTTAAGGTGATGAAAGGGAAAAACCTACAACCAAGATTACTCTACCCAGCAAAGATCTCATTCAGATTCGATGGAGAAATCAAAAGCTTTACAGACAAGCAAAAGTTAAGAGAATTCAGCACCACCAAACCAGCTTTACAACAAATGATAAAGGAACTTCTCTAGGTAGGAAACACTAGAAAAGACCTACAAAAACAAACCCAAAACAATTAAGAAAATGGATTAAATGCTCCAAACAAAAGACACAGACTGGCTGAATGGATACAAAAACAAGACCTGTATAGATGCTGTCTACAAGAGACCCACTTCAGCCCTAGGGACACATACAGACTGAATGTGAGGAGATGGAAAAAGATATTCCATGCAAATGAAAATCAAAAGAAAGCTAGAGTATCAGACAAAATAGACTTTAAAATAAAAACTATTACAAGAGACAAGAAAAGACACTACATAATGATCAAGTGGTCAATCCAAGAAGAAGATATAACAATTGTAAATATTGATGCACCCAGCATAGGAGCACCTCAATACATAAGGCAAATGTTAACAGCCATAAAAGGGGAAATCAACAGTAACACAATAATAGTAGGGGACTTTAACACCCCACTTAAACAAATGGACAGATCATCCAAACAGAAAATAAATAAGGAAACACAAGCTTTAAATGACACATTAGAGCAGATAGACTTAATTGATATTTATATGACATTCCATCCCAAAACAACAGAATATACTTTATTCTCAAGTACACATGGAACATTCTCCAGGACAGATCACATCTTGAGTCAAAACTCAAGCTACGGTAAATTTAAGAAAATAGAAATCATATCAAGCATCTTTTCTGACCACAACGCTATGAGACTAGAAAACAATTACAGGAAAAAAAGTGTTAAAAAATACAAACACATGAAGGCTACACAATACACTACTAAGCAAACAAGACATCAGTGAAGAAATCAAAGAGAAAGTGGAAAAATACCTGGAAACAAATGACAATGAAAATACAATGACACAAAACCTGTCAGATGAAGCAAAAGCAGTTCTAAAAGGGAAGTTTATAGTAATACAATCCTACCTCAAGAAACAAGAAAAATCTCAAATAAACCACCTAACATCATACTTAAAGAATTAAAGAAAGAAGAATGAAAAAAACCCAAAGTTAGCAGAAGGAAAGAAATCATAAAGATCAGATCAGAAATAAATGAAAAAGCAATGAAGTAAACAATAGCAAAGATCATTAAATTAAGAGCTGGTTCTTTTTTTTTTTTTTTTTTTGTGGTACGTGGGCCTCTCACTGTTGTGGCCTCTCCCATTGCAGAGCACAGGCTCTGGACGTGCAGGTTCAGAGACCATGGCTTACAGGCCCAGCTGCTCCACAGCATGTGGAATCCTCCCGGACCGGGGCACAAACACATGTCCCCTGCATCGGCAGGTGGACTCTCAACCACTGCACCACCAGGGAAGCCCCAAGAGCTGGTTCTTTGAGAAGATAAACAAAATAGATACCATTAGCCAGACTAATCAGAAAAAAAAGGGAGAAGACACAAATCAACAGAATTATAAATGAAAGTAGAAATCACAACTGACACTGCAGAAATACAGGATTATAAGAGACTACTACAAACAACTATATGCCAATAAAATGGACAATCACTAAGAAATGAACAAATTCTTGGAAAGGTACAATTTTCCAAGACTGAACCAGGAAGAATTAGAAAATATGAACAAAACTATCATAAGAAATTGAAACTGTAATTAAAAATCTTCCAGCAAACAAAAGGCTAGGACCAGATGGCTTCACAGGCAAGTTCTATCAAACAATTAGAAGAGCTAACACTGATCCTTCTCAAACTCTTCCAAAAAATTGCAGAGGGAGGAACACTCCCAAACTCATTCTATGAGGCCACCATCACCCTGATACAAAAACCAGACAAAGGTGTCACAAAATAAGAAAATTACTGGCAATATCACTGATGAACACAGATGCAAAAATCCTCAACAAAATGCTAGCAAACAGAATCCAACAACACATTCAAAGGATCATACACCATGATCAAATGGGGTTTATCCCAGTAATGCAAAGATTCTTTAATATATGCAAATCAATCAATGCGATACACCATAGTAATGAACTGAAAGATAAAAACCATATAATTCCAATAGATGTAGAAAAAGTTTTTGACAAAATATAACAATGATTTATGATAAAAACTCTCCAGAAAGTGTACATAGAGGGAACCTACCTCAACATAATAAAAGCCATATATGACAAAACCACAGCCAACATCATTCTCAATGGTGAAAAACTGAAACCGTTTCCTCTAAGATCAAGAATGAGAGTAGGGTGCCCACTCTGATGACTATTATTCAACATAGTTTTGGAAGTTTTACCACAGAAATCAGAGAAGAAAAATAAATAAAAGTAATACAAATTGGAAAAGAAGAAGTAAAACTGTCACTGTTTGCAGATGACATGATACTATACATAGAAAATTCTAAAGATGCCACCAGAAAACTACTAGAGCTAACCAATGAATTTGGTAAAGTAGCAGGATACAAAATTAATGCACAGAAGTTTCTTGCATTCCTATACACTAGCAATGAAAAATCACAGAGAAATTAAGGAAACACTACCAATTACCATTGCAACAAAAAGAATAAAATACCTAGGAATAAACCTACCTAAGGAGGCAAAAGACCTGTATGAAGAAAGCTATAAGAAACTGATGAAAAAAATCAAAGACAATACAAACAGATGGAGAGGTATACCATGTTCTTGGGTTGGAATAATCAGCATTGTGAAAATGAGTATACTACCCAAAGAAATCTACATTTTCAGTGCAATCCCTATCAAATTATCAGTGGCATTTTTCACAGAACTAGAACAAGAAATTCTACAATTAGTATGGAAACACAAAAGACCCTGAATAGCCAAAGCAATCTTGAGAAAGAAAAATGGAGCTAAAGGAATGAAGCGCTGTGACTTCAGACTATACTACAAAGCTACAGTAATCAAGACAGTATGGTAATGGCACAAAAACAGAAATATAGGTGAATGGAACAGGATAGAAACCCCAGAGATAAACCCATGCACATATGGTCACCTTATCTTTGACAAAGGAGTCAAGAATATACCATGGAGAAAAGACAGTCTCTTCACTAAGTGGTGCTGGGAAAACTGAACAGATACATATAAAAGAATGAAATTAGAACACTCCCTAACACCATACACAAAAATAAACTCAAAATTGATCAAAGACCTAAAGGTAAGGCCGGACACTATAAAACTCTTAGCGGAGAACATAGGCAGAACACTCTATGACATAAATCACAGCAAGATCCTTTTTGACCCACCTCCTACAAAAATGGAAATAAAAACAGACAAATGGGACCTAATGAAACTTAAAAGCTTTTGCACAGAAAAGGAAACCATAAATAATATGAAAAGATAACCCTCAGAATGGGAGAAAATATTTGTAGATGAAGCAACTGACAAAGACTAATCTCCAAAATATAACAGCAGCTCATGCAGCCCAATAACCAAAAAACAACAACCCAATCCAAAAATGGGCAAAAGACCTAAATAGACATTTCTTCAAAGAAGATATACAGATTGCCAACAAACACATGAAAAGGTGTTCAATATCACTAATCATTAGAGAAATGCAAATCAAAACCACAATGAGGTATCACCTCACACCAGTAAGAACGGCCATCATCAAAAAATCTAAAACAATAAGTGCTGAAGAGGGTGTGGAGAAAAGGGAACCCTCCTGCACTGTTGGCAGGAATGTAAATTGATACAGCTTCACTATGGAGAACAGTATGGAGGTTCCTTAAAAGACCAAAAATAAAACTACCATATGACCCAGCAATTCAACTACTGAGCATATACCCTGAGAAAACCATTATTCATAAAGATACTTGTACCACAGTGTTCAGTGGAGCACTATTTACAATAGCCAGGACATGGAAACAACTGAAATGTTCATCAACAGATGAATGGATAAAGATGTGGTACATTTATACAATGGGATATTACTCAACTATAAAAAGGAACAAAATTGAGTTATTTGTAGTGAGGTGGATGGACCTAGAGTCTGTCATACAGAGTGAAGTAAGTCCGAAAGAGAAAAACAAATACCGTATGCTAACACATATATATGGAATCTAAGAAAAAAAATGGTTCTGTAAATCTAGGGGCAGGGCAGGAATAAAGTTGCAGAGTAGAGAACGGACTTGAGGACATGGGGGTGGGGAAGGGGAAACTGGGATGAAGTAAGAGTAGAAATGATGTATATACACTACCAAATGTAAAATGGATGGCTAGTGGAAAGCTTCTGCATAGCACAGGGAGATCAGCTTGATGCTTTGTGACTGCGTAGAGGGGTGTGATAGGGAGGGTGGAAGGGAGGCTCAAGAGGGAGGGGATATGGGGATATATGTATACATATAGCTGATTCACTTTGTTGTACAGCAGAAACTAATGCAACATTGTAAAGCAATTATACTCCAATAAGGATGTAAAAAAAAATAAAGATACAAACTATGATTTGGAGTATTGTCAACCAAAAGAAATATAATGTATTTTAAATGACTATAAAAGTATCCACATGCTTATCTTGGCATAAGACCTTGAATGATATATTTCAGAAAATTTGTGATTTGTTTTATAAAAATAAATGTTAATGTGTCAAGGAGAGAAAACTTTAATAGAGGAGGTCATGCTGGTTAATTTTTCTCAAGTTTTTTTACAAAACAGTTATAGTATATAATTCTACAAATTCTACACATATTTTCATTGAAGTATTTGCTTAATAAACTATGCCAAACTATCTTGATGGTAGAACAAGCATAGCAGAGAGATACTGGATTGTAGTGATGGCATTGCTTTCAATAGGAAGAAAGTGGTTTATTTTATGGAATCAAGTAAAAGTGAAATACTGAGGTCTCTGGAACTTAACATCTTTGATGTAAAGGGATAGAGCACCAAAAATTGAAAAACTTACTGACCTTATGTTAGTTTTTAAAAAAATATCTGATTTGAGATTGTTGTTTTAACTTGCACCACTTCTCATACCAAATAAGAGTGTTTTCTTTTCCCTCCTAACACTAAATACATCTGTCTTTTCTAACATCTTCAATTCTCTGATGCCCGCTGGGTGTCAAACAATTGAATTCAATTCTGATAAATTCTGCCTGGAGTTAGAATCAGATCCCATAACTTACAGACTCAGTGCTATAAGACTGCCCCCACTTCAGATTTCAATTACAAGTACTAGGCCACCTGTGCTTCTGATTGATGGATTATAGATTGGGGGTTCCCCCATCACTCCCCTCAGGTTAGATAATTCACTAGAGTGACTCAAAGAATTCAGAAAAACACTCTTACATCTTCTGATTTATTATAAGTATACAACTCAGCAACAGCAAAATAGCAGAGATGCATAGAAAGGTATGGGGGCGTGTATTGGCATACAAAGCTTCCATGCCCCTTCCAGGAGAAGCACCCTCCCAGCACCTCAGTGTGTACCTGTCAGCCCCATCTCACAAGCCTGGAGACAGGGAGGTGGAGTTGAAAGTTCCAAACTTCTAATCAAGGCTTGGTCTTTTTGGTGACCAGGCTCCATCCTGAAGCAATTTAGGGGCACTGTCAAGAGTTACATCATTTAAACAAAAGAGAACAAAGACACTCATCACCTTTATCACTCATGGAATTCCCAGGGTCTTAAAAATTCTGTTCCAGGAACCAGGGTCAAAGACCAAATATATTCCTATGATACCACAGATGGTTTTAAGCATTTTTAATTGAATTACATGAGAAAATATCAAAAGTCTATTTCTCTGCCTTGTTTTCATATTTAGAATCTTATATTTTCTTGATGTTTTTCTCCTTTTAGGGAGAAATGTTTGCATAATTACCTCTTATCTAACTACTTAGAGCATACATATTTTCAAAAAATTGATTCTATTCCACTTAATTTTAAGTTGAGTGGAGCTGCCCAGACATGAAGCAGCAATCTAGTAAACAAATGGATGTCTATTTCTGGTCACGTTCATAGTAAACACGGAGATCAATTTTTGTTTTTTATTTTCAAAGTTTATGCTTTAAGAAAGGTGTGCTTTGGGGCTTCCCTGGTGGCGCAGTGGTTGAGAGTCCGCCTGCCGATGCAGGGGACATGTGTTCGTGCCCCAGTCTGGGAAGATCCCACATGCCGCGGAGCAGCTAGGCCCGTGAGCCATGGCTGCTGAGCCTGCGTGTCCGGAGCCTGTGCTCCGCAATGGGAGAGGCCACAACAGTGAGAGGCCTGCGTACCGCAAAAAAAAAAAAAAAAAAAAGAAAGGTGTGCTTTGGGTGGGATATGCCATCTATAGAACTTGGAAGCAATCCTAAATTAGTCAGATTGCTGTGTGTCACAGCAGAGCATGACAAGCTCACATGGGTAAAGCAGGCAACCTGTTTACATGGTTTGAAAACAGAGTTGAAACCAAGAATTATTCTTTTAAAATTCAATTAATCATATTGCAATCCTTGAGAAGAAATTTATTTAACCTTACCTAACTTGTTGTAAGAACATAACCTGCTGTACCAAGGTCTACAGCCTCTTTCCAGCTGCTTGATAATTTATGAACAAGCACTATAAGGAAACTTACACAAATCAGTGAACAAGTTAGGGAGATTTCAACACCCTGGAAAGGAACTTGCAAGTATAAGTATATGAGTTGACATTAGGCTCAGAGATCACTTTAAAATGATGAAAGTCATGAATTTTACTTGTTTCTAGAAATGTTAAAGCAGGCCTGCTTGAAGTACTGTGTCCTATGTAAGCAAGTTTTAATATTTGAATATCCACGTGTGGCATTTGTATTTATCCAAAATGAGTTAAGCTAGGATTTATTTAGCAGTTTTGGAGGACTTATAAGTATTCCTGAAACACCCATCTTAAGGAAGCTATGAACTCCAGGAACTCTTGAAGCCGCAGAAGTAATCTGTGGGAACTTAGCTATAATAGAAAAATATGACTGCCACACCTATTCAGAGGTAAATACTGTCATTCTATTTAAGGTGAGGAATGCCTTATGTCTTTACAGATCTGTATTTTCATTACCATTTGTCAAAACTGGCGTTGCATATGCAATTTAAGTCTTATCCAACCGTAAGAAATGACCAGTAGCCAATTCCAATGGCTATAGTTGACCTTTCATGCTCTTTGCCAGTTATAATTGCTCCTGAATGTGATGCTCATTCTATGCTTTCATGGTAGAGAATAAAAGTTAGAATAGGGCTTCCCTGGTGGCGCAGTGGTTGAGAGTCTGCCTGCCGAGGCAGGGGACACGGGTTCGTGCCCCAGTCCGGGAAGATCCCACATGCCGCGGAGCGGCTGGGCCCGTGAGCTATGGCCGCTGAGCCTGCGCGTCCGGAGCCTGTGCTCCGCAACGGGAGAGGCCACAACAGTGAGAGGCCCGCGTACCGCAAAAAAAACCCCTAAAAACAAAATAACTTAGAATAATGTTGCCTAGGGGTCAAAAACTGGTGACTAAATGAGATTTATCTATTGAAATAGTGTTTAATACAGTTTTTAATTTGAATACTTTTTCAAAGTTCATGCCCTCTTCAACTCCTAATTGTGTCCACTGTTCTGAATCCTAGATTTACATTTTCTGTCTGGCACCTGAAATTATTTGATTTTGCTCTTCCTTCATTAGACATATGGAAACCAAAGCTTATGTGATGTTTATAATAATCACCAATTAAAATAATACATGCACAGCTTTCAGAGTTTCTCTACCCTGATTTAGCAAAGATTATTATGGGGGTATGTCTGTATTTAACAGTTGTGTACAAAGGTACATCTTTAGAAAGTCTGACAGATGCCAAAGGAAGTGAAATATGAATTCTCTCTCTTATACTTTTCCTCCTTGATTTCAACTTTATTTCCATTTGTTTGTGTAGACAAAGTTTATATATTTGGGTTAGAGGAAGAAGATGTATCAATGAAAGCTGAATGCAAATTAGTATCCTGGATTTGCTTTTGTAGTTCTTAGGCTTCTCTCCCTCACTTGTCAGTATGTACTAAGGTGCAGACTAGATGTGCTAAATTTTTTAAAAGACAGGATCATTCACTGTCATTTACCATTAACTTTCAACTTCTATCAATAGGATGATAAATATTTGGTATTTCCAATTATATATTTATTTGTGCTTTTAGTGAAGTAAGAGGGACACTGAGGTCAGCTTCAATCATAGCCATTTTAGCAATGGTAAATTATCTGGAATTGAAATATTAAATACTAATCATAGATAATAGAGGATTTTATCTGAAGCAGGCTTCTTTGATTATCTATATATAGCTGTATCTTAACATTATCTAGGAATCTGGGCTTGCTTTTTATTAACATTTATTCTGAATAAATTCTTCTCTCAAATGTGAATGTTGAGCACCAGCAAAGATTTTTTTTTTTTTTTTTTTTTTTGCTGTCACATTGAGATGAAGCCTACTGTGATGAATTACTAGGACAATGAAAATTAAGCAAGAGTGAAGGCTGTAATTTGAGAAGGAAATAAATCTGCAACTTGCAGAAAGAATAGTAGCTTGGAAAATTTATTCTCTCTTTTAAAGTTGCCTGTCACAATATGGTAACACTAGGCATCAGGATTTGAAAGATGGTTTCAAAATCTCCTTATTGACAACATTGCTAAGTGGCCAACTTTTCATGTGTCACTGTGGGGAGCCTTTGTGCCTATCTTTTATCTTTGCCATGATTTGTTGGAGACAATCATAGTAATTACTAACTGAGAAGGTAGGCTGCTTTGCAAAGCATATAACTATACAGTTAAGTCAGAACAGTGAAATAAACTCTAGGCACAAATTATTGTAAGCTGGTGTTGGCATTTGGAGCAATGACAGGCAATGATAAGGAAGAAATTACAGGCTCCATAATGGGGCACTTGGTCCACTATTCTTTACCTCCATGTCCTATAAAATGAACTATTTTACAGTTTATACTCGTATCTTAGATTGGAGTTAAGATAGTAATACCCAGTAACATGTAAAATTTCAAAATGCAATGAAGTGAACACAAATATGCATGTTTTAGTCAATACTTCTCTGCTTATTTTGGTTTTCTGACATAGAATTTCTGCCATACATTTTACTGTGGAAAATATAAATCAGTTATGATACTAAGTCTCAGCCTCTGTATCGATGGAAGAGGAAAACACTAAAATTTATGGGTAACTACTAAAATCTCAATAACATACAAACAATTAGTTGTAACATAGGTATTATTATCCCCATTTTGTGGATGAGAAAACACAGGCCTTGAGACGTTAGGTAATATGAGAAAAGTCTTGCAACTAGTAAAAGATATTGTCATAATTTGAACCCAAGCTCGTCTAATTTTTCTTCTAATTCTATATATCGTTCTGCCATCCAAGCAAATAAACATCTATTTTGGGAATTTATGGGCATCAGGATGCCTAAGTTCAAATGCTAGCCCCTTCATATGGGCATGTTTCTAAGCCTTTCTGAGCCTAATTTTTCTCCTATTATAGGCCATAGGTAGGGGTACAGATAGTTCATCCAATGTAACAGAGGGGCATGCAGAGGGTAAAATCAAGGTTATTTGGTAAATTTGGGGGAGTAGCAAGTACAAAATCTCAGTGAAATATGAAGCCAGCTCATCTGTTGAGAATAATAGACCCGGGTAGCTCAGTGTGGCTCTATGGCTCCACTAGTGATTCATCATAACAGTGATTTAAAATGAAGGAGCTCAGTGCAGAGGACTGTTTTTCTGCAGCCACTTCCACCTGCTCAGAAACAGGGGTAGAAAATGAGAATAGCTGGGTTTAATCAAGGTTGAGATTTAGCCCACCTTGTAAGATGGAGTGAGTTGAGGATGTAAGCAAGGGAGAAATACAATGATGAATCATAGAACCTAAACAGAATGGGGAGGGAAATGCAAACATGCAGCGTGTGTGTGTGTGTGTGTGTGTGTGTGTGTGTGTTGGGGGGAGCAAGTTGAATAAGTGGTAGTGTCAGTAATTGAAGATTTCACTGGTGTCTAAGAAATGTTGGAGTAGGGGACAGAGGAGTGAGTAGAAGAACACCATCTACTGTGATTTTGTATCTGCATTCCAGGAAAAAAAAAATTTGTTTCAGAGCTTTTGTATCCCTTTTAGGCAATCTCAAATAAAAGGAAAGTTCATTAGCAAATATTTATTAAGCACCCATATTCATAAATAGTACCTCAGAATTCATTTACTGCTGGGAGTAATTGTGAAGCTAGGGAGGAATATATTTTAATAATAAGAGCAAAACAAGTATTTTAATCTCTTTCTGTGCATTTCATGCAGAACATTAAGAATTAAATTAATTCAGCCAATGTTTACTAAGGTGTTATGCTTGACCTAAATGATTTTACAATCTAGTGGGGAAGGAAAATATGTTCCAGAATTATCATAACAGAATGCATGAAGTGACAGGTGTCAAAATTTAAGTATAAACACAATGCTAGGGAGCCCCAAGGAAGGTGTGATTAATTCCTGCTTGTAGTGACTGAGGATTTCAGGGGCAACTACAATTTTAGCTATATTTTGAAGAATGAGCAGCATCTATAAAGGTCAGATAGGGATGCAAGAAAAGAGGGTATTTGGAAAATATTCTAGGCTGAGTAGAGATGAAAGCCAAAGACAAACGTTATAGGTTACATTCAAGAACTAGCAAATAGGATCTGTGGTTGGACCACAGTTACGTTTGGAAGAAGAGTAAGATTGTAAAGCAGTGCCTGGGACATAGATTATTACTTAATATATACACTCCTGAAAGAGGAGAGATATGGCTAACATAAAAGGTAAGATTTTTGCATCACTGAAGCAATGTGATAATGTTCTTTTCTTAAGGAAAATGTACACTGGGCATTTTGAGTCACTGAAATTAGAAAGCCTTGTTTTCACATAAACGTGGGTATAACTCAGTGGCAGACTGTATTTTTTTCGCTGTAAAGCTCTCACTACATCCTACTCTTGGTTGATAATTTTGGAGAATGTTGTGAGAAATCCAAGATGCCTACTAAAACCATAGGTGGCTTTAAGAAACTATGATCAACTGTTTCAACAATTATCAATCATTGAAGTCCTTGTGAATTTGCTATGAATGAACAAAGTAGTCTTTGAATCTTTTTCTTGTAAACATGAACAATATAAATGTAATTATAAATGTCTATATATTAATTTCAGAAATCTTTAGCATCTGTCAAAAGTAGCTAATATTTTAATATCTAATACTTTTAAGCTATGAAAAAATACATGATATTCTTGATTTTATTCTAAAGATCTTTATGTATGTAATGATATTTATCATGCTTGTAAAACCTATTCTTACAATTTTTAATTTGGTGACTTATTACAGTTTTAATTAGGAAGTACATCAAATTGTGTGACTGTGATTTATAATTATGGGAATATAGCTAGAAATAAGATCTTCAGGTTTATCCAATAAAATAAATGTACCATTGATTCCATTAATACATATTTTGAATTCCTCACTAATATTAACTTAGAACAGTTGCAGAATAATTTTTCACTGAAAGTATACAAAGCATTTGACCCTCAGTAAATCTCAGTAAGGAGAATAACTAAGAGTATTTTCATTGTTTTCATAGTGGGACTGAGGCCTTAAAGATTCAGAATGTTAATATTTGCATTGGTGTTTGCTCTTGAAAAGTTCTCTGCAGCCCAATAATATTTTCACCTTCTGATGTAAAACTAAATATATGGATATCTGTTCTTTCTGGTTTTTCTAGTTGTCCTATAGTTTTCAGAATTACTAAGAGTGCACAAAGGGAATTAATACATAGAGCTTATAACTTCTTTTGCCTCCAGAGGCTGTTTCCCTTGATAAAAGTATTTGGCATATATTTAGAGGAGAAAACTAGTGATATGGAAGTCAAAGATTATGTCCTCTAGTAATATGCTGTGATGTGTTACTACATGTTTTCAGTCTAGACGAATCAACTGAATACACACACACACACACACACACACATATATATATAATATTGGCTGAAATTACAGTATACTAAACTCCTGCTTTCATTCTCTTATGTGGCTATTAAAAAATTATTTTTTCCCTGAGTCAGAGCTTTTATATTTGTCCCACCCTGTCCTCTGTACTGAACAATTCCAGCTGAGGAAGAATTGTGATTTTATTAGCCCCACATGGAGACATTCTCTCCAGGGAATACCTTGTTCTTTGTGACGTGTATTATTGTAGAGTAATCCTCTTTTGACTTTACCAATAGTGAGTGCCCATTCTAGTGGTTAAAACCCAACCACTCTCTTGAACTAAGCCAAATGGAAACAGATACAGAGAACTGAAAGAAGATACAACAGTAAAATCAAAGTATTTATACAGTTTTACTCTCCTTTGGTTAAAGTTTCCCAGAAACCTATTTATATGAGAGAGACTAAATTACTGGAATTAATGCTGAGATCTGCTGAGTGATTTTACCTAAGAACTTTAAGCCCTTAAGTGATTATAATTTTCATACTTGTGGAAAAAATAAATTACCAGCTACAAAATTCTCTTTTTATATATATGACCAGATATAAATATTTATAATATAATTTATATATAATTTATACTATTTTTATTTGTATAATTTTATATGTATACATGTTATAATTATCCACACACACAAACATACATATAATGTAATGATGGGAGTGACATCTCATCACCTTTGCCATATTTTACTGGTTGGAAGTGAGTTGTGAGTCATGAGTCATAGTCCCATCCATACTCAAATGGGGCAAATTATTTAAAGGCATGGGCCATTGGGATCACCCTAGGGCTGTCTGGATTACCACATGTTCCTGTAAGAGTAAAGCACAGCTGTTAAGATATTCTTCCATACTTTCATCCTTTTCTATTCCTCAGGGTTTTTTTTAAAGACAATTTATTATTTCTATTTCATCTGAATATTCCTGAAGGCTTTGCCTTTTGTACAAGACATTAAGAAAATTAAGAGCGATGTCGGTGCTCCTACCTTTATCTCAATGTTCTGAATAATTTATTTCCAAAGTGTAAGTTATTCAAGTTCATTTGTATATGGTTGTTTGTGTAAAATATTGAAAAAACAAATGGTATTTCAGCACAAAATCATTCAAGAGCATTGAAATAAATGTTAAAGAGGGATTGAAATAAATGTTAAAGAGGGATTGAGGATAATGAGCACTCTGACCATGGAAATTTTAGCTGTTTATGTTTTGCCTTAGTAACACAAGAAAATAAGTTTTATTCCAAAAGTTTATGCTCAGAATTTTCACTTCTCTACTCTTCTCTCCTCTTCTTCATTCTTTCTATTTCTCTTATTTATATTATTATATAATTGAAAAGAACAAATCTGAGAGATTTCTGCTTTATTTCTAACTCTACTACTACTACTGTTAATGTCTTTATATGCATTTGTTTTATATTCTTCATCTATAAGATGAGAAAGTTAGTTGAACAAAGATACTGCTGTAAAGAAACATGTACTGACAGGGAGGATCAAGATGGTGAAGCAGGAGGATGTGGAGCTCACTTCTCCCCACAAAACATCAAAAATAAACCTACACATGGAAAAATTCTCATGGAAAACCAACTGTAAACTGTTTGAGTGGTGCATAGTTTCACTTGCTTTGGCTGTCACTTCTTTTGGGGCAGAGCATGCACTCAAGCAATGGAGCCTTATCAAACCCAACCCTCAGGGCTTCTACTCCAACAACTGGGGTTGTGATAGCCACAGAACAGAGAGGTGTTCCCACGCAACTTCTAGAACAGGTTCTGGACACCACAATACCAATCACACCCCCTATCAAGAGGATAACAGCCAGCACACTCTGAGGAAAGATGCGGTACACATCCATACCAAAAACAGCCCTCACACCAAAAATATTGGACTCACACATCTACACAGGGATGCTTCACATAAAAACATCTGATCAAGACCACAGTAGGTAACAGTTTCTCCTAAATTCATAGAGACAGAGAAAGTTAAGTAAAATGAAAAAGCAGAGGAACTACTCCCAGTTAAAAGAACAAGAAAACTCCCAAATAATGAAAGAGAGCTCACCAGTCCTTTGGATCCCAAGTGTGAAAAGGAGATAATAAAAATGCTATAGGAATTAAGAAGGATTATCAATAGAAATGCAGATCACTCTAACAAGAAACTAGAAGCTACAAAGATGAACCAATCAAAATTAGAAAATTGCCAAGATAAAAACCAATCTAGAAGCAATGAACAGCAGATTAAATAATGCAGAATAAATGATAAGAAAGGTAGAATGATGGAAACCACCCAATCAGAACAGCAGACAGAAAGAAATGAAAGCACCATATGAGACCTATGGGATAATACAAAGCATACTGATCTACGCATAATAGAGGTTCCAGAAGGAGAAGGAAAGAAAAGGGGATCAAAAATGTATTTGAGGGCTTCCCTGGTGGTGCAGTGATTGAGAGTCTGCCTGCCAATGCAGGGGACATGGGTTCGTGCCCCGGTCCGGGAAGATCCCACATGCCACGGAGTGGCTGGGACCATGAGCCATGGCTGCTGAGCCTGCGTGTCTGGAGCCTGTGCTCCGCAATGGGAGAGGCCACAATGGTGAGAGGCCTGTGTACCGCAAAAGACAAACAAACAAAAAATGTATGTGAAGAAATTATGGCTAAAAACTCCCCAACTGAAAGAAGGAGACCGATATCCAAGTACAGGAAGCACAGAGGGTCTCAAACAAGATGAACCTAAACAGACCCACAACAAGACATCATAATTAAAATGGCAAAAGTTAAAGAGATAATTCTAATGGCAACAAGAGAAAAACAAAAGAGTCAATTACAAGGGAACCACTTAAAGGCTATCAACTGATCTCTCTGCAGAAACTTTGCAGACCAGAAGGGAGTGGCATGAAGTCCTGAAGGGAAAGACCTGAAACCTAGGATAGACAACCTAGCAAGACTATCATTTAGAAAAGAAGGAGAGATGAAGAATTTCTCACACAAGCAAAAACTAAAAGAATACAGCAATACTAAACCTACCCTAAAAAAATATCTTAAAAGGTACTGTTTAAATAGAAAGGAAAAATCTATAGGAAAGGGAAAATCACAATAGGAAAGGCAGATATATAAAAGAATTGAAGATCACTTAAATAAGCCAGTATATAGATTAAAAAACAATAAAAACTTTTGTAAAAGTGATTACAATCTCAATTAATAGGAAAAGGATAAACATGGAGATGTAAAATAGGACACCAAAATCACAAAATATAGGGAAGGGGAGTAAAAAATGTAGATCATTTAGAATGTTTTCAAACTTGTATTACTATCAGTTTAAAGCAAGTAGATATAGTTAATGGTGAACACACTGGAAAACCAGGGTAAACACAAATCAAAGATAATAGATTCACAAAAAACAAAAGAAATGAATCCAAGCATAACACAAAAGAAAACCATCAAACCACAAAAGTAAAAACAAAAAGAAGAAATAACAAAGAAGAACTATAAAATCAACTGGAAAACAAGATTTAAAATGGCAATAAATACATTAATATCAAAATTACTTTAAAAGTCAATGGACTAAATGCTCTGATCAAAACACAGAATGGCAGATTGGATTAAAAAAATCTAAGAAACTACCATATGCTGCCTACAAGAGACTTCACGGTGAAAGACACAGATAGAAAGTGAGGGAATGGAGAAAGATATGTCATGCAAATGGAAATGACAAGAAAGGGAGGGTAGCAATACTCATATCAAACAAAATAGACTTTAAAATAGTCAGTAAGGAAAGACAATACAGACATTATATAATAAAGGGATCAATACAAGAAGAGGACATTACAGTCATTAAAATATATGCACCCATTATAGGAGCACATAAATATATAAAACAAATACTAACATACATAAAGGGAGAAACTGACAGGAATACAATACTAGTAGGAGACTTTTACACCCCTCTGACATCAATGGACAGATCTTCCAGACAGAAAATTAATAAGGCAACAGTGGCCCTTAATGACACAATAGACCAGTTAAACTTAATTGATATTTACAGGACATTACATCCAAAGAAACCAGAATACATATTCTTGTCAAGTGCATGTGGAACAGTTTCTAAGGTTGACCACAGACTAGAACACAAAATAAGCCTCAACAAATTCAAGAGGATGGAAATCATTTTAATCATTTGTTCTGACTGCAGTGGTCTGAAACTAGAAATCAACTAGAGAAAGAAAAAAGGGAAAATAACACATGGAGACTAAACAACATGCTACTAAAAGACAAATGGGTCAATGATGAAATCAGAAAATATCTCAAGACAAATGACAATAAAAACACAACCTTACAAAAATCTATGGAATACAGCAAAATCACTTCTAAGGGGGAAGTTCACAGTGATACAGGTCTTCCTCAAGAAAAAAACAAACAAAATCTGAAACAACCTAACCTACCACCTAAAAGAGCTAAAAAAAAGAACAATCAAAACTCAAAGTCAACAGAAGGAAATAATAAAGATTAAAGAGGATATAAGTAAAATAGAGATCAATAAGACAATAGAAAAGATCAATAAAACAAAGAGCTAGTTCTTTGAAAGATAAACATAATCGACAAACCTCTAGCCATGCTCATCAAGAAGAGAGAGGATCCAAATAAACAATAAGAAATGAAAGAGGAGTTTATTTTTGTGTATGGTGTTAGGGAGTGTTCTAATTTCATTCTTTTACATGTAGCTGTCAAGGTTTCCCAGCACCACTTATTGAAGACACTGTCTTTTCTCTATTGTATACTCTTGCCTCCTTTGTCATATATTAGTGGACCATAGGTGCATGGGTTTATCTCTGGGCTTTCTATCCTGTTCTATTGATCTATATTTCTGTTTCTGTGCCAGTACCATACTGTCTTGATTACTGTAGCTTTGTAGTATAGTCTGAAGTCAGGGAGCCTGATTCCTCCAGCTCCATTTTTCTTTCTCAAGATTGCTTTGGCTATTTGGGGTCTTTTCTGTCTCCATACAAATTTTAAGATTTTTTTTGTTCCAGTTCTGTGAAAAATGCCATTGGTAATTTGATAGGGATTGCACTGAATCTGTAGATTGCTTTGGGTAGTATAGTCACAATATATTCACAATACTGATTCTTCCAATCAAAGAACATTGTATATCTATCTATTTGTGTCATCTTTGATTTCTTTCATCAGTTTCTTATAACTTTCTGCATACAGGTTTTTGCCTCCTCAGGCAGGTTTATTCCTGGGTATTTTATTCTATTTGTTGCAATTGTGAGTGGGATAATTTCCTTAATTTCTCTTTCTGATCTTTTGTTGTTAGTGTATAGGAATGCAAGAGATTTCTGTGCATTAATTTTGTATACTGAGACTTTACTAAATTTGTTGATTAGCTCTAGTAGTTTTCTGGTAGTATCGTTAGGATTTTCTATATATAGTATCATGTCATCTGCAAACAGAGACAGTTTTACTTCTTCTTTTCCAATTTGTATTTCTTTAATTTCTTTTTCTTCTCTGATTTTTGTGGCTAGGACTTCCAAAACTATGTTGAATAACAGTGGTGAGAGTGGGCACCCTACCCTTGTTCCTGATCTTAGAGGAAATGCTTTCAGTTTCTCACCATTGAGAATGATGTTTGCTGTGGGTTTGTCTTATATGGCCTTTATTATATTGAGGTATGTTCCCTCTATGCCCACTTTCTGGAGAGTTTTTATCATAAATGGGTGTTGAGCTCTGTCAAAAACTTTTTCTGAATCAATTATCATACGGTTTTTATTCTTCAGTGTGTTAATATGGTGTATCACATTGATTGATTTGCATACATTGAAGAATCCTTGCATCCCTGGGATAAATCCCACTTGATCACGGTGTATGAATCTTTTAATGTGTTGTTGGATTCTGTTAGCTAATATTTTGTTGAGGAATTTGACATCTATATTCATCAGTGATATTAATGTGTCATTTTCTTTTCTTGTGATATCTCTGTCTGGTTTTGGTATCAGGGTGATGGTGGCCTCATAGAATGAGCTTGGGAGTGTTCCTTCCTCTGTAATTTTTTGGAAGAATTTGAGAAGGATGGGTGATAGCTCTTCTCTAAATGTCTGATAGAATTCACCTGTGAAGCCATCTGGCCCTGGAGTTTTGTTTGTTGGAAGATTTTTAATCACAGTTTCAATTTCATTACACATGATTTGTCTGTTTATATTTTCTATTTCTTCCTGGTTCAGTCTTGTAAGATAATACCTTTCTAAGAATTGGTCCATTTCTTCCAGGTTGTCCATTTTATTGGCATATAGTTGATTGGAGTAATCTCTCATGATGCTTTGCATTTCTGTGGTGTCCATTGTACCTTCTCCTTTTTCATTTCTAATTTTATTGATTTGAGTCTTCTCTCTCTTTTTCTTGATCAGTCTGGCTAAAGGTTTATCAATTTTGTTTATTTTCTCAAAGAATGAGTTTTTTGTTATTGATCATTGCTATTGTTTTCTTTGTTTCTATTTCATTTATTTCTCTCCGATCTTTATGTTTTAATTGGATTAAAGACATAATGTAAGACCAGACACTATAAAACTCTTAGAGGAAAACATAGAACACTCTTTGACATAAATCACAGCAAGATCTTTTTTGACCCACCTCCTAGAGTAATGAAAAAACAAACAAACAAACAAATGGGACCTAATGAAATTTAAGGGCTTTTGCACAGCAAAGGAAACCATAAATAAGATGAAAAGACAACCCTCACAATGGGAGAAAATATTTTCAAACAAAGCAACAGACAAGAGATTAATCTCCAAAACATACAAGCAGGTCATGCAGCCCAATATCAAAAAAACAAACAACCCAATCCAAAAATGGGCAGAAGGCCTAAATAGACATTTCTCCAAAGAAGGCATACAGATGGCCAAGAGGCACATGAAAAAATGCTCAATATCACTAATTATTAGAGAAATGCAAATCAAAACTACAATGAGGTATCATCTCACACTGGTCAGAATGACCATCATCAAAAAATCTACAAACAATAAATGCTGGAGAGGGTGTGGAGAAAAGGGAACCCTCTTGCACTGTTGGAAGGAATGTAAATTCATATAGCCACTATGGAGAATGACATGGAGGTTCCTTTAAAAACTAGAAATAGAATTATTGTATAACCCAGCCATCACACTACCAGGCATGTACCCTGAGAAAACCATAATTCAAAAAGACACATGCACCCCAATGTTCTTTGCAGTACTATTTACAATAGCCAGGTCATGGAAGCAATCTAAATGCCCATTAGCAGATGAATGGATAAAGAAGATGCAGTACATATATACAATGGAATATTGCTCATCCATAAAAAGGAATGAAATTGGGTCATTTACAGAGACATGGATGGACCTAGAGATTGTCATAGAGAGTGAAGTAAGTTAGAAAGAGAAAAACAAATATCGAATATTAAAGAATATATGAGGAATCTAGAAAAATGATACAGATGAACCTGTTTGCAAGGCAGAAAGAGAGACACAGATGTAGAGAACAGACGTATGGACACCAAGCGGGGAAAAGGGGAGTGGATGAATTGGGAGATTGGGATTGACATATATACACCAATATGTATAAAATAGATAACTAATGAGAACCTGCTGTATAGCACAGGGATCTCTACTCAGTGCTCTGTGGTGACCTAAATGGGAAGGAAATAAAAAAAAAGAGGGGATATATGTCTACATATAGTTGATTCATTTCGTTGTATAGTGGAAACTAACACAACATTGTAAAACTACTATAACCCAATTTAAAAAAAAACAAATGAAAGAGGAGAAATAACAACTGATACCGCTGAAATTCAAAAAATCATAAGAGAATACTATGAACAGTTATATGCCGACAAATTGGACAACCAAGAAGAAATGAATACATTTCTAGAAACATACAGCCTGCCAAAATTGAGTCAAGAAGAGACAGATAATTTGAACAGAACTATCACTAGAAGTTAAATATAATGTGTAATTAAACAAAAAATCTCCTTGGAAACAAAAGTCCAGGACCAAATAGCTTCACTGGGGAATTCTACCAAACATACAAAGAATAACTTATATCTATCCTTCTCACACTATTTCAAAAGATTGAAGAGGAGGGAATACCAAAATTCATTCTATGAAGCCACCATTACCCTGATACCAAAAGCAGACAAAGACACTACAGAAAAATAAAATTACAAGCCAATATCTTTGATGAATATAGATGCAAAAATCCTCAACAAAATATTAGATAACTGACTCCAATAATACATGAAAATAATCATATACCATGATCAAGGTGGATTCATTCCAGTGTTTCACAAATGGTTCAATATATGCAAACAATCAATGTGAGTGATTAACAAAAGTAAAGACAAAAACCACATGATCATCTCAGTAGATACAGGGAAAGCATTTGATAAAACTTAACATCCATTCATGATAAAAACTCTCACCAAAGTGGGTATAGAGGGAACATATCTCCACAGAATAAAACCATTTAATACAAATCCACAGCCAACATAATATTCAATGGTAAATAGCTGATAGCCTCTCCTATAATTCAGGAGCAAGACAAGGATGGCCACTCTTACCTCTTCTATTCAACGTTTTATTGGGAATCCTAGCCACAGCAACAAGACAAGGAAAATAATTAAAAGTATTCAAATTGGAAGGGAAGAGATAAAACTATCACAGTTTGCCAATGACATGATGCTCTCTATACAGAGAACTCCACACAAAAACTATTAGAACTAATAAATTAATTCAGCAAGGTAGCAGGGTACAAGATTAATATACAGAAATCTGTTGTATTTCTTTACACTAACAATGAAATATCAGAAAGTTAAAAAAGGAAATCTCACTTAAAATCACATCAAAAAAATAAAATATCCAGGAATAAACTTAGCTGAGGAGGTGAAAGACCTATACAATGAAAACTATAAAACACTGATAAAGGAAACTGAAGATGATTCAAAGAAATAGAAAGATATCCCATGCTCTTGGATTGAAAGAATTAATATTGTTAGAATGGCCATACTACCTAAAGCAATCTACAGATTTAATACAATCTCAATCAAAATACCCATAACATTTTTCACAGAACTAGAATAATACTAAAATTTATATGGAACCATAAAAGACCCAGAATTGCCAAAGGAATCCTGAGGAAAAACTACAAAGCTAGAGGCTTTACCATTCCAGACCTCTGATAATACTAAAAAGCTACAGTAATCAAAACAGCATGATGTTGACAAAGAAATAGACACATACGTCAATAGCACAGAATAGAGAGCCCAGAAATTAAACCCATACACCTATGGTCACTTAATTTACAAACAAAGGAGGCAAGAATATACAATGGAGAAGATACAGTCTCTTCAACAAGTGGTGTTGGGAAACCTGGACAGCTACATGCAAATCAATTAAATTAGAACACTCCCTCACACCATATACAAAAATAAAAATTGTTTAAAGACCTAAATATAAGACATGACCCCATAATACTCCTAGAAGAGAATATAGGCAAAACATTCTCAAACATAAATTATAGTAATATTTTCTTAGATCAGTCTCCCAAGGCAAATAAATAAAAGCAAAAATAAGCAAATGGGACTGAATCAAACTTAAAAGCTTTAGCACATTGAAGGAAACCATAAATAAAATGAAAAAGACAACTTATGGAATGGGAGAAAATATTTGCAATTGATGGGACTGAAAATGGGTTAACATCTGAAACATAAAATCAGCTTATACAACTCAATACTAAAAAATAAACCTGATCAAACAATGGGCAGAAGACCTAAATAAATGTTTAATAAAGACATGTAAATGGCCAACAGGAACATAAAAATTTGCTCAACATCACTAATTTTTGAGAGAAATACAAATCAAAATTACAATGAGGTATCCTTTCACACTTGTCAGAATGGCTATCATCAAAAAGTCCACAAATAATAAATGCTGGAGAGGGTGTGGAGAAAAGGCAACCCTCCTACACTGTTGGTGGGAGTGTAAATTGGTGCAGCCACTGTGAAAAACAGTATGGAGTTTCCTTAAAGAAGTAAAAATAGGGTTGCCATATGATCCAGCAATCTCACTCCTGGGCATATATCTGGAAAAGATGAAAACTCTAATTTGAAGAGATAAATGCACCCCAATGTTCATAGCACCACTTTTTACAATAGCCAAGACATGGAAGCAATCTAAGTGTCCATCAACAAATGATTGGTTTAAGAAGAAGTGATATATGTATATATACAATGGATCATTACTCACCCATAAAAAAGAATGAAATATTGACACTTGCAGCAATATGGATGTACCTAGAGAATATTGTACTAATTGAAGTCAAACAGAGAAAGACAAATATTATATAATACCATTTAGGTGTGGAATCTAAAATGTGATACAAATGAACTTATTTACAAAACAGAAACAGACTCACAGACATAGAAAACAAACTTATGGTTACCAAAGGGGAAAGGGGAGGAGGGAGAAATTAGGAGAATGAGGTTAACAGATACAAACTACTATACATAAAATAGATAAGCAACAATATACTGTATAGCACAGAGAAGAATATTCAATATCTTATAATAAACTATAATGAAAAATAATCTGAAAATTATAAATATATAACTGGGAGAAAAAGAAACATACTGAAAGGGGTGACCCAGCTGCTTCAGGTAGCATCTTACAGGTGTGTCATTTGTTAATCACAATAAAATGTGTGTTTTAATCTCACAGAGTTTATCACTAATAAACTGACTAAGGCTACCTATACTCACTTAAGAATGCCAACAGATTCACCTGACACTTAAGCAATATCTGACTGATCAAAACTCTGCTGATTAACTTCTGGTGTGTAAATATATTCAGTTAGTTTGAAAGAGTCAGAGTTAAAAAAAGAATGAGCTAGTGTGAAGGTCTCTTTTCATCAGCTTAGGGAAGCTTGATGTAGCAACTGTCCATAGGCCAGGGGTATAGTCACTATGTATTAGGGTTGGATTGACACCAGCTGATCCTTATCTTTCGGCATCCACTTTTTATCCTCCAGGTAGACGACAGCCCTTCGGTTAGAATGTCATATTAATTACGTATTAAATTGTTATATTGTATAAACATTTTGTTTTGTTTTGAGAAACACCCCATTCTTCCTTGGATTCAGAAGACACATTCTGTATATCATGATATGTATCACTGTAATGTAATGTACTCAGAACATATATAGTTTCATAGCTTCAGGCTTTTCTAAAAAAGGCTGATTTGACTTTTGATCATTTCAATTGTTGAAAAGAGGGAGCTTTTACCTGAGTTTGCTTCCAAACTTTTAAAATACTGTCTCCCTTATATGTGTCCTCGACTTCTTATTCTGAAAAGGGTATGATTCACTTTATGAATCACACTAGTCTGATTTGGTGAGAGTTCAGACTCAGTAGGTAACATGTACAGTGAATCCCATTTTACACATTTTGGTGTGTATTACATTTTCTGTCTGTTACAGAGGACATAATATAGGTAAGATCAGGGTTCAGTGTCTTTGTTTATTTTTAAGTCTTTATTATAATAATCACAAAATACTGTTCTTTAAATGCTGCTTCATATTTATAAAAAGTTTCGCATGTATTATCTCATTTGATTCCAATAGCACTCTGGTAATGAAAGCATGGATTATTATTTGGTTTATGGACAAAACCATTACCCGAGACAAGTTTAGCAACTTATAAAAACTAATATTTTGTGAATGCTTACTATGTTTCAGACATTATGCTAAGTATTTTATAAGCATAACATACTTTATCACACATATCCCCCTAATCTATGAAATCAGTTCTCATTTCATGGGTGAGGAAACTGAGGTTTAGGGAAATTAAATGGCATAACCAGGGTCACATGGATATGACTGGCAGAGCTGGGATGGAAGCCCATTCATCTGACTCCAGAGAGCATGCTCTCCTGGACACTGTGTTTCCTGATGGTCAGTAAGCAGGGATCCTATGACTCAAACCAATACTTTTAGTGAATCTGTGCCCTATATTGATTTTAAAGTATGGTCTTCATTAAGAAAAACTCTCAACAAACTTTTTGTGAAAAGAAACTTGACATTTCTTTTAACAGTCATATAAGCCCCTTTTGAACTCTGTCATTTAAAGCTATGTCTTCAGTTGGGAACAATGTGCTATTTCCTTATGCCTCATTTTACTCCTGGCCAGTGTTCCCTTATTAGTGAGAAGATGGACATATGATTCAGCAGTAAGAGTACTCTGCTAGGAGTAAACTGTTGGCCTCTGGGAATGGCAATAACCGTAGCATTGCTTAGTATACTCAAAAAATTTTGGGGCTTCCCTGGTGGCGCAGTGGTTGAGAGTCTGCCTGCCGATGCAGGGGACACGGGTTCGTGCCCCGGTCCGGGAGGATCCCACGTGCCGCGGAGCGGCTGGGCCCGTAAGACATGGCCGCTGGGCCTGCGTGTCTGGAGCCTGTGCTCCGCAGCGGGAGAGGTCATAACGGTGAGAGGCCCGCGTACAGAAAAAAAAAAAAAAAAAAAACAGAAATCTCAATTAAATAGAGTTGGGAGACAAGCAGGGGGAGCTTCCATACCCTGTGACAACAGCAGTCCAATGACAAGCAGAAAGTCTCCTCTTCTTTCCTGGCAAGAACTCAGCCAATGAAAAGCCATGGACTCTTTGCTAACTACAGCCCTTCCTACATCCTTTTCCCCTCCATTAAAGCCTTCTCCTTCCATTGCCTGGGAGGCCTTGCACGAATCTCACCATGGTTGCAGACACCAAATTGCGATTCTCTGCTGATCCTGAATAAACTCATCTTTGCCAGAGAAATATCTGGCAGTTTCAGGTCAACATTTTGGTGGCCTATATGGGGACCAGAGGAGACCCCTGATGACTCTGGAGCTGATGAGCAACCAGGTGCAATACTCAGAACTGAGTCCATTGTGGTTCACTGCTTTTCTCACTGATCCTAGGGTTTGAACGCACATCTTTCTCCTGGATCTGAGTTCATGCCCTCTTTGTGTTTGAAGCTTTCCAGGCTTTATTCGGGATCTATTTAAAGGTTTTGTTTTTCTAGTTAAGGCCTTATTCTGTATGTGAGTACTCGTTTGGCACTTCAGTCTTATCCTGAGATCAGACTGTTTCAATGAAAGCTGGCTGAAAATGTCTTCAGCTCACTTCCTTCAGGAAGGTGCTGCTTCAAATAAAACTGTGCCAGTTTTTCAGCCTTTGGCCTGTTCCTTTGAAAAATCTATTGTCTGGAAACTGGCTGAAAAAAACAAACAAAAAAAATGGTTTCAGCCTGGCTTCTCCAGGACCAAATAGTCTTCTTAGAACTGGCTGAGATTGGCTTGCAAGCTGTTTGAAAATTGTTGTTTGCTCTAGAGGAAAACCCCCTAGTAAATAGGATCCCAGTTATCTAAGATTTTGAGGGATCCCCCCCGACACAGAGACTCTGGCCAGTTTTATGTTTAAAAACCTTGTCCTTCCTCACGGGCATTTCTAACCTAAATGGACCAACTTGACCAAAGGCAATTTAGAATATCAATAGCCATTATGGGGAACTTCTGAAATCCTCAAACTTCATTTTCTTCTAACTGAATTGGACTGTAATAGCACAAAAGTTTCCAGAACTGATTGGAAAGCTTATTTTGATTGGTATTTTGAGACTTCCCAATATTATCAGGAGTCTAAAATTTCCTCTCTGCAAAATAAGAAATTAAGACTGAGGTCAACAAAGAAAGAAAGAAAATGGCTCTTGAAGCCTCAGGCTCTACTTCATTGGCTTCTTTGTCTCAGCCTCTGTCTTCAGCTCCACCTTCTTCCTTTTCTTCTATAACTCCTATGCCTCCACTATACCCTCAAATCCCCCAAACAAATTCTCGCTCCAAACTTCCCTTTTCTCTGCTACTCTTCCCGCTCCCTTTTCCTCTGAACTTATCAGGATCTGTCCCTTTAAAATTAAGCATCTGAGGATCCAGAAACTAAACCCTTAATTTCTTATTTTCCCTGGACTAAAGCTGAATTGCATGCCACAAAGATTTTCCCAAGGTAATTCCTCACAGATTTGCTGAGGAATTTAATATAGTCATTCAAACTTATCAACCTGATTTCTCTGCCTCTTATCAGCTAGTCCATATGCTTGTTGAAGTCCAGGACAAGCACTGGATAAAAACTTCACAACTGGGAAACTCCTGAAAAGGTCTCTAGAACTACAATTTGGAGACCAGTTCACTAACTTATATGATCAGACTTGGGCAATCACTAGGCGACTTTATGGAGCAATTCCTAGGGCTTTTCCAAAGCCTGCTGATTGGAACAAAATTCAAGCTTGCACACAAAAAAATCTGATGAACTTCTTCATGATTATTATAATCCAATTCAGAATGTTTTTAAAGGAAATTCTGGTCTTCTTTCAGATGTTGATTCCACCCAGGTTGCTCTTAACTCTATGTTTATTAATAGGTTGAACCAGGATCTTTCCCTTCTAGTAAAAAGGACTAGAATGGAATGGGAAACTATGTCTCCTTCAGATTTAGTTAATCTGGCAAACCAGCTCTCTCACACTCTAGATGAGTTACCTAAAAGGAAGACAGCCATAATTCTTAATCTTCAAATCCAGCAAATGAAGGCTCCAAAACCAAAACAAACCCTCCTAGTTTCTGCTGTTATTGAAAAAAAACAGGACAGTGGACAAGAGACTGTTACAAATTTAAGCACTTTGGTTACCTTCCTACCTCTAACCAGCCTTTCCAACATCCTTCCAATTCTCAAAGAGTTCTGAGGATCTATGGTTGGGGGGGGGGGAGGGTGTCTTCCCAATCCTCCCTCTTAATCAGCTTGGAGAAACATTTCTCCAGATTGGGGATGAATCTCTTCCAGTTCTGACATCAGAGCCACATTCTTGGTGCTCAACCCCACTACTGTAAAGCAGCCAGCCCCTGCCTTGGAGTACTAAAACAGTTCATAGAGTGGTGATCTCTAGTGATCTTCAAGAGGGTCTTTTCTCTGAACCTATTTCCCTTTGTTTAGACCCTTTGAGAGATACACACCCTTTTCTCCTCTACCTATATCCATTTAGTAGCACAAGACTTCTTAGAGAAGTATCATGCCAGTTTCTTTCTCCCAGAAGGGGGAAAGCATTCTAGAATTTGACAGTAGTAGTCAAACTAACCAACCAGGTGAATTACATAATTCTTTGACATCTTTTAGTTGCTTCATCTCTGAAAGTACTAGAGCAGATTCTGGAAACACTGATCATTTCCCTATTGAATCAGCTATCACCTTCCCTACGGGCAAAATCTTCAACTGATTTTTGCAAAATGTACAGAGCATTGTCTGTCAAGATTCAAATAGATCCCTCAAAGCCTCTTCCCTGAATGAATGCCCTATAAGTAAAGAAGATTTTCAAGGCATAAAACTCGTAATAGAAGATTACAAGGCTCAAGGCCTCATTATCGCTGTACTATCCCCTGTATAACACTCCCATTTCACCAGTGAGAAAACCAAAGGGCAGAGGGTAAAGATTTGTCCAGGAGCCCTGAGCAATAAACAACATTGTTATCCCTCAACACCCTGTAGCTCCTAACCCTCATACATTACTAAATTCCATTCTCGCTGGAAGTAAATTCTTTACTGTAATTGATTTATGTGAGGCATTCTTTAGTAATCGAGTTGATCTAGCCAATACATTTCTGCCTTCCCTTGGGGAGAAAAACCCTAATTCACCTGAATAGTAATGACTCAGGGTTATACTGTGAGTCCTTCTTATTTCTTACAAATCCTGAAGACTGATCTGGATGACAAAGTCCCCCAGAGGTTCTACTTTGTTGCATTACAGAGAAAATTTGCTTCTTTGCTCTCCTTCTCAAGCCTCTCAAGAAGATGGTATTCACTTGCTAATGCTTTCAACCTTTAAGGGACATAAGTTTGCCAAAGAAAAATTGCAGTTTGCTCAAACCCATGTTTAATATTTAGGGCATCTGTTATTGGAACAAGGTCTACACCTAGATCCAGATAGGCTTCATGGTGTCCTAAATTTCCCAAAACCCCAAACTGAGCATCAACTGTGAGGTCTTCTCAGGCTAGTTGGTTATTGTTGAAATTGGATTCCAAATTTGTCTCTTATGGCCAAACCTCTATGTGTTTTACTCAACAATAACAACCCTGACACAATTTTATTGAAAGAACCTGAAAACATAGTCTTCTAGGCCTTAAAGAAAGAATTTGATGAACCCACCTGCCCTTGGACATCCCAATAATCAGATTTCCTTTTTCCTTTTGGTATATGAAAAGGAAGGGAATGCCCTTAGTATTCACCCAGAAACATGGGAACCACCGTGGATGCATATGGTATTATAGCCAGCAACTGCATTCTGTGGCATAGGTATTACTCCTTCCCCCTGCCTTACCATAGAGTCATTACAGCCATTGCCATTTCAGTTAGGACCACTGAGAAAATCATTGTGGGATCCCCTTTAAGTATTTTTGTTCCCCATGCAGTAGAATCTCTCCTAAATTCTCATTATACTCAACATTTCTCAGCCAGCCCTGCCTCACCTCCTATGAAGTCCTTTTTTTAAAAAAAGTTGTCACTCACATAACTCTTTTATATTGTAATCACCTTAACCCAGCTACTCTTCTCCCCTCCGTCAGTGATGAAGTCCCTTACTACTGCTTAACACTGAAGGACCACGTCCTGTCTCCTCCTGCTGATCTACAAAAAATTCCATTGGATAATGTTGACTTCTCATGGTTCGTTGATGGTTCTTATTTAAAAGATGACAATGGCAAATATTGTACTGGGTATGCTATTGCAACTCTTTTTGGTGTTGCTGAGGCAGCATCTTTACCTATGGCTACTTCAGCCCAACAGGCTGAAATATATGGTATTAAACACACGTGTACTTTAGCCAAGGACTGCCAATATTTATACTGATAGTAGATATGCTTTCAGAGCAGCACATGATTTTGGAGTGTTGTGGAAGCAATGTGTCTTCCTTACTTCCAGCAGAAATAAAATTTAAAAATGGCCTTATATTTGGGAATTATTGAATACAACACTTTTGCCTGTTGTTTTAGCTATTAAGATTCTGAGGCATTCTAAACTTGACTCTCTGGAAGCTAAGGGAAATTACTCTGCTGATATTTCTGCAAAAAAAGTGCTGTTCTTAAAGGGACCAATAGCAGCCAAACCACTTTTATGGTGCAATGGGATATTTCTACAAATGATAATTTAGAAAAACTAGCTAGAGAGACCAAATGATTAGCCTCAGAAAAAGAAAATCAGGATTGGCAATTCAACAGTTGTTGGCCTGATAAAACAAAAAAGCTCTGGTTTGGACCAAATAACAACACAGTCCTACTAAAATTCCCATTGCTCACTACTGTATATGCACTAAATCATCAGTCTACTGACAAAATGATAGCCTTCATGAACCAATATCGGTGGAGGAACATTAACAAGGCTGCAATAAGTGTCCACCTCACTTGTCCCACTCGTTTAAATTACAATGCAGGGAAGTCTGTTTGTACTGCTTTCAGACATTTTAAACTGCCGAATGGACCATTCGAGTTCTGGCAAATGAATTTCGTACAATTTCCTCTGTGTAATGGATATAAATATGTTTTAGTCACTGTCTATGTTTTCACACTGGACTGAAGCCTTTCCTTGCAGACAGACTATTGCCTCTTCTGTGACTAAGGTCCTTTTGGAAAAGATTATCCTCTATCTGGAGAACTCTTCTCAAACTTTGAGGAACCCATTTTACTAGGCCAGCTGCTTCAACAAGTTTGTTTGACCGATTTTACAACACTTTCACTGTGCTGACCACCCTTAACCCTCTGGTATAGTCAAATCAACTTAGCGGCATTATTAAGACTCAATTGGCAAATTTGTAGAGGCTCTCTAAATCCCTTGGCTAAAAGCATTGCCATTGGTCTTTCTAAATCTCAGATCCACTCTCTTTTGGAACTCAAACTCCCACCCTTTGAGATAGTCACAGGATTCCCAATGACTTGGTTCCTGCTTCTTTTGACCTACAACTAGAAAAGGAGAGATACTCCAATACTGCAAAGGTCCAATTTTTTCTACTAAAAATAACCATGTTTTGGCAGAACAATCTTTTCACAGTGCACTCTTGGGAGACAAAGGCCTTAAGCACCACACTTAGCAACTTGGATATTTTGTCTATTGGAAAAGACACCTTTAGTAAAGCTCTCTTCAACCTTGATGGAAAGGCCACTATCAAGTACTACTAACCACTAACCAATGCTTGTGCTGCCAGACTCCAAGGAATAGACTCTTGGACTCATGTGACACAGCTAAAGAAGACACTGGACTCTGACTGGAACTGCACATCATTTGGTGACCTGAAAGTTAAGATTTCCCAGAATTGAAGCAGATGACACCTGATGAAACAGATTTTCAAAGATATCTGGACCAGGCCAGTTGGAATTTTGTTTTCAAACCTTTGATGATGGTAGAACCCTTCAGATGATCTTCAGCGTCTGATTTGATAATATATGTACATTAAATAAAAAGTGCCTACAAGTTCTCCCTCCTAACACTCCTTGTTACTTGAATGTGACCCTCATAGTTTTCAATCTCTGTACTTTCTCTCTGATGTGAGACATTATACCCAGGAAAGATCCTTTCTAACAGTGAGGGACAAAAAGCCACTGAAACTGGAAAACCTGACTCTTGATCAGTGATGCTTTCAGAGAAAGATTTTGATCAAAAGGGAAAAATTTAAAAATAAGTAAACAGAAACCTCAAACAAATTTGGGAGACTAGAAGGGATAATAGCAGAGCCCAACAAGAAAAACTACTCTTCTTTCCTGGCAAGGACTCAGCAAATGAAAAGCCATGGACTTTTTTTTTTTTTTTTTAGCTATATCCCTCTCAACTTCCTCTCTATGAAAGTATTCTCCTTCCCCTTGCCTTTTGGGGGCTGCACACAGTTGCAAATCCCTAATTGCAATTCTCTGTTGATCCTGAATAAACTCATCTTTGCTGGAAAATATCTGGCTTTCTATTAGTTTCAGGTCAACATTCTTACTAAGGAATTAGTGAAATTGTTTATCCTCCCACCCCCATTTTTGTCCAAGACAATTTTTTGACTCCAGTTCAGACTAGGTTTCTTAAATTATCCAGGTTTAAATTTTTTCTACCTGTCTAACTTGCACAGAATTATATAGTGGACATTTGTTGGTTTGCATGTTCAACATGTATCCCTCCTCCTATAGATGAGTACAGTGATTTTGCTTTGGGGGACTTATCCCATTGAATATGATACAATGAAACTATTTATAAAAGGGACTTCCCTTCTCCAGGCCAATGGCCCATGATTTAAGATCAACAAACTGGATTCTGTCTTTCTAAAATTTGATTCCTAAGCTGAGAATCACAAAGAAAAGATATAGTTGGAGCTGATTGGTCCTGTTGGTAGTGGCCCAAAGAGACTTCTCACTAGTTCTTGACTCCAGATTCCTATAGCTGCTGTTCCTGAACTATCTGAACTGTTTTTTTAAAAAATTATTTCCTTTAATTCTATGTTCTACCCCATATCCTCTAAATACCTTTAGCAAGCACTGATTTAAGTTCCCTGCCAAAGATTCTAGCTGATATAAGAATACAATTTAACTGTTCACACACATTTTACCTACAATTGGTTAGGGGACAAGTGTACCTAACAGAATTGTCTTTTCTTTTGTGTCTTTCTGTCCCTGTCTCACTGTCTCACTGTTCTGTTTTTGTTCTGTCTCTACTTCTGTTTTTGGAAAGAAGGGTATATCAAACTGTCCTTGGGCTTGTGTTTAAACTAATTCTTACACTGAACAGAAAGAATAGATACAATTTATTTTCTGTTAATTATCTTGCCTTACAACTCATCCAGGCTGATTTTCTACTTGTTTCTCTCCTGTAGCTGTGTAGGTTCCAAAATACTTAGCACAGTACTAGTCGAGCCGCCTTAATTGTTCATTAACTCTCAATCACTTTGAGAGTTCTGATAAATTATTAAGGTATTTAAGCCAAGCCTAAAGACAATAAAGAGTTCTCTAAAGAGGTGGCAGAGTTGACTGTGTGACCTTAAACTGTTAGATGCTTTTAGCACCTGAGGCCATTTTATTCTTGTTAGACAAATAGCATTAGATGGAAATATGAACTTACAACTATAGCAGGGTCCTGCACAGACTGTCCAAATATAGTACACTGAAATGAGGAGATTCTACTCAGAAAAAATGAGATGTTGATGTACTGAATAATGTAAAAAATAGTTCTTTTTATGAAAATATGTCAGTTTATCATTACATCAGAGATCAAAAGAGAAAGCTTCCAATTGCACACCGAGTGCTAGAACATATGTGGAAAGGGTATAGAAATTACTATTATTAAAACATTTCCTGTTAGCCATAGTCACTTACCCAGAAAGCCTCAGCAGTCTTAGGCTAACACTTGAACATGAATAACATGGATTTAAGCTTATATATATATATATATATATATATATATATATATATACATATATACACACACATGCAATGATTTCCATGAGTGTGCTTGAATAGTTATTATTTAAACAGTCTAATGTTAATACTCTAAACCTCAGGAATTGCCATATCTTCTCCACGAACTCCAAAATTTACCTTATCATTGGTATATCAGGTAATAAAGGTAATGACACTACTTTTGTTTCTGGGTGTTCTTTACACATTTGGAGAATTAGGGCAGAAAATTATGTTTTAGAAACACATTTCTTTAATACAGCTTTATTACAGAAGAGCTCTTTGTTCTGATGTGAGATGCATGGGCTTTCTTTGTGTTTTCCTATTTTAAATCATTATTGTATTCTCTGGAAAGGTGAATACTAAGTAATCTCTAGTTGGCTGAATTTCTGAATCCCTCTAGCACCTTGCAGAAAAATCCTCTTACATTCAGAATTAAATGTAACAAGTTATCAGGAAGGTAAAGTCAGTACTATAACCATAATTCTTAGACACACACAGAGTACTTGTTATACAAGGAAACAGCATAAAATAATAGACAAAAGTAAATCTCCTAAAATAAGGCCAAAATAATTCTGAAGGAGGTGGGGTGTGACTAAAGTTTTCTGAAAAATAAAAATAATAAGTAATTTTATTCTAATTTAGTAAAATCTAGGCTACAATTAAAATGAGTAATTCTTAAAATGTAGACTTGCTTAACAATTGTTTTGTTTTTTACATTTAGACAAAACAGTTGTGTGATATTACCATAATATATTAAATTCAACTTCGATGTTTGCAGCAGCATCTTAAAAAGGATCAATTTTACAAAATATACTAGAGTGTCATAATCTTTTCCAAGAGCCACTTTTTATGCCTTGAATGTCAAAGCATTATTGTTTGAAGGACCTTGTTGATTTTCTCTTCAATTGTTTACTGGTTTAAATCAGCCTGATTTCCATGTCAGGGGCTTTGCCTGTGATTCCAGCAGTTGCTCCAAGATCCTTTACACCACTGTTATAAAATTTTCTTTTTGTAATATTTGGAATTTTGCATATATTTGTGACTTATACTTAGGTGTTTTGCATTTTTACAATGAACCAGGAGATAAAGTTAGCCTGAAATAAGCCTTGTGCTAATGTTCAGAAGAATAAATGGCTGAATGCTTTTCCTTCCTGTGGAACTAGAAACTGTAGAAACTCAGGTAATAAATAGACAATACTCTACTTAACACATTGAAAAGTCACTAAGGACTTAATCTGGAACTACCTTGAATTATTGATTGACGCTTGAAATTGGTCAAAAGAATTAACAGATCATGAACTGAAGCTTCTAATCATTCTTTGCCATTGTCGATAAATCTCAGTATTAGTAAAAGCACAAATATCTAGAATAGACTTACCACACTGTGGAACTTAAAAATGAAATAGCAAAATTCTTTCTAATTTCTGCTTCTGACTTCCAGTAGTATCTCTACTATATGATTTTTCTTTGGATACCCCAGCTGTCACTGATGACCTCTGGCTGTAGTACCTCATGATCTGGCTTTTCTCTCTGTGGATTTTTATGCCATGGACTGATTTCTAACTACTACTTGAGTAGGATGAAAGAAGAAAATAAATGAATAATCTTTCAAAATGTGTGACACAGTTCAGAAGCAATAGCTTCCCTTTATATTGGTTTTTGGCAAATCTTATGTCTAGTAATAACCACTAAACAGTCCACTTGAGTGCTGGAGGAAAGAATGATTTATCTTATACTTTCAGTATTAGTGGTCAGCTACACAATTAATTCTATTATGCATTTAGTTCAATAGCTATACTGAATTTTTGCTTAATTGGAGCTTTGTGTCTGAAATGTTAGGTAGTCATTTAGGTAGTCTATAAATCCTAATGAAAAAGACTGGAGAATGGGAGGAGTGTTAAATGTCCATGATGTTGCCATGACTGTTTTTTCTTCCCTAGAAAGGACAATATCCTTTTCTCTTTTCCTCATTCCACCCAAATTCACCATAAAGTCTACCTTCTTCATTTTCCCTTCTCCTTTCTGCATTCTCCCTTTCTATCATCTGCTCCCCTCTCTGTCTCCTTTACATTTGAATGCCTATTTCTTCAGTTATTATCGTTATGTTAATGATAATCAATACTCTCTCCAGAGCTGAGCCAAGTATGAACTGGTCACATATAGTAAGGTCTAACACTACCAGGCACTGTGCTAAGTATTTTGACATTACTCCTTCTAAAAACCATAGGACATGGGTACTATAATTATAGTCCTGATTTTGTATCAATATATGAGAAACTGAGGCACAGGGAACTAGATCATAAAGCTGGTAAGTGGCAGCACTAGAATCTGAACACAGGCAACTTGGCTGCAGGGTATATAACATTAATAAGTATGCTGTGGAGTCTTTCATAGAATAATGGAAAAAATTACTTTTCCCAAAGATCATGCAATTTAACAAAGCATTTTATCAGATGAGAGCACAGTCTTGGAAAATGTCACTTCCCATAAATTTAGAAGATTAGGAAAGATTGTCAATGGCTTTCCTGGCTTCCTTTGCTCATTGAGAATAGCAGCAAAGGTGTTTATATTTATTTATTTATTTAATATTCAGAATCTATATAAACTCTATGGGAATCATCGAACTAGTCATCTCATTTATGCAGACAAAAAGTACAGCTGAGAAATCTAAATGTGTATTTAAATGTAGTGAAAATTATTATTTTTTCCCTAAGTAAGCCTTCCATTATTCTTCTGGAATTTCTCAAATCTTTGTCATGGCTCTTTTGTTAGTAAGACTTTCCTGAGTTATTCATTGACAGATGCAAAACTGCTTTGCCAAGTTAAAAATAAAATCTGTATTTTGAAAGATACTTATTTGTTAAACATGAGATGATTTATTTAGTTGCCTGTTTATAACAGTTCTACAGAGATGTAACTTTAGGAATATATTTTTATCTGAAATTGCTGTTAAGAGTTCATTATATTTCTCAATGTTTAGGATTTTGTTCTTTCATTCTTATAATATCCTCTGCAATTAAACACTGATGAAATGAACTTACTTTTTACTTTTTTGTTTTCTTCTCCCTATATCCTTTATTATCAATGTCCTTCATAATTCTCCACTGTCACCTAGATGATCAAATGAAAATTATCTATTAAACACCAATTAAGAGCTCAAAACAGCAGTTATACCCTTCAATCTAGTGTTCACCTAGCTCTATAGTACTGCTATATCTTTCCTGACTCACCCCGTTTCCTATTTCTTCTGAAAATAAGTCATCTTACTATGGTATTCATTATTACCTTCTCAGGGCTTACTTACATGGGAAGAGCAAAAAGAAATTTAGAAGTAGTTATTCAATATAGGTTGATTGTGAATGAACAAATTAATGAATGAAATGCTCAGCTGTTGGCCTCACTGCTTTCTACAAAGGCATTTATCCTTTAAAAAGTCATTTTTGTTTGTTTAAGCTACTTCCAAGACTTCTTTCCTATTCTTACTTGCTCTCTCATTCTTCAGGTTGTAGCTTGAATGGTCTTTTCAGAGTATAATATATGCAAATTGAGCATGTTTAATAGTTACTACCAAAATATTAGCTCATTTTGTTCATTTTCTAGATTTAAAAATTTTCAGATATAACAATTGAGAGAGCATCATATATTTTATATAAGTAAAAACAGATTAGAGACTAAGAAGATTTAGTTCAATGTCTGTCTCTGTGGCAGGCTCAGAGGTCTATACAACTGTAAATAGTGTATAGAAACTCAAAAATAGCTAAAACTTCCTTATCACATGTCCTTGTCAAGATTTAGAGTAGTTTTCACAAAATACATTTGTGTTTGTTTAGAAAATGCATTCCTGGATAAACTACATCAAACTGAAATTTAGGGAAGGTTTGGCCCTGAAGCAGAGTCTGAGCAATCCCAGCCTTCTCTGGGCTCTACTTACTCTCAAAGGCAGCCAACACAGTATAGGCAGATGGCTTCCTGGGTGCTGCTGGGGAAGGGAATAGGGGTCAGCAGGTTCAAGATGGTGGTATAATTATTTTATCTGTCTGTTTTGAGTCACTGATCTTAGCTGGTCAGATCTGAGGTGATCAGTGACTCTACACTGTACTATGTGTGTACATTAAGATTTGTTGAGCCAGTCCGTGTTCTGGAACATTCTGAGTATCTAGGCCATCATTGTAACCATAATGGTTAACTCTTTGGGGCTTCAATAGTCTGAGACTGTCAGTGTGTCTTTGTTAACTGTGTGTCTATACACAGAGTATGATTGGATTTGCTTCTCTAT
The DNA here is from genome assembly GCF_003676395.1 of Aethalodelphis obliquidens. Classification (NCBI taxonomy): domain Eukaryota; kingdom Metazoa; phylum Chordata; class Mammalia; order Artiodactyla; family Delphinidae; genus Aethalodelphis; species Aethalodelphis obliquidens. The sequence goes on along the minus strand of NW_020837957.1, from coordinate 10,744,401 downwards.
CTGTAAAGGTTATTAGCCTGGACAGTCTTTCTGGATTGATTGGATTATTGACCATACCAAAATTTCCCTTACATTCTTCTGAATACCTGGCTGAAATCCTGCTCTTCCGGTTAGGATAACCATGGCTTAGGTAGAGACAGAGGCCTTTATGCATGAGAAACTCAGGCAGTTTTCATGTTGGATCAAAGCTTCTGGGCTCCTGGTCTACCCTCCTGCAGAGACACTTGACCTTTTCAATTAGCCCTTCCAGAAATGCAGTAGGGGGCAATCAGACCCTCATCCATCTAACTCCTCAACCTCAGGTTGGGGGCAGGAAACAGGTCAAATTAAAAGTGAAATCACAGCATGTCTCAGGGTAACTGTGTGGTAGTGTCCCTGGCAAAGCCCATTGACGATTCCCAGAAAATAAAAATGAAATCTGGGTAATAAAATAAAGTTTAATTAAAAAAAAATTCCTTTGTGCTTAGTTTAGTTTCATTTGCTCATAGGGTGCTGTGTGTAGAGGCCTTACACCTGGCACTTCAGACCAGAGTTCCTAGTACAAAATGGCTGTACCTGACACTTCCATGTGCAGAGATGCTGCACACGACACCTCAATTCAAGATGGTGGCAGTGGGCTGTGTGTAGAGACAGTGTGTCCTGCACTTCTAACTGGAGCCCAGAATAGCACAGTTATGCCTGAACTGCAAGAACTCCATGCCCTTCCCTGCTGACAAGAACCCTATAAAGCAGCCCTACCAATGGCCTGTTGGGGAGAGCATGTACTCTAGAGTGTGAGCTTGCACCTCTCCATTGCTTCTGAACCAAATGTGGTCTTGTTCTATAGCCTTGAATGACATTGGGCAGGGGGACCCTTGCTGGGGCCCAACTTGAAAGGGTAGGTAACAAATTTCAGTGACCCAGATGAGATGGACCATGCACCTATCCACTAGGCTCCAGGATCACCCCACTCCAGTGGGAGGAAGGTGAAGGCTTTGGGAGGTTTCAGTGAGGATGACTGACTCTGATCTTTGAGTTCACTCTGATGGGGTAGAATGACAGCAGCCTTCAACTGAGTTCAGAACAACTCTGCCCAGCAACTGAATACTGTTGTGTGGTGCACACAGAGTATAGCTCCCAGAGCAATCTGGACTGAATTGTCTTGAGGGGATCATACTATGGCATTGTTGGGGACCTGAAACTAAAACTCATGCAGCATGTCTGCCTGCTGTCTCTGGCTAGCCTTCCCGTGGTACCAGGTGCTGGGGGACAGTGGGGACCTATGGACAAGAGGGAGCCATAGCAGTCTTGCCTACTGTGTTGCCAGCAGTGCTATCCTCTTGACCCCTGTATCAGGCAGTAGTGGCTGAACCAGGGATTTTTACCCTCCTTGCTGACCTCTGGGGTGAACAGTAGTATTCTCCATAGTCACTTTTGGTTTGGTAAAGGAAAGTGGCCAGCCTTGTGAGCCGAGGCAAGACCAGGAAAAGGTCCAGGTAATGAGGACCGCCTGACAAAATGGAATGATGATGTTCCATCCGAGTTCAGGAAATGCACAAGGGATGCCCGAGTGCAAAATTGCCCCAAGGTAAGTACATGATCGCTGACCTGACCTCTTCAGGTTGGCACTAGTTTCTCTGAAGTGGGCTGAGGAACCCTGTGAACTGCTTGCAAGACCAGGAATACAATCATCAGATGATCAGGAAGCCCTGTGAGCTGCTGGTAAGAACAGGAAACACCCACCACTGGACCTCTCCTCCCTCCTCTGCTTGTGAGGGTGACCTTGAGTGATTCTTTATCAGTGGAGGTTCCATGGGCTCTCCTCCTGGTATCAGCACAGAATACCAGCTGCCCCAGTGATCTGGTGAGTACCCTATGGGAATCCCTCATGATTTTAGTTGTCACCTAGTGGAAAGTCTAAAAACTCCTCCCTTTCAGCCAAAAGGAGGAAAGAGAAGACCCCGGCCTCAGACAGCTGTGCCAGCCCCTAATGGCCCAAGTTAGTCAGGAACTAACGTGGCCAAGCTGCTCTGGCCCAGAGGTAGCCCTGTCGAAACTCCTGTGGGAAATTTTGACCGAGAAGAGATTATCTTAGGCACAGACTGTACCAATTCAAGGGGGACCCCAGTTATATCAGAGTCCACACCATTTGGATGCCTCCTCTTTTGGTCTTTCAAGGAATCCATTAACAGTTTGGTGTTGGTTCCAAATTTCCCAAACCAGACAGATAAAGAGAACAAAGACAATGCAGGTCATGCTATTTGTAGACTGGGGAATCAAGCAGTCCCAGATAACAAGCCCAACTGGGACCACAGAGACAATGGAGAAGGGGATGGAAAGTAGAGGCTGACCCGTTATAAAAATATGATCCTAAAGGGAATTCAGGCAGCAGGAAATAAACCTGTCAATTGGAATATGAAATCAATCAGGAGCCAATGGAAAACGCTTCGGCATTCTTCGAGTGCCTCAGGGAATGTCTCTGAATCTATACTTCCAATGACCCTGAGTCACTGGAAGGTAGTACAATCCTGATGAGTATTTTATTTCCCAAAGTGCCCCCCACATTAGGAATAAACTTCAGAAACTGGAAATAGATCGAGATACCCCAAGCTCTCGCCTGGTAGAGGTTGCCTACTGGGTTTTTAATAACTCAGATATAGAGGAGGGAAATTCAGAGGATGAAAGGGCCTGGAGGCAAGCCCACCTACTGGCTGTTGCCCTCCAACGTCAACTGATTGGTACGAGAACCTGGACTAACTGCTCACGGAGATTCTCAACTCTGGTGAGGGACGTCCATCTCCCACTGAGAGATAGCAAGCCAGGAAAATTAGAACCCAATCTGTGTGCCATATGTAAAAAAGTGGGACACAGGAAGAGAGAATGCCATTGTCACCCCTGAAGGGGGGATGGAAATGGCAGATCCTGACCACTACCCTCGAAGGAATATGGTCCAAGTAGATGAAGAACAATAGGGCCAAAAGTGTCCTAAACTGGCACTCCAATTGACCCACGAGGAGCTCCAGCTGACACTGGACATAGGGGGAAAGCTTGTCAAATTCTTAGCTGACTCTGGTGCCACTTACTGAATTATGAACACTAGATCACAAGAATTGTAAAATTATGGGAGTATCAGGGAAAATCCAAGAATGGGCATTCACAGAGCCATTAGAACGTAAATTGGATGAATGCACACTCACCCATTCCTTCCTGTATGTCCCCAAATGCTCTATAACCTGCTAGAAAGAGATATAAATTGGAGGCTACTATCCACCTAAAGGGAGAAAAACTAGAGAGTAGCGTCCCCTTAGACAAAGGGCACAATACAATAATGTTAATGTCTGGGGACAAACCTCCTCAGATAGAACAAGTCAGTCTCCCTGGAGTAAATCCCGAGGTCTGAGCCCAGGGATAGGTAGCAAGAGCTGTAGGAGCCAATCCCTTGATAATCCATCTAAAACCCGGACATTCATGGTCCAATAGAACACAGTACCGTCTCCATCAGGAGGCCTTACTGGGCAGCCTTATTGGGCACATTGCCCCTGTTATACAGTGCCTAATTGACTAGGGCCTTGTTAGAACATGTCAATCAGCCTGTAATACCCCCATTCTCCCTGTAAAGAAACCCAATGGGGAATACTGGATGGTACAGGACCTCAGGGCAGTCGAGGAAGCCACCTGAGATATACATCCAGTATTCCATAATCCTTACACCCTGCTGGCCACACTACCATCCACAGGACCTGGTATTCTGTATTAGATTTAAAAGATGCCTTCCTCTGTATTCCATTAGCCCCAGAGTCACAGGAAAGTTTTGCTCTTAGGTGGTAGGACCCAAACACGCAACAAAAGCAACAATACTGGTGGACAGTCCTGCCCCAAGGGTACAAAAATTCCACCACCATCTTTGGGGAAACTTTAGCTAAAGATCTAAAAGATTCACATCTGGAGGAGGGAACCCTCCTCCAGTACACAGACAACATTCTGATCACCAGCCCTAACTTAGAAGGCTTCTGACTAAAATACTGTAACCACCCTGAACCACCTAACTGATAAAGGATATAAGGTACCCAAGAAAAAGACACAAATATCACAAACTAGGGTGACTTACCTACTCTTCATTCTCACAGGCCAGAGAAGCCTACCCCAGGAAAGTAAAAAAGCCCTTTTCAGCCTTGCCCTTCCTAAAAACAGAAGACAGCTTAGGGGGTTCCTTGGGATGGCTGGGTTTTGCTGCATCTAGATCCCTAACCCTGATCTAATAGCTAGGCCACTATATGAAAAGTTGAAAGGAAAGGATGATTAGCCTTTTGAATGGAATTCAGAATGCAAAGGGGCCTTTTAAGAATTGAAAAAGCAGTTACTTCAGGCCTTTGCCCTGCCCTCCCAGATTTAGCTGAACTGTTTGACCTTTACATTCATGAGAGAAGGGAAACCACCCTTGGGGTATTAGCTCAAAAACTAGGACCCCTTACTCAGGTACTTATTTATTTCTCTAACACTTAGATCAAACCACTAAAGGATGGTCTCCTTGCAGTTACTACATCCTTGCTAAAGGAGGCTGAAAAGTTAACATTTGGTCAGCCAATCACTGTGTGGTTCAGGCTTTATTAAGTTCTAAGGGAACAGAATGACTATCCCCCAGAAGGTCGATTAAAATTCAGATTTTGCTTTTAGACAACCCAGTGGTTACCATAAAAACCTGTCACACACTAAATCCTGCTGCCCACAGAAATGGGGCCCCCTGGAGCATGATTGTATAGAAATCATAGACTCCATCTAGTCTAGTTGACCCGACCTAGGAAGAAAGCCTCTCCCAAAGGCAGAAGAGGAACGGCTCACATATGGCAGCAGTTTTATCAGAGAGGGAAAAAAGCTGGTGGGATACATAGTGACCTCCCAGACCTAAGTCACAGAGGCGCAAAGCCTACCCCTGGGAAGTCTGCCCAAGAGGCAGAGCTGATAACCCTCACCTGAGCCTTAGAACTTGGGACAGGGAAGATATTAAATGTTTACACAGATTCCTGGTATGCATATGCCATTCTACAGGCACTTAGGGCTATTTGGAAGGAAAGAGGTGTGTTTACTGCAGAGAGTAAACAGGTGAAACATGGCTTGAGTATATTGAAGCCCTTAGAAACAGTACAGCTTCCAAAAAAGGTGGCAGTGATTCATTGTAGGGGTCACCAAAAGGGGGATGCAGAGGTAATAAAGGGAAAAAACAAGGTGGATGCAACTGCCAAAAGAACAGCCCTAGAACGAGTAGCTTGGCAACTACCCCTCATACCTCCAAGGCCAGATCCATCCAATTATTCCCCAACCTACACAAAGGAAGAAATAGACAAAGCTTGAAAATGGGGCTGCAGTAGAGACCTAGGAGGCCACCTGTGGCTAGTTAATGAATATGGGCAATAATTCTTTCCCCAACCGCAGCTTGTCAAGCCATCAGTGAGGCTCATCAAGAAACTCACTACAGGAGGGAAGCCCTATATAACTGGGTTGAGGTCATGGTAATTCCTGGCATGAAAAATATAATCAGTCAGGTCGTTGAGATATGCCCCATACACACAATGAACAACTCCAACACCAGACCCCTCAGAGGTCACCAGATAAGACCCATTCAGACCAGAGGGACATATCCTGGCCAAAACTGATTTTCCTGTCCTGCCGAGCGTACTGGGTAATTTCAGGTATCTCTTGATGTTAGTAGACACATTTTCTGGATAGAAGCATCATTCCCTGCTAGAACGGAAACAGCAGCTGAAGTGGCTAAGGTGTTACTAAAATAAATAATACCAAGGTTTGGGCTCCCAGGATCCTTACAAAGTGATAATGGTCCAGCATTTGTATCTCAGGTGACAAATGGGATAACAAGTGCCCTGGGCATAAAATGAAACTTGCACTCAGCCTGGGATCCCAATTGTCAGGGAAAGTAGAGAGATCCTATCAGACCTTGAAACAGGCTTTAGCCAAGCTATGTCAGCAAATTCAAGAAAACTGGATTAAATTGCTTCCATTGCCTTCCTCCACGTAAATTTAGCCACAAGGGGTAAGTTAAAGTTAAGTGCACTTGAACTCAGGTATAGTAGACCCATTCCTCATGCCCAAGAGAAGGGACACCTTAACCCCCTTGAAATGGAACAACTCAAGTATGCCCTCGAGATAGGAGAAACCTTGAAAGCTCTCACTGAATATGGTAACCAGGTGCTGCCTGCATCCGCTGACCTGGCCCTCCACCCCTTTCAGCCAGGAGACTGGGTGAACTAAAAACTTGGAAAACCAGCAAGATCAGCTCACTCCTAAGTGGAATGGGCCCCACTTGGTAATCCTAACCACCCAGTGTGCATTGAAGTTGCAGGGATGACTCTGTAGGCACATCACACTCAAATGAAGAGGACCCTGAGCCCCAACCTCCAGAGAGACAACCTGGGGCAATGGACCCCCTTGACTACTCCTGTGAATCCCTCTCTGACCTGAAGCTTCTCTTCTGGAAAACAACAAAAGTGTGACCAGGGAGATTCAGGCCGCGGCAGTGAGCCTCAACATCAGGGCACACTTTTGCCTACAGAAGACCTAGATGCCTTAATTTTCAGGAAAAAATTGACATGTGACCATTATTCTCTTTTAATATTTATGCCATGCATCTTAAATTGTCTGGTACCCTTTGTTTCCTAAAAGTTAGACAAATGGTTGTTGCTCAGGGCAAACAGGGCTAAGGTCTGGGGACAATCAAACACATCTATAGACAGCTAGGAAGTACCGCTCCTCAACCTGGGTTTTGACGACGCCTCAAATCAGCAGGAAATAGTTACAAAAGACAGACCTGCGCCCCTCAGCACCCCTCGAGAATTAGGAGCAGGACAGATGACAGAGGAGGGATTTGTTACCAGCAAAGCCCATTAACAATTCCCAGGAAATAAAATTAGAATCTGGGTAATAAAATAAAGTCTGACCTTTTTTGTTTTCTTTCCCTTTGTGCTGGGTCTAGCTTCATTTGCCTGTAGGGTACAGAGGCCTAGCACCCCACACTTCAGACCAGAGCTCCTAGTGCAAAACAGAGGCACCCGACTCTTCAATTCAAGATGGTGGTGGCAGGCTGTGTGTAGACGCTGTGCCGGGCACTGTGATCGAGAGCAAAAGCTGTGAGCAGCACGGCTACACCAAACCTGGGAGAACCCCTCCCCGTCCCTGCTGACTAGAACCTTATAAAGCAGCCCCACCACAGCTGTGCCTAAGGGGCATGGACTCCACCCCCTCCCTGCTGACAAGACCCTATAAGGCAGACCTGCTCATGGCCTTTCAGAGAGAGCTTGTACTCTTGAGTGCAAACTTGTACCTTTCCATTCTTTGATCAAAGAATACAGTTTCCTTTACTTCTGAACCAAACTTGGCCTTGTTCTGTTGGCTCAAAGGACACCAGGCAGAAGGATCTTTGCTGAGGCCTCACTCAAAAGAGTCGATAACAGTAGGGCCTCCCTTCATCCTTCGCAACCCCCCCTTTCCCATCTCTGACTCTGTGGCAATCATATCTACAGGTGTGCTCCTCTTGCTTTTGTGATCCCAGCATAAACCCTCTTCTACCCTCCTGCTCTTGATAATGAAGCTGATGTGAGTAAATAGGACCTATTAGATACAAATAGCTTGGAAACTGGAGACAGTTAACCTTGGTTCTAATCTCTGCATTTTACTGCCTAATTGACCTAGTGCAAAGAATATAAAATATCTTAAGCTGAGTTTGTTTGTTTCCTGTAAGATGGGGAGAGTAGAAGTTCTGGGTAAATTATAGTTTAGGTGCCCCTGAGTTCCCCTGCATTCTTATGTATCTTTATGGTGCTGAGCGTCTGGCAGCAAGGCTTAAGAGGCAGGTAATTCTAGTGAGTCCATTCTGTCTTGTTGCTGAAAGTAAGAGCTGGCTTGAGAGTTTATGTCCTCGTGAAAGAAGATAGCATCCAAGAATCCTGGGAGTGAGCATTGGTACATAGAAGATTCTACAGATAGCTTGGTCTACAGAGATCTCAAATTATCTGGGGTGGTGATGGGAGGTTGAATTTAATGTGTTTGTGTCATTATGGTACATGAAGAACTAAGAACAAACCGCAAAGATGGGCTGGGTTCAGTTTTCCTCTGAGTTTGGGGGGCTGGGTGGAACTGAGAGATTTCTGCTTGGCGACAACTGGAGACTGATATCCTGATGCCTTAGACCTGTCAGCTCCAAGGGTAGAGACATCTGCACTTTCATAATTCACTGGAGACCACTTACTTATGGTATCCCAGAAGCTGGACTGGAGCTCTAATATGCAGATAAATAAAAATAACATATATTCTAACAAGACCCATTAGTCAGAGGGAAAATAAGCAGAATAGGCAAAATAGATGGCCTTTAATGATCTGAACTGCTATAGAAGGAACATGAAAATGTGAATCAAATTTTTTAAATGATAATTATGAAAGCATATAGGGAGATTGAAGCAGCAGTCACTAAATATTCATGAACTTCACTATTTAACCAGTTCTGCCCAGTGGATCATAAACAGGACTGATATTTGTCATTCCTAGGCTAAGGTAAAAAAGAGCTAGTGAACCACTTTCATCTTTTCCTGCCACAGTGACCTTGGAAACCATTTGTTCCAGATGACAACCCTATAAAGTAGATTACCATACCTATATTGAGTTGCAACACATGTGATAAAAAACAAAAATCCCCAAAACTTCTACTGTATTAAGCCATTGAGATTTCTGTGTTTGTCTAATACCATGCATAAACTAGTGCTACCCTGGCAAATGTTGACATTTCTTTGCATTTGGGCGGTGTTACTATGCAGTCTATTCTCTCTCTCCAAGTCACTTGAGCACCAGGCAACCAAATATGTACATGATCAAGGGACTTTAAGATTTAGGATAATATGCAGGTTCTTTTGCTCTGAAAGGAAAATTTTAAAGCATTGTTTCTCAAACTTTAATGTGTATATGAAATAACTAAGGACCTTGTTAACATCCAGATTCTGATTTAATACATCTGAGTACTCTAGAGATTCTGCATTTCTAGCAACATCCCAGTGATGCTAATGCTGCTGATCAATGGGCAACACCTTGAGTAGCAAAGTTTTGAGAGGCGTATGGAAAGGTGCTCTCACCTGACCTCTCAAAAGCTTGACAAATAGTTAAGACTTTCTGCTGCTATAAGTCTTCAGGTGGAAAGGCTTGGGCTGGTTCCACTGAAATTGATCTGCGTCTGATTAGCCTCATTGTGGAGGCAATCAATCAACTTCTTTTTCTCATATTCTTCTCTCTCCTTTCTTTTTTTCCCCCAGCAGCTTTAGTAGTTGGGAAAATTTGAGAGCACAATGGAGTACAGTCTGACTGAGCTGGGAGCAGAGCATGCCACTCATCTTGCCCTGCCCACCTATTGGTCTTAAGGTACCAGAGGTACATACTTCTTGAGTATGAAGTTCTCCAGGACAACGCCATTGAATTGAATATTTGACCTGAGGTATAACTGATGTAGATTTTACTAATTCCAGGAGCCTATTCCAATATATTCAGCTGTTCAGCTAGTCAATGAAGTATCGTTAGCTCTGTGAGTATGAATGGCCACAATGTCTGGGAAAATTAGACACTCTATCAGTTGTCACCATTTCCTAGCCCTGAAGAGTCACCATTGCTGCAGCAATGCCATTGTGTGTCCCATTTAATACTTAGCTTACTCTTCTCCAGTGGCAGCCATTTCATTCCTAAAACACATCCTGATTTGGGGAAATTTGTCATTTTTTAAAACAGGCAAAACAACTTTCCCTACCACCTATTCAAAACTTAGTGTTAAGTCCAGAATTAGGGAAACAGGGACATTTTTCTGCTAGACTTAATCAAGACTAAGTATGGTGTACATCTTTATTTTGGCTAGGCGAAAATTCAAATTGGTTAGATCCATAGTCTGAAACAGGAGGGCAAAAAATCACACACAGAAATTAACACAGAAATTAACATTGTGAAAAAAACTCTAAAAAGGAAGCATTCACACTCTTTGCCTTTCTGAAAAACAATTTCCCCTGTCATCTTGTATTTTCTCAAGGATTTTTAAGCACTTTGATGTATTTTTGCAAACTTAGACTCATGAAAGTCAACTTTTATTCACCAAATCACCAGTGACTTCTGGGAGCTCAATTCACCTTTACACAGTAGCTCTCTCTCAGGTAATGGCTATTGTTTTAAATCAGTTAGCTCCAATTCTAGGGTTTTTATTGTCTGCGATGTTGTCATGTGGTACATGAAAATTTTTAATGATCCTAAAAATTGACCCATATATGTGCCAGGTATAAATTTTCAGTCACCATATCTGAGTTCAAGAAATGTTGCATTGGTTTAATTCTTCTAAATCAAGTTAAATCTTACTGCGAAATTCCACCTGTTAGAATGGTGAGAATTTAAAACTGATTTGTGGTTGTCCTTCCTTCTCCCTAGAATTATGTAAGAAGCAAGACGACGTAAGTTGACCAGAAAATGGGGGAAAAATCATTAGTTTTCAGTTCCTCATGTTGTTTCTGAGATGCATGCTTTCTATTTCTCTAAGGAGAAAATGTAAAAATGTCCATGCCAATCTTGGATGTGGACATTCTTGTGGAATTTGGAGACTTAGTACAGCCACTACCAAGAAATTTCTCTCTGAAGTTACATATCCTTTTCAAAGTTCTCTGAGGAATGTTGCTGGTAAACTTTATGTAGGAGTTATGACCCTTGAAAAACATATTTTCTTTCTAGACTTGGGTAATCTTAAGCATCAGCAGCTTCTGTCTCTATCTTACTAAGTAGTTGCCTTTATCTCACTTCTTTCTCATTCAAACAGGAGAAAAGTTAAGAAAGGTGAAAGATGATGGGATATGGTGCAAAAATGGAGGGATTGGTTTTTATAGGAGTCTGGTGCTACATATGGTCTCAGGTGAGAAGGCAGAGTAAATAAGGGAGGATGCTTGTAGGTGGATGCTGTGGTGTACGCATCTGGAAGAACTTTTCTTATTGCTTAAATTTCTTAGTGAAATTGGAAACAAAATCCTTATCTGAGAGTGAAAATGGGAGAGGTATTATTGGAGGATAGAAAAGAAGGTTCTACATAGTCATTTTAAAGAATGCAGAGTAACTGAATTAGCAATATACGGAATATTTCCCTGGCAGCACTGTGGTTTGTGACCATGTGTTCAAAATGAGATTGGTCATTGCAGTGCTATCTTTTACCTTTTTACATTCAAATTCACAGAAGGAGAGCTAAGAAGCCAGAGAGCCGGATACAGTGTTCAGAGTATGATGGAGAGAGGAACAAGTGACTCAAGGGAGTAATTTTGATAATTGATCATGAAATTTAAGGATACAGTGAAAAGTGTTAGGATTAGTAAATTCAAGGGGATAAAGGATAGTTGGAGTCATGATATTAGAGAGTGTGACCTGGGCAAAAAGGGATGATGGTCAGAATATGATGTGTAACATTGATATATGGAGGGTTGCAATTAGTGGTAATAATAAGATTCAGGAATGATAATAGTTTTTAGCTAGGAAAAACTGTGAGCAGAATTAATGATCTAGTGCTATATTGTCTAATATGGTAGCCATTAATGACAGATGGCTATTTCAAATTAAAATTGCATTCATTATAATTAGATAAAATTACACCTACTGCCCAGATTTTGTTCCTAAATATCATTCTCTATTAAAAGGAACTAGAGTTCCTTAAAAACTGTCTGGTTCTAGGGTTGGGGCAGGAAAAACAAAACAAGGTGAAACAAAATGAGCTTTATCAACCAAAATTTCAGAAATAGAGACCTGATTGAAATAAGAGGGTGTTTATTTGGGGTTTGTTAGAACTGCAGTCCAGGAGACATATATTCAAGAAGCACTTGAATTGTGTTCTGCTGGACTACAATGCGGTGGAGGCTCATAAAGGCAAACAGTAAGGATACAGTTAATTACATGAAGTATGGTTGGAGCTGGCAAGAAGTAAAGGTGCTTATTAAGTAGGGATTGGTTGGGCTCAGAAATGTGTATATAGTTACAGGGGGAAAACTTGAGACCATAAGGTTGCAGTTGGCAGGTGTTGTTCTGAATATGGCTGGGCTGGTAGTGTCTTTGGTTCTGGTATAGTTCAAAGAAAGTTCAAGTTCCCAGTGGTGCAGAGACCCGTTTGAGACCAGATCCTCAATGGCCACCTAACTCCATTTTTGTATGCCTGAACTCTATTACTACATAATAATTTCAATCTGTCATTAGTCTAGAACATATTGTGGTTCCAGAAAGTAAGAAAGTGCCCTCTATCTCTCTTTTCCTCTCTTTCTCTCTCTTTCACACACACACACACACACACACACACACACAGATAGAATATGTCAAAAGGACGTACAAGCTAACTTGAAAAAAGCTCCTTCTGACCAAAGCTAGAAAAATGTAAACAACAAATTAAATAATAATATAGTATAAAAAGAAATAAAATAAATATCCATGAGTCCATATTGTTATAGATAAGTGATTGAATAAATGAATGGATGAATGAATAAATGTGAAGGACAAATCTTTCTTACAGAAGAATTACAGTTAATAAATGTGAAAGGAATAAGGAAATTTAAAAATCACCATTAGTATACCATAGTAATAACTATTGCAGGAAAGAACCACTGATGAATACTAAATTTAGTAGGTGAAACTTTAAGGAGAAACAGGGTAGTTGCATACTCTGAATGTATCACTCACCTCCCCAAATTTATTAATTACTATGGTGGTTTTAACATATGTTCACAAATTCTTTGATAGTACTCTCTCCAGGAGGTAGGACTTAATTCTCCTCCCTTTGTATTTGGGCTGTATTCTAACACAGAGAGTATGGAAAGGTAAATATAGTAACTTTGCAATGGAGAAAACTGACAGGCACCTCCTTAGCTATGTGATCAGTAATGACATACGTTCCTTTATATGATGAGATGAGGAGGGCATACCACCTCTGTGATAATTTTCCCCCAAATTCATACTCACAATACAATTATGAAAAACATCATACAAATAAATATTGAGTAACCTTCCACAAAATATCTTACCAGTTCTCTTTAAAAGTACCACGGTCATGAAGGACAAGGACATGTAAGAAATCACCGACTGGAGGCATAGTGATTAAATGGAATATGGTATCCTGGATGAATCCTGGAATAGATAAAGGTCATTAGTGAAGAAACTAGTGAAATCCAAGTAAAGACTATACTTTAATTAGTAGTATTTTACCACTACTTAACATCTTAGTTTTGATCAGTGTGTTGTAGTTAACATTAGGGGAAGCCGGCTGAAGGTACTTAGAAATTCTGTGTACCGTCTTTGCAACTCTTCTGTAAAACTAAACTTATTTCAAAATAAAAAATTTATAAAATTATATATAAGAAGAAATTCACCTCTTCTGTTGTACTAGCAACCTTTCAAGTGCTCCACAGCCATATGTGTTTAGCAGCTACTGTACTGAAAAATGCAAATATAGAACATTTCAATAGGTGCAGATAGTTCTATTGCACAAAGCTGCCCAAAAAAGAGGACAGGAAAAGATAAAAAGAAAAAGAAAAAGAAGCTATCCACAATGAATCACAGACACAGATAAAGATGGAAAATACAGAAGAGAAAATCTTACAACAAACAACAAACAAGATCTAGCATAGGTTGGGAGTTCCCGCTGAGAAGAGAGAAAAACTGAATCTATAATCAAAGATACAATGGCTAAGAAATTCCCAGAACTGATTATAGAATTAGGAAGCCCAAAGAATTCCTCGCAGAGAGAGTAGACTGAAATCCACATCCATCCACATAACAGTGAAAGTTCAGAATGACAAAGACAAAGAAAAACATCTAAAATGCAGTTAGAGGGCTTCCCTGGTGGCACAGTTGTTGAGAGTCTGCCTGCCGATGCAGGGGACACGGGTTCGTGCCCTGGTCCGGGATGATCCCACATGCCGTGGAGCAGCTGGGCCTGTGAGCCATGGCCACTGAGCCTGTGCGTCCAGAGCCTGTGCTCCGCAGTGGGAGAGGCCATAACAGTGAGAGGCTCACATAACGCAAAAAGCAAAACAAAACAAAATAAAATGCAGTTAGAAGAAAAGAACAATCAACAGATTATTCCACATCAACAAGGAAACCAGAAGCTAGTGGAAAAATATACTTCACACAGTGAAAGAAAATACATATATCCTTAAAAGTCAACAAGCAGCAAAAGTATTCAACAAGAATGAAAGCAAAATAAAGACATTTTTAGAATAACAAAAGCAAGAGTTTATCACCAGCATACCCCAACTGGTAACTCCAATGGGGAACTCGAAAATGTGTTTTTCAGTCAGAAGGAAAATTACTCCAGATGGAAAGCTGAAAGAAAGAAAGAAAAGGGAAGGGGAGGGGAGGGGAGGAGAGGAGAGGAGGGGAGGGGAGGGGAGGGGAGTGGAGGGGAGGGGAGGGGAGTGGAGAGGAGAGGAGAGGAGAGGAGAGGAAAGAAAGAAGGAAAACTAAGGGAGGGAGGGAGGAAGGAAGGAATAAAATGGCAAAAATGGGGACTTCCCTGGCAGTCCAGAGGTTAAGACTCCGTGCTTCCACTGAAGGGGGCGTGGGTTTGATCCCTGGTTGAGGAACTAAGATTCCACATGCCATGTGGTTCGGCCAAAGAAAACCCCCCAAAACAAAACAACAACAATAAAAAAGGTAAATATGTGGGTTAAACTGAATGAATGTTGACTGCACAGCGATAGGTACAGTGCCTTTTAGGGTTTAATACATATAGAAAAATAAAATACATAACAGTAAAAGAGCATAAGATGAAAAGGAAATAAGTGGGGTTAAAGAGATATATATTTCTTGCATAGTCAGGGAGAAGCAAAAAAAAAAAACAAAAACGAAACTACCAATCAATTCCAAATTTTTAAAAGTCAAGGATACATATTGTAGTTTCTGAGGCAATCATGAAAAGATCTTATAGAAGAAAAAAAAAGAAAACAAATTTCAGGAAGTTTGAAAGAAGATAATAAAGGAAAATGAATACAGAACAGGTGAGATAAAGACTAAATACATGGCCAGATGCTTATTTATACTAAAATATTATTACATTCCATGTAGATGGACAAACTTTCAGTTAAAGATTGTCAGACCTTTAAAAAGCACAATCAGTTGTATATATATATGTATATATTCATCTCTCTCTATATATATATATTTTAACAAGAGACACATTAAAAATATAGGATTCCCTAATGTTGAGAGAAAAGATATATACCATGCAAAAACTAATCAAGATAAAGCTGGTTCTTATGTTAGATAAAAAAGCTTTAAGGCAAAAAGCATTATTTAATAAAAGTTGGATCAAATCATAATGGTAGTAGACTCGATTAATCAGGAAGAGGTAACTATTCTAAATTTCAAAGTACATAGAGCAAAAATTGACAGATCCACAGGAGGAAGTAGACAAATCCACAATCACAGCATGAGATATATATTTTTTTAAACATCTCTTTCAGTAGTTGATTGACCAGTAGATAAAAAATAAGGATATAGAAATTTGAACAACGGAATTAACACATTTGCTCTAGTGGATAGTTAGAGAATACTCACCCAACATCTTTGGAATATACAACCTATTAAAGCACGTGTGGAACATTTTTTTAAATGACCATATAGAAGTCCATTAAACAAATATCAACACATCTCCAAAGATTAAATTCATACAGAATATGTTCTATGCTAGAAATAAATAACAAAAAGATATCTAGAAAATTCCTAAATGTTGGAGAACTAAAAGCTATATTTCAGATATTAAAAAAATACATTTTGACCTAGATCATTCTTACTTTTAGTTATATATATTTTGAGTTACAGATGAAGAAAATAATGTTTATAGTATTAAAAAATAAGTTAATAAATATTATTCATTATAATTCAGTTAATTAATTATATAATCACTTCTTATTCCAGTGTGGCAGTATACTTTAAAGAGGATTTTGCTTAATCAGCCAGGGTCCATCTTTATAGAATTATTATTAAATTTATATTTAATAGTCATTAGCAAGTTCTGAGGCATACTGGTTTGTTATGGCTTTTACATTGATTAGGAAACACTGACCTGCCATCTCTAAATGGGTAAAGCATAATCAAATTTTAGGAGTGAAAAAAAAGTTCAAATGTCTGTGCATGCATGTATTTATGTGTGTATGTATTTAAGGATGACCTCAGAATTCCTAAGGTTTATAGTTTAAACTACCAGAATTTTGTATTTAAAAAGTTCTAATAAACTTCTAAAACATATTTAAATTTCTTTTTATCCTTCAAACTTCTGAGATTCATAGCTTAGTATGTAATTTTATTAAACTTAATATACATATATTTTTGGGGGCCAACAATTTTTTTTTTACTTCTATGATTCGGCAGCATTTTAATCATTATGTTTTGGCATAATCTTAGATTGCATCATATAAATTTACAATATTTGTAGGTAAAATGATATATTTGGAATTTTATATGGTTTAACATAAATGACAGTGACTTGTAATTAATTGTGAGTCTCAGCTCCTTCTGTTAGTCTGTAATCTCTTCAGAACAGCTATCCTTATCTTCACATTTGAAATCACAGCATCAAGCCCCATATCTGATCAGAACCAACTATAAAAAGTTAAAACTTGAAATTCTATGATTATAGTTTTTTCTTTGATAGGGAAAAAGTTGGACTGTAAAATGATGAAGAAATAGAAAGCAGAATGGATACTTTCTGAATTAAAGCTATTAGAGCCTATTCTTACTTTATGTGAATCTCCTAGTTACAGCCCTTATAGTCTTTGCCCCACATTTATTGTGCTTCATTGGGAATTTATTTTTTATCTCATGCAACTTTCATTAGAAATAATTTAAAGTGCATATATCACTAAGCATGTAAAACAAACAAGTACGAACATACTATTGCTTTTTTAACCACTTAAATATTTTATTTTTAAATTGCACACTGAGTTAATTTAGAATGGCATCACAATGACAGAATCTATTTATTTTTTCTAAATGAAAACAGATTTTTCTCTGGCTACATCTCAGAGAGAACTTTCCTAACAAGATAACATTGAAAGACTCACAAATTTATAGGCCATTTAAGAGGTTGCCAAAAAAATTTAGCTGAAAAAACTGTACACTCTAGGTAAAGTGTTGTTTGCTATAGCAAATGAAAAATACCAATTTTTCCTTATCACAGCCCATTCATAAATATATTAGTTTTTTTCTTTTTTAAGAAAAATGATATTCATATTATTTCTATAATTTTAGATTGTATCTAAATGGATCAAGTTATTTATGTCCTTGTCAAAATAATTTAATTTTATTGATTTCTGGAAAATTAAAGCAGAAATGTTGATCAACTCAACTTTGTCTTGTCATTCCTTTTAATTTATTAACTCATAAACTTTAAGCTGCATTTCACTGTGGTTGATCAGTTTGAATATTATTGAAGATAAGTAACGAAAACTTCTTTTAATTTCATATTTAATGATGACAGAGTAAATGATTTGAGGATGGAAATACCTGACCTAGGAATGGATGCAGAATGTTCAAAGAGGCTGGAGATATGAGTGTATTAAAATGTCAGAAGAGAATATTCAGTTTATAGGAAGACAAAAGGTGATTTTTAAAGAGGCAATTAAGTCACTTCCTGCTTAAAAACACTAATGTATATTTTATCTTTATAATATATCCATTTAAAATATAGTTTCTCTCATCATCAAAGTCTCTCTTTTACTTATTTATACAGCTTTATTTCTAGAAAATATTGTTAGAAAATAAATACAACCTGCCAATAAGCTTATTTATTCATCTTGATCTCTCTAAAAGATAATGTAAAATAAAATATGCTAGGACTCACATACATGATGTAAGGTATATATAATTTTGCTACTGTTTTCAGAGCATAAATTTATTTATGTAAAACAGCAAGTGCATTATTTAGGACATCACTGCCAGTTAACACTTCTTAGTTTCCTTTCCTTTTGGGTTCAATAGATCTGAGCTTAATTAACTTTACACAGAAAGTGCAGTTACATGAGCATAGACATTACCTATAAAGTTTTTCACATATGAATGATTCTGCCTCAGATTATAAGGTATTGAAATATCATTGATATGGTCAGTCATGCTAAATAAACTAATGCATATTTTATTTTCTATGTTAGATTCTTTAGGCATTATTGCTTTGTCATATTAGACCTGAAGAATTGTGAAAAATAGAAACATGTTTTCCAATTTGGAAAACTTGGGTTCTGTATCATTCTAAGGGCTCAGTGTCTAACTGATAACTTGGCTTTGGTAAGTGAAACCTGAGATATTCCTTATTCTATATTGTTAACTGTTCCAGAGGCAGCAACTCCTGCATCTGTGGCCACCCTCATGGATCATAGGATTTAATATGACTCAGAACAAGACTAGAGTTCAGGGATTTATGATGACCTTTCTATTTGAAAGTTGATAAGGAAAGAAGGTGTATTTAACCTAAGTTGCACATACCTTGGGAAATGTTTAACTTTTCTAAGTTGGGGAGAACAGAAGAAAAAATGAAATCTGAACAGTTAATTCCCCTGCATCAAGTATACTTTCTAACGTGCACAGGTATCACTGTGTGGTCTAGTTTAAGTAGACTTAGCACGTCTATTTTTGGCCATCCTTCGGGTCTTGTTTTTACTTTTTGGTACCAACCAACATTTCTTGGTCCAAGGTCCTGGCGATTCTCCTTGGTACTTGGTATATAATTTCTATTGAACCTCTGTTTTTGGCCAAGAATTTCTCATTCTTCAACAGCCCTTTTCAATAGCGTTAAATGTCTCCTGCCATCTCAGGGATTTCTTACACAGGCAGGGGGCATGGATTAGAGGTACCTTTAATTTTGTCAGGGAAGGAATAGCGTGGTCTATGAATTTGGAAGGAGTTAGGAATCTAGTTATAATAATCAACTTCCTATTTTATCCTCTCTTTACAAAGACCAAGTACTGATCTTATCAATTCCTTTTCTTTGCAAATCTGGAGTCCAATCTTAAATATGAGCACAAAAACTTGGACTCAGATCTCGGTTTTCCTTATGCTGACCATATGCTTTTTTTTTTTTTTTTAACATCTTTATTGGAGTATAATTGCTTTACAGTGTTGTGTTAGTTTCTGCTGTATAACAAAGTGAATCAGCTATACATATATATATATATCCCCATATCTCTTCCCTCTTGCATCTCCCTCCCTCCCACCCTCCCTATCCCACCCCTCTAGGTGGTCACAAAGCACCGAGCTGATCTCCCTGTGCTATGCAGCTGCTTTCCACTAGCTATCTATTTTACATTTGGTAGTGTGTGACCATATGTTTTTTTACACAATTTTCTTGTCATGTTTTCCATATCCTTATATGTTGTTGATCTGTGGGGAAATCGGTTACTTTCTGTCCTTTGGAATAACTACTTTCCCACATCACTATGTGGTATATGTCAACTTTTGCTTTTGATGAACTGTTCTGCTTTCACATTGAACTTTCCCAGCTGCTGGCTTTCTCTATTCCCCAGGATCTCTTTCCTGGGGGATTCTAATTCATCCTAAAGAGTGAGAAAGTTATTGGAACCTTCCCTGAGTCTGTATTAAAATAAGACATTGTTTCTAGAAGAATGCAGTATTTTGTAATTAGTGCCTTGATAAATTACTTCCTAAGTCAAAACACTGCAAAGTTAAATAAAACACAATAATGTGATCTTTAATGTGCTCTGCAAAATGCTGCAACATAATCTATTTTCAGTTTCCACTATTTTTAAAGGTGCTTTTTTTAAATTAAGCCTTTAGTTTTTAGAGCAGTTTAAGGATCACAGCAAAATGTAAGGAAAACACAGAGATTTCCGATATATCTCTGCTCACACACACATGGCCTCCCCCATCATCAATATCCAACACCAGAGTGGTATATTTGTTAAAAATCAATGAACCTTCATAGATACTTCATTATAACCCAAAGTCTATAATTTATATTAGAGTTCACTCTTGGTGTTGTACATTTTATGAGTTTGGACAAATGTAAAATGTCATGTAACCATCATTAAGTTATCATACAGAGTATTTTCACAGCTCTAAAAATCCTCTGTGCTCTGACTATTCATGCCTGCTCCCCCAACGTCTGGCAACCACTGATCTTTTTACTGTGTCTACAGTTATGCCTTTCCAGAATGTCACATAGTTAGACTCATACAGCATGTAGCCTTTTCAGCTTGGCTTCTCTCACTTAGCAATATGCATTTAAGTTTCCTCCATGTCTTTTCAAAGATTGATAGTTCATTTCTTTCTAGCACTGAATAATATTCCATTGTCTGGATATACCACAGTTTATCCATTCACCTACTGAAGGATATTAGTTGCTTCCAAGTGTTGCAATTGTGAATAAAGCTATGTATCATATAGTCCTATGGTTAAGTCTCAGTTTTTTAGTGAGCCTTGCTTGGAATGTGAACTTCACAAGAGTTTTTTTTTTCTCCACTCTTAGGTGGGACAAGGTGGGTAGAGTGGGCTGCATTTGGGTTTTTTCTTTCCCCTGTGTGGAAGGATAGAGCTGGCTATGGTTAATTATTTCCTTTCCTCTAAGTAAGGTAGGCTCTGATAATATCCCAGAAGGTTAGGATCTGGTTAACTCATTTCCGGAGAAGGCAGGCTCTGTTAAGTAGAATGGAGTGCTCTGGTGCATTTCAAAATGGTTACTTTTCTCCTCCCTCTGCCTGAAGCAGGATGGAATTTTTCTTAGATACAGTATTTACTTTGAGAAACTGGAGGTAAATTTCCCAATATTGTGGGACCCCTTTATGACTGGCTTTCTCTGGAATTTTTAGCTCTCAGAGTTGTCCGCACTGAGTCTTGAACAATTTGTTAATTACAGTTCAGTTTTTCCTACCCCATCACTGGTTCCCGTGGTTATTTCTGCTCATGAGTCTCTGGGAAACTGTGACGCGCAGGCTCAGCGGCCATAGGTCATGGGCCCAGCCGCTCCGCGGCAAGTGGGATCTTCCCGGACCGGGGCACGAACCCGCGTCCCCTGCATCGGCAGGCGGACTCTCAACCACTGCGCCACCAGGGAAGCCCTGTAACTCTCTTTATTCAACTGTCTGTCTCTCTATAATCTTGGGGTCAGCATTTCCCACTGAGTCCTACCTTCTCTTACACATTCAAGAAGAATTGTTGATCTTTCAGTCTGTTTAGCTCTTTACTTGTTAGGATGGAGTGGGAACTCCAAGCTCCTTATATGCAGTACTGGAAAACTCATCACCATTGTATTTTATGTCCCCTAAACTCTGTACACTATCAAATGTAAAATAGATAGCTAGTGGGAAGCAGCTGCATTGCACAGGGAGATCAGCTCGGTGCTTTAGAGGGGTGAGATAGGGAGGGTAGGAGGGAGATACAAGAAGGAGGGGATATGTATACATAGAGCTGGTTCACTTTGTTATACAGCAGAAACTAACACAATATTAGAAAGCAATTATACTCCAATAAAGATGTTAAAATAAAATAAAATAAAAAAAACCTCTGTATACTCTAATGACTTTATGTGGTATATTCTTTCTTTATATCCTTTTCCTAATCAGTACATGTTCAAACACAAGCAATCACTCAAGGTCTAATTCAAATGATACTTTCTCCTTAAATTTTTTAAATCAAAAATTTTCTTGATCCTGTAATTTGACAAGGTACTTTCTCACCTATAAATTCTAATAAGAATGGCAAATATAACTCTCTGAATTATAATTATTCATGTACACAGTTGAGCCCCTGCTAGTAAATAATCTGTAGGTAATTCATCAAAATATCCTCCAACTCACTGTACAGAGTAGGTACTCACCACAATGCTTTCAATATAAGCCTGATGGAATCTACATCAGGCTTCACCTTGTGCCTTGTCCAGAACCACTTCGATTAAAAAATATGTTGACATCAAAAGATTTATAATTTTTTACAAATAAACTTTAAATTTTATAATAATTTTTAATTCACAGAAAAGTTTCAAAGATTATACAGAAAATTTCTGTATAAGCTCAACCCAGTTTCAGTTTACATTACTGTTCTGTATTTGTCACACCTAAGAACCCAACATTAGTGTATTACCATGAATTAAGCTTCAGACTTTGTTTAGATTTCACGAATTCTTTCATTTACATCCTTTTGCTGTTCCAGTGTTGGATGAAGGATAATTTGGAATTTTGAGTTTCCGTTGAAACAGGAGGTAACATAGCAAGCTCATCAGGAATATTATGGCTTCAAGCCTGGGAAACATGAGGAAGAAAAGTTGGGTCAGCAATATAGCATATTTAGTCTTCTTGGTTTCTACAGATAGCTTACTTGTCCAATAGGGTGTTGAAACCCTAATAGTAAAGCAATTTTCACTTTATTTTTTGGACTGTGACTCTTCCCTATTCTCCTGCATATGAAGCTTGAGAACTTTGTGTTTTCCTGTCAGAGTACCATAGCTCCTTTAATTTATATTTTTTAAAATTTAGACCAAAAAAGAAAAAACAGATACAATATTTTTTTTATTCAGCACCTACTAAATACTGAGCACTGTGTTAGCCACTCAGATCAAGTTTAAATCTCTGTCCACACCACATGGTGTGCAAGAAACATGGTATGTCTTCAGCTCCTACAAATTAACAGCATGTTGCTTCTGAGTCTGCATTCAGTTGAATTGGCATGGAATTCTAAAACTGTCATTCAAATGCTTCCTCCTTCTGCTCCTAGAATTGTGTCAAAGTTCTGGGAGCTTGCAGACTGTTAGGCCTTTGATCATCACTCATGTGTCTCACTGGTTAACTCTGAGCATCCATTGTCTCTGATTACCTGGCTCTTTCAGACCTAGGGTCTCTCTACTACTTTTTTGCAATGAGTAGGTCAGATGAATCTTTTGTAATGCTGGGTACCCATGAGGAGTATGGGTTTGTTTCCTAAGAAAAGCCACATAGCCTTATTTCTCAGGATATTGCAACCCCCTGAGTTTATCCAGGACTCACAGATCTCTCTCCAATTGCAGCCCAGGGAAACAGTTTTATTGTTTAGTTGAGAGAAAGTTTTCCTCTGGCTTACAGTTTTCCAAGGTCCCTTTTTTCCCCCTCCTCTCGGTTATCCAAGTCCTAGTTCTTAAAAATCCTTAAGAATTACTTACTGCTGCCCCCCACCCCCTGTCCTGCACATCACATACGTCCCCTAGAAAACAAAGCAGCACTCCTGTTGCCCGCTTGAGCAGGGAGCAGTTGATAAATATATTCAAAACAGTACAATGAAGTAGGTAATTTCTCTCATTTTACAAATGACAAAACTGATGAAAAACCTAATATTCTTACCCATTAAATAAATGACATAATGAAAATGGGTAGTCCCAGAACATCGAGTCACAGAGGGTCAACATACAAAATTATTAGATAAATTAAATTAGACTATGCTTGAAATAATGGATGATATCACATGCAACATACATACTTTAACACTTAAATTTTAGAGAAAAATGAGTTTCCAAAGCACGGGGCTGCAGACTACATTTGATTTTGGAATTCTGTGCAGAACACATGCCTTCACTTGAACAGAATGTGGTAACAGATGCCTTTACTTACTTATAGTGGGAATTGAGAACTTTGATTCATAAATACAAGGCTACTTGCCAGTATACCTAATGAGATTTCATAGTCTCCCACTCTGACACTTGTAGTATCAGACTGTATCATCTTGTGTTATTACCTTGCACATCATGAACCACATATCCACTAAGCTGGGAGTGAGGATATAAGTGAGTGTGTCAGTGGTCATTTCCTTCATAAAACAAAAGTGAAAAGGATATATATGTATATATATATATGTGCATATATATAGTTTTATTGATAAATGAGAAGCAGACAATACAGGTACAGTTAAGGACTGAACTTAGACTCATGTCACAGAAAGGTAAATCAATTTTTAAGTTTAGTTATTGATAACTGTAAATACCATAATTCTTACCTCTGGTAATATTTTAGATCCAAAGCCATCTGCCTCCATTTCAATTATGAGTACTTACGAAGGAATTGGAATTAGTTTGGCTTTTCTCAGAAGCATTAAACTGTATTGGCTAAACACTTTATTTTTGAATTTGTGCACATTTACTCAGATTTGGGCAGACATTTACCTTTGTAAGCCAAAACACAATGAGTTAAAAAAAAAAAAGATGATGGAGGAGAAATATTTTGTTATGAAAGGTAGCATTGTTTTTAAACTTCAGGAATTTTCATGAAATTAAAGGTAAGCATTCAAGTTCTGTAGATACAAAATAAAAGTTATTCTTATATAATCATTTCAATCTATTTTTATAAAGATGATTTCTTAGAGCAGTTTTACATTCCCAGAAAAACTGAGAAATTGGAAAATGACCTATATACTCCTTGTCCCCACACTTGCATAGCCTTCTTCATTATCAACATCCTACATCAGAGTGGTACATATGTTACAATTGATAAACCTACTTTGACAAATCATTATCATCCAAAGTCCATAGTTTATATTACGGTTCACTCTTTCACTCTTACTGTTATATATTCTATAGGTTTGGGTAAAATTATAGTGACATGTATCCACCATCATAGTATCATACACAGTATTTTCCATTTCTTAAAAAAATTTTTTTTGGCTTAATCCTGATTTCAGCCACCATCTG
Source organism: Aethalodelphis obliquidens (assembly GCF_003676395.1). Classification (NCBI taxonomy): domain Eukaryota; kingdom Metazoa; phylum Chordata; class Mammalia; order Artiodactyla; family Delphinidae; genus Aethalodelphis; species Aethalodelphis obliquidens. The sequence continues at coordinate 10,719,722 of NW_020837957.1, read as the reverse complement.
ACTCTGAAATTCATAATATTAAATTATTTTAAAAATCAAATCAAGACATAGTTATGATCCATATGCTATTTCAAAAATAAATTTATTAATTTTTATGGATACTAATTTTATTGTGTAGATTTACGCTAAATTATCCTATAATAGGTTTTCCATATTATTTTTGTTTATTATTTATTTTACTTGATTCCTTTAAAAAGATATGAAGTTACTAAAATAATGTAAGTTTTGGTAAGAATGTCAATGTAGACATTTCAATTTTAATTCTAGTTGTGGAAAGGAATGAAGCAAACTAGGGTTAGGTTTAGGGTTAGTGTCAGGACCAAAGTTAGGGATTTTTCAGTTGTTTTAGTTTCAGTATGCTCGGATTTTAGCTCTGACCTTCCTGCCATCCAAAGCAGTAAACTAAAAGTTCTTATCTGAAGAAAAAAAGCATATCTTTTCTGTTTCATTGTGCAAAACATTTAGTTTGGAAGTAAAAATATTTTAATTTAGGAAAAACAGAGGTTTTCTCATTGGCATATTAGGTGAGACATGGAATAGATAATGCTCACTACAGTAATTATACAAAGAATCAAAAGCATGCCTCATGTAGTAAAGTTTACCATTAATAAATAATGAAGATAGATCTGTATAGGGTACAAGGAAATGTGGAGCTTACTGGAATGGAACAACTGGGGTAAAGTTGGAGTGTTCTACGTTTACACTTAGGATTTACACTTAAGTATGAACAGTTCTTTCGATTTTGCTATAACGCTTCAAGTGAGGTAAACCTAAAAGAAAAACAATGGTGCAAGAAAACTGATTAGTTCAAAACAGTAAATTGCAGCTCTTTAGTAGTCAAGTATAAAGATCAGTGACAGTTACGGTAAGGACAGGGGGGCCAAAGAAAGGAAATTATATTAATAATATTTTTGATTATGCAAATACAAATGTGTATCAACATGTAGTAATGGCCAATGAGGTGTATTTCCACTCCCAGCATTAAAGGAGTAAGCAAATATGAATAGTGCCATATGAAATTGCCAATATTCAATCATTTTTTACCTACTAAAATAGAAATTTCATATGATTCAAATGAATAATTCAGCACCTGTGGTTGGGAGAAAGTTATCAGAATCACAGTAGGGAAAATGTATAGGACAAAGCTGGTGGTGATGCCAGAACGAAGAGAAATGCTGGAGGAAGATATGCATAGAAAAAAGAACAATGAAGCATATTAGCTGAATTCTTTGGGATTCCTTCAGAGATGATTCTGATTTAGTCAGACTGGGTATGTGTCTAATTTCATTGTTTAATCTTAGACCAAATGTTAATGAACAGTTCTGTGACACACGATTTTATACGTATATATAGTTTCTGGATCACAGGGAAAATGTTCCCCCTCCCCGGGAGTACAGTAATGCATGATGCATATTTGAACAAGTGAGAAAAAAATATATATATATATGTGGCATGTGTATGGAAGCCTTGTTTGTAAACACAAATGAAACTATGGAACTGAACTAATTGACGTGGAAAGGTTTCCCAATAAAAAAATGCAAAATAGTGTAAAGCATTACATAGGACATTGTATCATTTGTCCAAGAAAGAGATAAATAAGTGGATATACTCAGAGAAGATTTACTTTTGGAAAGATACATAAGAATCTCTGTGGTTACACTTGGAGAATGAGTGAGAGATCAAGCTGAGAAAGGCTTTTACTTTTCATCTTATGTTATACTTTTACAGTTAATATTTTTTGCCATATACAGGTTTACTTTTGAAGTGGAATATAAACTTAATTTTTTAGAAAATCTAATAATATGTTGCATTTAAAATTATGTATGAATACACAAAGAACTACATACATGGCAACATGTAAGTTGTATTGGAGAAATTGTCCATACATATTATGAAACGTTATTGTGAATATTGATGCAGTTACAGCAAGATTATATCTTAGAATATTTTTATCAAAAATAATAGGTATTTCTCCTAAATATAGATGTGAATATTGGGAAGACAGTGATCTTGGCTGGTCAGCCAAACCCCACAGAAACAATGTAATGACAAAATAACTGGGACTTTCAGAGATTAGAAGAGGGTTTAGCTATGAAAATGTTGATCCAGATCCAAAACAACTCTAGCAATTGAGTGATATGCATTGTCTGCTCAGTAGCTGAAATGTAATAATTTCTATTGACCATTATTGAGATTTATCTACTTACTCCATTACAGAGAATATATGATTGATTTGGGTAATCCTGCTATTAGTAACCACCTTATAGGCCTTTGTATAACATGTAATTTGACATCTTCCCTTCCTCCTTTCCTCCCACCTGTGGTACAAAGTAGTGCCAGGTGGACAGATCACATGACACCAGACCAGCCTGGAGGCACATATTAAAGAACTTTGCAGAAAGGGTTTGTGGGCTTCCCAAGTTCTATGTCTTGATTGTCTATGAAGTATAATCAGGAAAAAATAAAAATTTTCCTGTCTTTGAAGACCTTCAATGAATGAAAACCTGTCAGTTCTTAATATCTAGTACCGATTATTTGTTCTATGAATTTTGAATGCTGGATCAATGTTTTCCTATGTTCAGAACATACATAAGCAATCTACTTGCTAAAGCTAACAGACTCTATTTTTTTGTAAAAATGTGGTTACTATGTAATATTTATATATATACATATAGGTATAAGAATTTTATATCTATGTATATAGATTAAAAAATAAATGATTATGTAATGATTTATATATATATGAACTTTATATGTAAGTTATGAAGTATAATAATGAAAACAGACATGCTTCTAACTTTCTACTTAAGGCATAGATCAAACCAATATTGTTTTAGCTCCTTATACATTCTTCCTACAATGCATCTCCTTCATTCACAGAGATAATTCTTATTCTGAATTTTTAGTTTATCATACTCTTGCTTATAGATTTTAATCTCATAAATAGGATATCATTAAATAATATATTTTTCAACATTGGCAGTTTTTAAACTTCATCAAAATGATATCACAATATGTGAAGCCTCTTGTAAGTTGTTTTTTATGAACTCAACTTACCACCCTCAAAACTTCATCCATGTTGATGCTGGAACCTATAGTTCATTGATTCTTCATCTACATGGACTACTTTATTGTATGAACCTATCCCAAATTATCCACTCAATTTCCTTTTGAAAAGTATTTGGATTGATTCTAGAATTTTGCTATTTTGAATAATACTATTAAAAACATTCTAGTAATTGTCTACTAATTCAAAATTCAAAAATTTCTCCAGAGTATATGTATAGAAAAGGAATCATTGCTTACAGCATATGTCATAATAAGAAATTATGTCAAATGTTTTTAAAAGTTGTTTAAGGTTTCCCTGGTGGCGCAGTGGTTGGGAGTCCGCCTGCCGATGCAGGGGACACGGGTTCATGCCCTGGTCCGGGAAGATCCCACATGCCGCGGAGCAGCTGGGCCTGTGAGCCATGGCCGCTGAGTCTGCGTGTCTGGAGCCTGTGCTCTGCAACGGGAGAGGCCACAACAGTGAGAGGCCCGCGTACGGCATAAAAAAAAAAAAAAAAAAAAGTTGTTTAAATAAATTACACTCTTACCGGCAGTGTTCCCCTCTCTCCATTCTTATAGATACTTGATTTTGTCAAAATTGTTTACCGATCTGCTAAGTATAAAAAGTATCTCATTGCAGTCTTAACATTCATTTTCATGTTTCTCACAAGGTCCTTTTTAAGACTTTTATTGTCCATTAATGTTTCCTTTTATGGTAAATACCTACTTAGGTATTTTCTCTACTTCAGTTGTATTATTTATCATTTTTATGAGTCCTTTATGTATAAAAGATAATAATACTTTACCAAGTTTTGCCTGGTATAAGTACCTCTTCCCAATCTTTGACTTATCTTTTTATGAATAAACGTTAATGCAGTGCTGTTAAAAAATAAGTTGTTCCAATGAAACACCAACCTCTCTGAAGTTGCAATATATCTCTCCATTTGATTTGTGCTATTACATTTTGCATTTTAGATTCTGATTATTGTGCTATTTTTGGACTCATTTGCTTATGATATCATGAGAGTAACATAATTCAAAATTTGATTTCTAATATAAGCAGCAAAAATTAAAGATTTTCATTAAAGTGGATCTAGTTTTTGTTTGTTTTTACTTTAGGATCATGGATAAATATTTTAGACTATAGTGGTTTGGAAGGAATATGTTTTTGTTTATGAATCATTTAATATAGCATTAGAAAATAAATGCTTATCATTATCTTGTTTATATGCACTTTATCACATCTATCAAACCATTTCCACATATTATTTGTAAAATAAAATGGTTTCTGTTATCTGTGGGAATCAACATGTCTGTCATTACTATTTAGTGAGCAAAAAAGCAACAAAATTATGCCAAACAGAAATAGTATATCAGTTCATCACCATATGTGATTAAAATAAAAAGTTACCCTGAAAATATCCCATAAACTGATCAAAATATATGTTTACAAGAAAGTGCAAAAGACAGTTTCTCCTCATTGCATAAAATAGGGAAATGAGTATGGTTTTTTAGAGGACACATTAAAAAATGATATGATATTAAGGGTAAATACATATCTCTATGGAGAGGACAGTAAGGTTTGGTGGGAAAGAGTAGGAAAGTACTTTAAAAATCAATTCATGATGTTTCCCGCAAGTTGAATGTCTGAGAACCCACAAGGCTAGGACAGTTGAAAAATGGCAAATACATTCTTTGAAGCTATGTTCATTCCCTTCACTGCTGAAAAATAGCACAGCAATAGCTTCTTAAGGCTAGTGCTGGCAGAGATGTCCAGCAATGCCTTTGTTTCTTAAGCCTGGAGAAGGGTGCTAGAGGTAGGAATAATCTCCTCTGAGCAATTATGTTGGCCAAAAATGAGTGGCAAACAAAGGCAGCTAGATAGGAAAACAAAAACACAGGACCTTAGCATAACAATACAATCTAACAACCATGAGAACATGTCACTAAAATTGCAAGCTTGCTTCCAAATAAATACAATAAGTGAACACTAAAAGACCATACAATTGTCCCTCAGAATCCCCAGGGGATTTGTTCCAGTATCCCTGCAGATACATACTGAAATCTGCAGATGCTCAAGTCCCTTATATAAAATGGTGTCGGATTTATATATAACCTATGCACATCCTCCCATATACTTTAAATCATGTCTAGAATACTTATAATACCTAATACAATGTAAACGCTATGTAAATAGTTGTTATACTGTATTGTTTAGGGAATAATGACAAAAAAAAAAGGTCTGTATGTGTTTAGTATAGATGCAAGGATCTCATAGGCCAAATTATATAGTACATGTCAGCAACAATGTAATGCTTTTTTTTTCTTTCAACACCTACAGTTTACTTTCCTTTAATGATTTGAAAGAGAAATACATGGAATAAAACATGGAATATTTTTATAATATTCATTATATATATTATATATTTATAATTATAAATATTATATATTTATAATATTCATTATCTCTGTCTTTCTCTCTCTCTCACATGCACACACACGCACACACACACACACACGCACACACACACACACACACATACACACATGCACCGTTAACACCAAAACCCTGGTTCTTCTCTCTTGATAACCCTCAGATGATGGCAAATGATGATTGTCGTATGCTGCCTACAGTGATGATCTGGAGAGGTGGAGAGGTGTGTGGCACTAAAGGTAAGTGTGAGACACCAGGCTAACCTGAACCTTCTGAAAGGATGTCAGAGGGATCATCTATGTTGGGAGAACTGGGTTTTGATTGCAGCCATTGATGCTTCGGAGGAGGATCAGTAATACTAATGTCAGGATCTGCAGAGGTTGAGGGCTGAAGATCTTCAAGGTTGAAGGTTGAGGCTTCACAATTGCAGGTGCATTAGTGAGAAACATTGTTATAGGAAGCTCTTCATTCTTTTTCTTTGCATCCTTAAACACATCTTGCAGTGATTGTAGGCATGTTGTTATTCCTTGGGTGACACAGAGGCTTCCTTCCATAGAAGGATCATACTCAAAGATCATGTCCTTTAACTCTTGCACTTATTTAAAAACTGTTGAAAAATTTTCAAGTGTCCACATTGATGGCCCTGCCTCCCCTAAATCTTCACTATCATAATCATCATCATCTGCAGAGGACTTCAGCAGATATTCAAGTTCCTCATTAGGAAGGGTTCCTCTATACTCTTCTATGCGTTCCTCGACATTGTTCTTGATCATGTCAGAGAAACCTTCCTCAGCAACTTCCCTTGCAACCTTCAAGATATTCTTGACTTCTGTATCAATAGTGGGGAAGTCCCTGAAATCAATGACCACCTCACTCCGTAAGGCTTCCAACATGCATTGACTGTCTTGGGCCTGAGGGCCTCTATAGGCTATGCAATAATCAAATTGTAACTACAATTGTGAAGTTCTTTCATAAACCCATGATGCTGCAGCCAAAGTTAGCATCAAGGGCAGCACAAATCCTCCTGAAGATAAGGTGAGTATAAGTTGCCTTAATGTACTTGATGATGCCTTGATCAAGTGGCTGCAGTGTGACAGTGTTAGGAAGCAGGAACATCATTTCCATGTTCTTTTCAGTGAAACCGAGAGATTGGGAATGGGCAGGAACATTGCCAATTATGAGGAGAACCTTGAATGTCAGTCCCTTTTCTTTAATATATTTCTTCACTTCAGGAATGACATACTGATGGAACCATTCTAAGAACAAGATGATCATCACCCAAGCCTTCTAGTTGTGCTTCCAGAACACAGACAGGCAATTTTTGATTTTGTTCTTAAGGGTCTGGGAATTGTTTGCTCGGCAGAGAGGCCTGGATTGATCATGTGACCTGCTGTGTTCACACACAGCAACAGAGTAAAGCAACATTTCCAGGCCTTGAACTCTGAGGTCGGCTTGGCACTCTTATGAATGTGCAATTGTGCATCTTCTTCTGGAGCAAGCCCATTTCATTACAGTTGAAGACTTGCTCTAGAAGGTAGCCTTTCTCTTCTGTGAGTTTCTTGCGATCTTCTGGGAACACTGGTGCTGCCTCAGCATCAGTCAATGACCACTCCTCTGTGATCTTTAAATTCTTGAGGCTGTAGGGCTTTGCATAGCTAGCCAGCTATCCTTTACAGTACTAGCCTTAAATTCTTTCCTCTGGCTCTCCTCAACCTTCTCACAGCATTGCTCATAGTGCTTTATCATGCATAATTTTGCCATCGACAAGGATATGCTTCTGTGACATGTCCTCTAGCCACACTTTGAATGCTTTCTTAGTCTTTGCAAGCACTTTATCATGAACCAGAAACTATTTTTGACATTCTAGGGGAAGTACTAACACTTCCGTGAGTTTCAGCTTCCTTCTGCTTTATTGCGCAAATGCTCAATGCATTCTTACCTCACAGCCTACTTTGGCAAGATGCGTGCCACTTCCCAAAAGACCTAAGATTTTTATTCTCTAGTCAGGACATAGCACTTTACTGTCCCTCTTAGCCTTTGAGGGATTGCTTTTTTCACTTCATTGCTTTTTAGGATTCATTTTTTTTCACAGAAACAAAGGGTGCACCCAACACAAGTAGCTCAAATAGTAAATGCTGGAGAGAGACTGAGAATCTGTGGAATGGTAGGAGGCTACAGGCAGGGCACGCCTACCTGTCACATCATTCACATGGACTCATAGTGCTCAGCATACAGCAAATTCAAGTTTAGCTTTTTGGAACTTTCTGGAATTTTTTCAAATATTTTTAAATATAAAAATATGGTTGAATTCATAGATACAGAAGGCCAATTGTTACTTTTGCTGGTAAAAATACTCCTCTTCTTCATAACTCAGCAGACCTGGATGCTGAACAAATTTTTCAACAAATGTATGTAGAAAGAAAACAAATTTAAGCTTTCTCTGCTACCCCCAGGTGGTTGATGGCGAGAGACTGTCTCATCAGGTTGGGTAAAAGTGGGCAGCAGGAATTCAAAAGTGGTGAGCAGGAGGGTGGTCTGGGTATATTGTATGGAGAAGTGTTTTAATGCTTTCTCTGACGATTTTGCAGGGAAGCCTCCTCTCATTCTAGGTCCTTTAACAGCCCCACGTTCCTGTGAGTGCTGTTCTTTTTGATCTATTCTGTATGTTCCCAGCCACTGAGTAAAATCCTTATTGAAACTGGACTTATCATTAACAATCAGATACCAACGCTCAAACTGAGATTTGTGAGAAATCTGTCTTACCTCAGGCATGCAGTTCCTGATACCAAGACACTAATGCCTTCTAGATTCCATATGAGTTTTCCAGCCCTCTTTAGAAAATGTTTATTTTCTAAATCTTATTCAACAGCTCTGAGTCAGTTTGTTTTCCAAACTTATTATCCCTAACTTCTACCTTCTTTATGAATAAATAATAATTATAGCTAACAGAGCACTTACTAATTTTTAGATACTGTCCAAAATACTTTGCATATATTGACTCATGTAATCCTACCAAAAAACCTATTGACAGTCCTTATTGGTGGTTTATTCAAAATAATCTATGTTCATTCCTTTATTTATTTCTTATATCCTCCCTTCATTCATTTATTTAACAAGAATTTACTGAGAATTTTTTATACGCTAAGTGTGTGTGTGATGCTAACATGTATCAGTGACCAAGAGGACCTGATAGTTTCCTTTGGGGAATTTTAGTCTAACTAAAGTTCTGGCATGTCTCACCTGTGTGTGGCAGTATTTCATCAAGTTATGTATGATAGATTGGTGTTGTTTTACCTATTTGAGTCATAAACGGCAAAGAATTGTGTATATATATATGTATGGGGAAAAGTCTGGGCCAAGCAGAACTCAAGCAGTTTCCCAGGTACAAGACTTCTGAAATCTATATTCTTGTAGATTGACTGTACTGGGACTCTCTCGAGTAATGACAACCTCAACATATCAACACACCTTTGATTAAACCAAAATTAAACAAAATCTGATTCATCTAAACATCTCACTCTATGTCCCATATTTCTTTCTATTTTTCAATCAAAATCCAACCCTTTTCTGTTCCCTTCTTTGTGCTGTTATCCTCAATGCATTTGGGTTCCTTTCATTTTTATCTTGCTATTCTTTTAATAGTGTTTTTTCTCCCAGTGCAAAACCATTGAGTTTCTTGGTGGATATTTCCATTGCATACTATTTTAGGGTTTTCTTCATATGCCTATTCTTCTCCCTCAAGTGGTCTTATATGCATTTGATTAAAGTCCCTTCCCTTTGGGGGAATCAACTGACCTAACAGCTTTGTCCTTTACCACTCCCCTCTGTTTATAAACCTGTTCTAAAAGTGTTAGTGTTTTAACTTGATCCCAGTTTTAAAATTCCAAATTTAGTGTCCTTGGGCAAAGTGTAAAGTTTCCTCCTTATCAGAAGTTTATACTATAAGTGAACTGAAAATTTATCATGTTAGCATAATATATACATGTAAAATATCTAAAGAAATCTTAGAGTGCATGCACAGACATCAATGAAATGGAGAAAAACAGGGAAACTTGCAGAGGCTTGAACATTTCTTGTGTATAAAAAGAATAATTACTATACTTTTATCTCTCCAGATAAGAGCTAATAAAGAGTGAACTTGAACATTATTTTAGAAAATGTGGTTTGCCTTTGTTTTTATCTTTAAGTACATTGTTACCATCGGGGGTTTTCACAAACTTCCCCAGAGTGCAAAAAATTATAGATTAAATGGCAACATAATAAATCACAATTGATTCATATGGATTCCTTGCTCCTCAGCACTGTGTGCTTAAGAGGGAATGTTCTGCCAAGACGAAAATATGTCTAGAATTGCAGCTGTGCATCTCTGCACTGAACTGCTCTGTCTCTTTGTGTACAAGCCCTTTTGAAATAGGGCCTATGCTTCACCACCCTTTAAGTGTGATCTCATGCTAATTTAAATGCAAGTGAACTGGCAATCTCTGTATTAAATTCCTGTTTAAAACATGAACAAATTTTAAAATTGAGCAAAATAGGAATATGGAAGTTTACATTTGAAATGTAAAGTCAAAGTACATGACAAAATGAGTCATAGAACTTTTGCATCATTTTGTAATAATTATACCACTGTAAATTCATAGAATGCTTTTGTCTGGTAAACTCAAAGTGCCCTACATCTATTCATTCATTTCTGTAAAAATAGTTTCTGTTTATTTATTTGATTATATTACCTCAGCATTAGAGAAGGGAAATAACAGGGTATGTCGAGAGTAATTGGTTAGAAAGTGAGATTATTAAATAAAGAGATTTTGACTTATTTATTCACAATACATAGTTAAGTTTCTAGCATTATTAAGTGCTTAGAACTATTTATTTTGTTAAAGAAGATATTTTGAAAAAATATTACTATAAAACTTTACATGGTTTAGTAGAAAGAATATGCATTTTTTGATGCTAGACAGAACTGGGTTTGAACCTTAATCTGACTGCTTATTGTGTCTTAGTTGGATTATTTCAACTCTCTGACCTCTAATTTACTTATCTGTAAAGTAAGGGAGTACTTGCTTAGGATGTTTTTGAAGATTACATTAAACAATACAAGGAAAGATCCTAGCTCATTTCCTCATGTAGCAAAGTCACTACTATTTCTTATATTATTTCTTACTGTGAAAATATGCCATTTATTTCAAAATAATAGTCAGCTTCTTTAGCCCAAATATGCTTTGCTCAATTCTTTATGTTACCCTCATTTTGAGATTATTTTATCTCATTCTCAGTAATGTCGGGCTGCTATTTGAGGCACCATAGTCTCCATTTTCCTTCCAGAGATTTGAAACAACTGAGAATTAAGACAAAGCATCAGACTGAGGTAGAATGAGTTATCACTCTTATTACTGATATAACATAAGTTGGGGAACATAAGATACTGTGAGAAAGTAATGAATTGTACCAGTAACAGACTTTTAGTGTGGTGGTGGTTGTGGTGGTGGTGTGTGTGTGTGTGTGTGTGTGTGCTCACGTGCGTGTAGGATGTGGTGGTGAGACTCTGAATAGTCTTGCTCCAAGAAGTTTAAGGGAAGTGCTGAGCTAAGCATTCTTATTACATAGTCCACCAAGTCAGAGCTTGCTTATATTATTGTGTGTATGTTGATGTACTGTCCTCCTTTGTATACCCATTTGTCTTCCTTTTGAGATTCTTTAGGTCAGGAAATCTATTTTACCTTTTATATTTCTGGGACTTACCAACAACTGATAGGAATTGGGAACTCAGCATTTTTCAGTGAAATGAGTAAGTGAATGTTGAGAATTCTAACTGAAAATCAACAGTCCTCTCTCCTGTGAATTCAGGTAGCATATATAATTTATACTTCTTATCTTGTTATTAGCAATGGTTTGCATTGATTTAGCAGTTTAAAATACACTTATTCTTGTCTCTTAATGAGAGCAGCTGCTCTTAAGCACAAAAAAACATTTCAAACACCACACCATTTGCTACAGTACTAAGTACAGAAAATAGAGCTCAGCATATTCAACATTTGAATGAAAATACACATTCATTTTTTTAAAAAAATGAGAATAGCTTTATAATTTTCCGATTTCAAAGTAGTTTTCCCATCTAGAGATAATGTGATGTTATCATTTTTCCCAGGTTTCTATTCTGTGCAACACACACACACAGGAACACACATATGTGTAAGTGTGAATGCATGCATAACTATCACAAAATATAAAATTATGTGACACATAGTCTTTTGAAACCCCTATTTTCTATTAGTTATGCATCATTAATGTATTTTGATGTCAATATATGTAATTAAGCCATACGATTTATTTTTTTTAATTAATTTTATTGAAGTATATTTGATTTACAAGCCATATAATTTCTAATGGCTGTAGAGTATAATAGTATGAACATTAACAATTTTTGATTTTGAAATTTTATAAATAAAAAATAATGTTTCATTGATACTCAAATTTTTATATTTACTAGACATTTGTAATTACTTTATGTGAATTGGCTGCTTATATATCTTTTGCCCATTTGTCAGCTGGTATTTCTATTTCCAAAATAAATTTATAAGAACTTTTTATATAATGGGTTCATTAAACCTGTGTCTTTAACATATATTCCAAATATTTCCCCAGGTCTCATTTGTCTTTGCAAAATGTAATAGATTGGATTATGCCAACTTTCCCAACATAAAATTTTCAATAGCTCATCATTGCTCTAGGCATACAGATTTATACTTTAAAGCATGACCATCTCCTTGGCCCTAGTTCTCACTGCACATATTTCAGGCTTCAGTATTTCAACTGTAGCTTCTCTGACTTTGACTAATCAGTCACTGCTCTTCCATTGGATTTCTGTCTGCTTTTGTCTTTTTGCCATTCTCTTTGCTGTTGTGGATATATATTTTTATTATTCTTTTATATCATCATAAAATTGTCACACTACAGGGAGGAAATCATTCTCTTCTTTAGAGTCAGAAGCCTATAATATATTTTGAAAAGTGTTTTAACAGAGATATAAGGAACATATGACTCAAGAACATGTGAGATCTTATAACATTTCTCTTTTTTTTTTCTTAGTGTAGGTTACGGATAAAATCATTTATCATACTTATAATGTTTGAGCATCTACTATGTGACAAGGGATTTAAAGGTAAAAAGACATGATCCTTGTTCTCAAAATTTCAATGTCAAGAGAGGAATGATGTTACCGCCATTTAAGTAACAAAGGGAGGTGGTAGAATTTGGTTTATCTTTAAATATATATAAGATTTCAATGGTGAAATTAGAAGGAAAGGGTATTTCAAGTTGAAGCATCATCAGCAACAGCAAAAAGAATGAGAATCAAGGAGTCTGTTGCCTGGTACAAAGGGATTCAATTATCTATCATCTTTTTTTTTTTTTTTTTTTTTTTCTTTTTTTGCGATATGCGGGCCTTTCACTGTTGTGGTCTCTCCCGTTGCTGAGCACAGGCTCCAGACGTTCAGGCTCAGTGGCCATGGCTCACGGGCCCAGCCGCTCCGCGGCATGTGGGATCTTCCCGGACCGGGGCACGAACCCGCGTCCCCTGCATCGGCAGGTGGACTCTCAACCACTGCGCCACCAGGGAAGCCCTATCATCTCTTTTTATCATGTAGCTATTAACTCTTTCTTTTTTTTTTCTTTTTTGCCTTAAGTAGCAGGATGAATTTGGACCAAATGATATGGTATACATTTTAATACTTTATAGGAACAATCACAATTTGTATGGCTTCAGATGAATGCAGTTATTATAAGGATATACACATTCCAAAGTACAGAACATGGTCTGCTGGCTTTGAGGTGTCATGACCAACACTTAGTGCCATGCCAGTGACTTGGGTCTCAACCTCATGAAGGTACCGACTGAACCAGCTGCAATAAGAAGGTTGCATCACTTACAAGATTCTTTTTTTTTTTTTTTTTAATTTTTGGCTGCTTTGGGTCTTCATTGCTGCGCATGGGCTTTTCTCTAGTTGCGGCGAGTGGGGGCTACTCTTCATTGTGGTGCGCCGGCTTCTCATTGCGGTGGCTTCTCTTGCTGCTGAGCACCGGCTCTAGGTGCGGGCTTCAGTAGTGGTGGCATGTGGGCTCCGTAGTTGTGGCTCATGGGCTCTAGAGCGCAGGCTCAGTAGTTGTGGCTCACGGGCTTAGTTGTTCCATGGCATGTGGGATCTTCCCAGACCAGGGCTCGAACCCGTGTCCCCTGCATTGGCAGGTGGATTCTCAACCACTGTGTCACCAGGGAAGTCCCTACGAGATTCTTAAAGTGAACATATTTTATAAATGCTGCCTTTGTTATTTATTATATAAACGAAAGAAATTTTTAAAAATCTGCTACTTAAAAACAAAAACCTTTGAGTACTTCAAAATGATTTCCACTAGGGTATTTTTCTTAAAAAGGGAAATGAATACTGTGACCCCCCTGTAGATTCTAACATAGTATTGTAGAAAAGATATATTTAAACTACCATTTCTTCCCACTTGTGAATTTCCCGATCAGTTATTTCATTTCTCTATTATAATTGCATGACAGAACAAACACAAATTAATGCTACTGGGCCCCCGTGGAATCCATTTTGAAGTGTTTATATGCACTACTGAACTAAAAAAAAATAAGGTAGCAAATGCCCCTATCAAAGTAGTGGCAATGCATTGTTCTGTTTCTGTGAGCACACACATAGTGAAAGTGCTTGTCAGTCATGGAAAAGCTTGGACTTCAAAGAGAGAGCTATAAGCCATGTCTGAAACTACAGATCCAAATAGTACAGCTGGAGAACAAGTGTTTGACGCTTAAAAATATTGTGCCTCTAGGACTAATTATGCTTTTGCAAACTTAGTAAAACATTGCTGTTTATTTCAACTTCGGCTGTACAAGATCTCCCTCAAATGAATGGTAGCTATTCTGAAGCCTGCACATAAACATCTATTTTGTGGAGAAACTGGCAATTAAGGACTTGTAATGAATTCTAGTCTTTTTCAATCTCTTTAAAAGAACACTATCAAATCAAAGAAAACAAGATATGAAGGATTCTTTAAAAATCTGCCCTGTCTTTTTCTGATGACTTAAGATACCAGGAAAATAACTTATTTTTCTATGTTTGTACATTTATATATTTATTTCTTGTTACAAATCCAAAATAAGTTATAATTCATGATTCCTCAGCAGGACTTCACACATAATTTTAAAAATTTAAAGCTCTTTAAGACTACTCTGGGTAGGTGCAATTCAAGATATATTTCCTTGACGCTGTAACTACATGATAGAGATATGTTTTATAGGTTCATTGGTTTTAAGATTACTTTAAATCCTTTACAGTAGTCATGGCATATCATAAGAGTGTGTGAAGATATTTCATAAATACTGAATTAATTTTATTATATATAAGTATAAACTCATAAGTATAAACTATATGTCTATGGTTATTAGGAACATAGCAGATGATACAACCTTGTCAAGATTATAGATCTGCTATTTCCCTGTGACAAACTGGGTAAAAGTCAAAGAATATATAATTACTTGGATTTTAATTTTCATATTTTATAAGTAACAAAAATCATAGCCTAATATACACAGTAAAAAGAGTAATATTTTAGACCGATGGCTACTTGATAATTACATCAAAAGTTTTACTTCTAGAGGGCCAGATATTTCAGAGATGTAGACCTTTATGATGATACTGAAACCAGTCCTATAAAATCCTTACTTCCTACATGGAGTGAATGTGCTGGGAAAGGTCAGACTGCTCCCTTGGTCTCCAATGGTGTTCTCCGCATGGATTGCACATGGTGGAGGATCTTTTATGTACTGCAACTGTTGGTGCATTTTGATATTCTGAGTCATGAAGAATTCATAGAGCAAAGAAAAGCAAATGATTACAAAACTAGGAAGGGCTAAAACCTAAGTATTGCCTTATGCTAGATTCTTCTGCTTTGAATTTCATGGGCGTTTTAAGTTGACTTGGAATGCCATGCAAGTTTCAAGGCAATTATTTGGACTTCATCTGCATCAACTCATGTCCACAGTACTTCTCTTTCTATAAAAAAAAAAAAATTGAATAAAATAATAAAAGGAAAATATTTATCTCTTGTAGAAAGCAACACTAACAACAACACAACAAACACATGCTGCCTATGTAAGCGCCAACAGTGGAATCACTGCATATAGACAGTGTGTTATTATTAGTGACTACATTAAACTTTCTATATTTGTCTAAGATATCAATGAATTAATGACATTATATTCTGTTCTTCTTACATAAATAGGACACTGGTGTTTGTGTTATTTTTCCCATTTGTCATGGTTAAACTCTTAGAAGCTATAAGTTTAATTTATAAGATAACTTTGTTCTCTAACCCATAAAATAGGAGGTGGTAGGAATGATTAAATGTCATTTTGAAAATCAGTGTCCTATTACCTGTCACATAGTAAATACTCCATAAATGTTTGTTGAATCCCAAATATGGTTACTTTTGGTATATTTTCAATACTGATAGTCTCTTATCCCATCTCAGCTTTTAGCACTTGGAAGTGATAGCATTCATGCATTAATGAAATAAATATAATGGTTAACAAAATAACACTTAAAAATTATTTTGCTGGTAGAATTAAGGTTCTGCTGTAATTTAATGGATGTTAAGATTGTTCCTAGGAGGACCTTCAAGATGGCGGAGGAGTAAGACGTGGAGATCAACTTCCTCCCCACAAAAACATCAAAAATACATCTACATGTGGAACAACTCCTATAGAACACCTACTGAACACTGGCAGAGACCTCAGAACTCCCAAAAGGCAAGAAGTTCCCCACGTACCTGGGTAGGGCAACAGAAAAAAGAAAAAGCAGAGACAAAAGAATAGGGATGGACCTGCACCTCTGGGAGGGAGCTGTGAAGGAGGAAGAGTTTCCATGCATTAGGAATCCCCTTCACTGGTGGAGGTGGGGGGGAAGCTTTGGAGCCATGGAAGAAATCGCAGCAACAGGGATACAGAGGGCAAAGTGGAGAGATTCCTGCACAGAGGATCAGTGCCGACCAGCACTCACCAGCCTGAGAGGCTTGCCTGCTCACCCACTGGGGAAGGTGGGGGCAGGGAGCTGAGGCTTGGGCTTCGGAGTTTAGATCCCAGGGAGAGGACTGGGGTTGGCTGCATGAACATAGCCTGAAGGGGGCTAGTGTGCCACAGCTAACCAGGAGGGAGACCGGGAAAAGGTCTGGAACTGCCTAAGAGGCAAGAGACCATTGTTTCTGGGTGTGCAAGGAGAGGAGATTCAGAACACCGCCTAAATGAGCTTCAGGGATGGGCGCGAGAAGCAGCTATCAGTGTGAACAACAGAGACGGGCATGAAATGCTAATGCTGCTGCTGCAACCACCAAGAAGCCTGTGTGCAAGCACAGGCCACTATCCACACCTCCCCTCCTAGGAGCCTGTGCAGCCTGCCAAAGCCAGGGTCCCATGATCCAGGGGCAACTTCGAGAGAACACGTGGCAGGCCTTAGGCTGTTGCAACTTCACGTTGGCCTCTGCCAGTGCAGGCTCTGGCATTCCATACCCCTCCCTCCCCCCAGCCTGAGTGAGCCAGAGCCCCCTAATCAGCTGCTTCTTTAACTCCCTCCTGTCTGGGCGAAGAACAGACGCCAGAGAGCAACTTACATGCAGAGGTGGGGCCAAATACGAAGTTGAACTCCAGGAGCTGTGCAAACAAAGAGAAAGGAAAATTTCTCCATGCAGCCTCAGGAGCAGCAGATTAAATCTCCACAATCAACTTGATGTACCCTGCATCTGTGGGATACCTGAATAGACAACAAATCACCCCAAAATTGAGGCGGTGGACTTTGAGAGCAACTGTAGACTTGGGGTTTGCTGTATGTGACTGACAAGTTTCTGATTTTTATGTTTATCTTAGTATAGATTTTAGCACTTGTTATCATTGGTGGATGTGTTTATTGGTTTGGTTGCTTTCTTCTTTTTTTTTTTTTTTACTTTTTAATTTTTTTTATTTTGTTAATATTTAAAAAAATATTTTAATAACATTATTTATTTTACTTTTTTCTTTCTTTCTTTATTTTTCTCCCTTTCCTTCTGAGCCATGTGGCTGAAAGGGTCTTGGTATGCTGGCCAGATGTCAGGCCTGAGCCTTTGAGGTGGCGAGCCAAGTTCAGGACATTGGACAACTTGAGAGCTCCTGACCCAATGTAATATCTATTGGTGAGAGCTCCCCACAGATCTCCATCTCAATACTAAGAACCAGCTCCACTCAACAACCAGCAGTCTCCAGTGCTGGACACCCAGTGCCAAACAACTAGCAAGACAAGAACACAAACCCATCCATTAGAAGAGAGGCTGCCTAAAATCATAATACACCCCAAACACACCACTGGACATTGTCCTGCCCACCAGAAAGACAAGATCCAGCCTCATCCACCAGAACACAGGCATAAGTTCCCTCCAGCATGAAGCCTAAACAACTCACTGAACCAACCTTACCCACTGGGGGAAGACAACAAAAACAACGGGAACTATGAACCTGCAGCCTGCGAAAAGGAGAACACAAACACAGTAAGTTAAGCAAAATGAGAAGACAGAGAAGTACAAGGTAGATGAAGGAGAAAAATAAAAACCCAACAGACCAAATAAATGAAGAAGTAGGCAGTCTACCTGAAAAAGAATTCAGAGTAATGATAGTAAAGATGATCCAAAATCTTGGAAATAGAATGGAGAAAATACAAAAAAAGTTTAACAAGGACCTAGAGGAACTAAAGAGCAAACAAACAATGATGAACAACCGAATAAATGAAATTTTAAAAAAATTCTCTAGAATGAATCAATAGCAGAATAACTGAGGCAGAAGAACGGATAAGTGACCTGGAAAATAAAATAGTGGAAATAACTACTGCAGAGCACAATAAAGAAAAAAGAATGAAAAGAATTGAGGAGAGTATCAGAGAACACTGGGAAAACATTAAATGCACCAACATTCGAATTATAGGGGTCCCAGAAGAAGAAGAGAAAAAGAAAGGGACTGAGAAAACATTTGAAGAGATTATAGTTGAAAACTTCCCTAATATGGGAAAAGAAATAGTCAATCAAGTCCTGGAAGTGCAGAGAGTCCCATGCAGGAAAAATCCAAGGAGAAACACTCCAAGGCACATATTAATCAAACTATCAAAAATTAAATATAAAGGAAAAATGTTAAAAGCAACAAGGGAAAAGCAAAAAATAACATACAAGGGAATCCCCATAAGGTTAACAGCTGATCTTTCAGCTGAAACTCTGCAAGCCAGAAAGGAGTGGCAGGATATATTTAGAGTTATGAAAGGGAAAAACCTACAACCAAGATTACTCTACCCAGCAAGGATCTCATTCAGATACGATGGAGAAATTAAAACCTTTAAAGACAAGCAAAAGTTAAGAGATTTCAGCACCACAAAACCAGCTTTACAACAAATGCTAAAAGACTGTGTCCAGATCTCTTCTTTTAAAGACCACTGAGATGCTTGCAGATCCTATGGTCAGAGCATTCTTTACTGCAATAGTCCCTTTCCTCCAGTCACAATAATCCTTTAAAATAAGGTCTCCTCTTACCTATGTCCAGCCTTGTTTTTGTTTGACATTTCCTTCTGGCCTATTATGTGTTCAGCAGTGGGCCAATCTAGTAGGAGTTAAGAAAGTAAGTAGCCAATTACAGCTAGTAATGACAATATTATACAGGGCCTGCTACATAATTTTTGGGACCCAGTGCACAATGAAAATGCAGGATGCCATGTTCAAAAGAGTAGGGGAAAAGTGCTATTAAAGGTGTGAAAATATGATTCCCTTTTCTTCCATGGACACTTCCAACTTGTTCTAGGGTCTTTTATATTTTTTATTTAATGTCATTCTAAATAAAGAAAAAAATTGAAAATTAAAAAAAAAGGCAGGAAACACAAGAGAAGAAAAAGACCTATATAACAAACCCGAAACAACTAAGAAAATGGTAATAGGAACATACATACCTATGATTACATTAAGTGTAAATGGATTAAATGCTCCAACTAAAAGACATAGACTGGCTGAATGGATACAAAAACAAGACTCGTATATATGCTGTCTACAAGAGGTCCACTTCAGACCTAGGGACACATACAGACTGAAAATGAGGGGATGGAAAAAGATATTCCATGCAAATGGAAAAAGAAAGCTGGAGTAGCAGTTCTCATATCAGACAAAATAGACTTTAAAATAAAGACTATTACAAGAGACAAGGAAAGCCACTACATAATGATCAAGGGATCAATCCAAGAAGAAGCTATAACAATTGTAAATATTTATGCACCCAACATAGGAGCATCTCAATATATAAGGCAAATGCTAACAGACATAAAAAGGGAAATTAACAAAACACAATCATAGTAGGGGACTTTAACCCCACTTTTACCAATGGACAGATCATCCAAACTGAAAATAAGGAAATACAAGCTTTAAATGGCACATTGAACATGATGGACTTAATTGTTATTTATAGGACATTTCATCCAAAAACAGCAGAATACACTTTCTTCTCAAGTACTCATGGAACATTCTCGAGGATACATCATATCTTGGGTCACAAATCAAGCCTTGGTAAATTTAAGAAAATTGAAATCATATCAAGTATCTTTTCTAAGCACAAAGCTATTACACTAGATATCAATTACAGAAAAAAAAACTGTAAAAAATACAAATACATGGAGGCTAAACAATACACTACTAAATAACCAAGAGATTACTGAAGAAATCAAAGAGGAAATCAATAAATACCTAGAACCAAATGACAATGAAAACACAATGACCAAAAACCTACAGGATTCAGCAAAAGCAGTTCTATGAGGGAAGTTTATAACAATACAATCTTACCTCAAGAAACAAGAAAAATTCAAATAAACAAGCTAAACTTAAACCTAAAGCAGTTAGAGAAAGAAGAACAAAAAAACTTGAAAGTTAGCAGAAGGGAAGAAATCAGATCAGAAATAAATGAAAAAGAAATGAAGGAAATGATAGCAAAGATCAATAAAACTAAAAGCTTGTTCTTTGAGAAGATAAACAAAGTTGATAAACCATTAGCCAGACTCATCAAGAAAAAAAGGGAGAAGACTCAGATCAACAGAATTGGATATGAAAAAGGAGAAGTAACAACTGACACTGTAGAAATACAAAGGATCATGAGAGATTACTACAAGCAACTCTATGCCAATAAAATGGACAACCTGGAAGAAATGGACAAATTCTTAGAAAAGCATAACCTCCGAGGTTGAACCAGGAAGAAATAGAAAATATAAACATAAAAATCACAAACATCAAAATTGAAACTGTGATTAAAATTTTTCCAACAAAACTCAGGACCAGATGGCTTTACAGGTGAATTCTATCAAACATTTAGAGAAGGGCTAGCACCTATCCTTCTCAAACTCTTCCAAAATATAGCAGAGGGAGGAACACTCCCAAACTCATTCTACAAGGCACCATCACCCTTATACCAAAACCACACAAAGATGTCACAAAAAAGGAAAACTACAGGCCAACATCACTGATGAACACAGATACAAAAATCCTCAACAAAATACTAGCAAACAGAATCCAACAGCACATTAAAAGGATCATACACCATGATCAAGTGGGGTTTATCCCACTATTGCAAGGATTTTTCAATATACACAAATCAATCAATGTGATACACCATATTAACAAATTGAAGGATAAAAACCATAAGATAATCTCAGTAGATGCAGAAAAAGCTTTCAACAAATTTCAACACCCATTTATGATAAACACCCTCCAGAGAGTAGGCATAGAGTGAACTTACCTCAACATAATAAAGGCCATATATGACAAAACCACAGCCAACATCGTTCTCAATGGTGAAACACTGAAAACATTTCCACTAAGATAGGAACAAGAGAAGGTTGCCCACTCTCATCACTATTATTCAGCATTCAGAAGAAAAAGAAATACAAGGAATCCAAATGAGAAAAGAAGTAAAGCTGTCACTGTTTGCAGATGACATGACACTATACATAGAGAATCCTAAAGATGCTACCAGAAAACTACTAGAGATAATCAATGAATTTGGTAAAGTAGCAGGATACAAAATTAATGCACAGAAATCTCTTACATTCCTATACATTAATGATTAAAATGTGAAAGAGAAATTAAGAAAACACTCCCATTTACCATTGCAACAAAAAGAATAAAATACCTAGGAATAAACCTACCTATGGAGACAAAAGACCTGTATGCAGAAAACTATAAAACACTGATGAAAGAAATTAAAGATGATACAAACAGATGGAGAGATATACCATGTTCTTGGATTGGAAGAATCAACATTGTGAAAATGACTCTACTACCCAAAGCAATCTACAGATTCAATGCAATCTCTATCACACTACCAATGGTATTTTCACAGAAGTAGAACAAAAAATTTCACAATTTGTATGGAAACACAAAAGACCCCGAATAGCCAAAGCAATCTGGAGAAAGAAAAATGGAGCTGGAGGAATCAGGTTCCCTGACTTAAGACTATACTACAAAGCTACAGTAATCAGGACAGTATGGTACTGGCATGAAAACAGAAATATAGACCAATGGAACAGGATAGAAATCCCAGAAATAAACCCACACACATATGGTCACCTTATCTTTGATAAAGGAGGCAGGAATGTACAGTGGAGAAAGGACAGCCTCTTCAATAAGTGGTGCTGGGAAAACTGGACAGCTACATGTAAAAGAATGAAGTTAGAACACTCCCTAACACAATAGACAAACATAAACTCAAAATGGATTAAAGACCTAAATGTAAAGTCAGACACTATAAAACTGTTAGAGGAAAACATAGGCAGAGCACTCTACGACATAAATTACAGGAAGATCCTTTTTGACCCACATCCTAGAGAAATGGAAATAAAAACAAAAATAAACAAATGGGACCTAAAGAAACTTAAAAGCTTTTGCACAGCAAAGGAAACTATAAATAAGATGAAAAGGCAACCTTCAGAATGGGAGAAAATATTTGCAAATGAAGCAACTGACAAAGGATTAATCTCTATAATATACAAGAAACTCATGCAGCTCAATATCTAAAAAACAAACCACCCAATCCAAAAATGGGCAGAAGACCTAAATTGACATTTCACCAAAGAAGGTATACAGATTGCCAACAAACACATGAAAAGGTGCTCAACATCACTAATCATTAGAGAAATTCAAATTAAAACTACAATGAGGTATCACTTCACACTGGTCAGAATGGCCATCATCAAAAAGTGTATGAACAATAAATGCTGGAGTGGGTGTGGAGAAAAGGGAACCCTCTTGCACTGTTGGTGGGAATGTAAATTGATACAGCCCCTATGGAGAACAGTATGGAGGTTCCTTAAAAAAATAAAAATAGAACTACCGTATGACCCAGGAATCCCACTACTGGGCATATGCCCTGAGAAAACCATAATTCAAAAAGAGTCACGTACCACAATGTTCATTGCAGTACTATTTACAATAGCCAGGAAATGGAAGCAACCTAATTGTCCATCGACAGATGAATGGATAAAGAAAATGTGACATATATATATATATATATATATATAAATAAATATATACACACAATGGAATATTACTCAGCCATAAAAAGAAATGAAATTGAGTGTTTTGTAGTGAGGTGGATGGACCTAGAGTGTGTCATACAGTGTGAAGTAAGTCAGAAAAAGAAACACCTATACCGTATGCTAACACATATATATGGACTCTCAAAAAAAAGAAAGTTCTGAAGAACCTAGGGGCAAGACAGGAATAAAGACACAGACGTAGATAATACATTTGAGGACATGAGGGTGGGAAGGGGAAGCAGGTCTAAGTGAGAGAGTGGCATGGACATATATACACTACTAAATGTAAAATAGATAGCTAGTGGGAAGCAACCACAAAGCACAGGGAGATCAGCTCCGTGTTTTGTGACGACCTAGAGGGGTGGGATAGGGAGTGTGGGAGGGAGAGACAAGAAGGAGTGTATATGGTGATATATATATATATATAGATATATATAGATATATATAGATATATATAGATATATATATACATGTAACTGATTCACTTAGTTATACAGCAGAAAGTAACACACCATTGTACAGCAATTATACTCCAATAAAGGTGTTAAAAAAAAAGTTTGTTTCTAGTAGAAGCAGACGAGGTAAGTACATGTACTATGACATTTGAGGATTAACAGAAACCAGGTTTACTCACTCTCCTTTGAAACAGTTTTCTTTATTGTAGCACTTATGTTACTGCAATTATGTCTCATTCTTTGTGTTTCCAAAAAGTACTCTCTAGGTCATGGTGTATTTTCCAGTTATGTTTATCTCTGTTTTGCTAGAACATATTTTAGCATCTGGCACATAAGAGCCTCTGCATAAATTTCTGTTAGAGGTGTTTACTACTGATTGTAGCTCAGGCCAAGCAATATTCTGAGGTGGTAAAAGAAATAATCCATTGGTACTAATTGAGATGGTGGACAGAGGAAAAAGTTTCATGGAATATTTTCATGTGAGCTAGTCCTAGGGAAAGGTAGTCCAGGCTGAGGAAATTAAAGGAAAAAGAGAAGACAGCTCAACTGAGAATACACGAAGGGAGAGTGATGAAAAGGGAATAAAAGGGTGTCAAAGATAAGTGTCACTTCCTCCACAGTTGTGCCAGGAGCCAGCCTGACTGATGAGCCTTTTCTTGAGTGGGCTGCCAGTATATTAGCGCCAGTCCTCGGGTTTGAGGAGTTCCATGTTCTAACTTCCTTTTTTCAACACCCCTCAAAGGGCATCCCTTTTCTATTACGGCCTCTGTGAAGGCTGGCAAGTGAGGGAAGGAACTGTGATGGAAAGAGCACAAACAAATCCAGGGAACACATCAAACTGAGCACAGAGATCTGGTCATGAGTGACGTGGTTGACAGGGTCAAACCTGAAGAGGCGGCTGGCTATGAAAGCGGGTGTTAGATCATGAATTGTCTTTGAACAAGTTAAAGATATATTTATGCCAGAAGATTATAGTGGAAATAAGTGTTGGGTTCTGAGCAGTAAATTACTAGGGACATAAGAGACAGAAATATGCCAACGAATTTGAGTAAAATTTGTGTAGGCAGTGCTTTAACAGAAAATTATTTCTTTGAACTTCTGAAAGCCCTGTACCCATATTTCATTGAATCTCCTCCTGAAGAAGCTCTGTTACATCTATATATTATAGTCCCTAGTAGCAATCTGACCTTTAGCAAGAAACTAACCTAGTGGTAAGCTGGAGACTAGTACTAGATTGCAAGAGCTGATTGCTTAATTTTCAAGAACTTTGCAAGGCAATTGTTAAACACAGCCATTATTAAAAATTAAATGACAACATTAAAATGAAGTACCTTCTATTAAAAACAAAGGTAATTATTATTTTAAAATTATGCACTACACATGGTTGTTTCAGTAATATTCATAAAAATTACGTATATAGTATATATATATGTGTATGTGTGTGTGTATATATATATGTGTATGTGTGTGTGTATATATATACAATATATACACACAAAATATTTTTTTAGAGAGGTGGATGTTGATTGTTAACTATTTACCAGCATGCCACTGAACTAAGTCCTATAAATTTTAGTCTCTGATAAATTTATAAAAGTAATGTTGCATACCTTTTAGGGTTATTGAAAAAGAAATTGGAATAATGCAATACTTAGTAAATGGTAGATGTTATCATGATCACTTATTATTATTTTGTAAAACAATATCTTAGTTTTTTGATAAATACATGTAGCTAACTCTTAAGTGTGTAATATTTTAAATATTTAAGCTACATGATTAGTTTTCTAATCAGAAATTATGTTTTTGCATATCTATTAGGAAGAGCTATTGGCACCATTAGGAATCGTGTCTGAAGATTCTCTCTAGAAAAGACAGGTTTTGAGAGTTGCAGCCCATTAAAGAGTTGCTAAGGCAACCATTGCTTGCTAATGATGTAGTGACAGAAAAGAAAAGGTAATTTGAGGAACAATGCTTCTCAAAATTCAGAGGAGAAATACAGCTGAACAAAACCCCCCATTGTAAAAAATGGCCAGGGACAGTTTCTTTCTTGAATTAGTTAACTGAGGGAGAAATTAGATGGTGTTCAGCAAGATGGAGAGACATAGAGGCCAGGACACGGTTTGACCATTTTTAAAATCTCATTGCCTTGATTGCTTATCGTTAGTTTCTCATGATTTTAAAAGTGATGGAATTAGAGACTCACCATAATAATATTAAGTCTAGATCCTGGCATTTTGATAATGATATTAAAGTACCTATTGTCATGTGGTTGCAGTGTACCTCAATGATCAGTTTATTTCTTTTAAGTCAATTAATGTCTTAGAGGGTGGATTTGAAAATCTAAATTGGTAAACTGACAATAGCAAATGTCACATATTCAAGTAATATGGCACCCTCAAAGGCTTTATTCAGTTTATTTCCTTCTGCATTTTATCAATATAACAGAATGATGAATTAATTTGAAAGTTCAGTTGAAACCTTTAGTAAGAATAGGTATTAAATACAGTAACACTTTTCATATATAATTACTTTAAATCCTTCATTAATCTGATGAGTTAGGTAATATTACCACTCTACTAATGATATGACTGAAGTGTTTAGAAGGTAAATCCTACCAAGTGGTAAATGCCAAACCCAAATTTTATTTTAAGCCAATCATAATCTTAAACTTAGATTTTTTATCATTGTATTAAATATTAACGGTTATTCATAGATACAGATTTAAAACAATTTGGTCTTACCATTTTAGGACCAGTTTTATATTATTTTGCTATGCTAGATTTTTCAGCTTTTTAGATCTCTCTCTATATATTGTTTTGTTGACAGAAAAAAATCTCATTATCCAATTTGGATATGGTTAAAAGAGCCATTGCTTTTCATTAAACACAATTATATTAATTTTGACTGTTTACCTCCTACAAATTATCTTGCAAACAAGTAGGAAACAGAAAATCATATGCAGATACTAAGATTTAGATCAAACAGATATACTCCATAAAAATTCCTTAATTGGCAGGGTTGCATCTGGATACGCTGGACACAAAAATGAGCAACAGAAAAGGCTTCTATTTATGAATTTGACAGTATCACGTTATGATTTGACACGGACACGGATTGAAGTTGCAAAGAGCATTGAAGCAACAGCTGCAAACAATGCTTAATACATCTTTAAATCAAATCTAGAAAATAATCACCCCAGAGGAAGAAACTTAAAATACTTAAGTAACAGATTGGCAATTTAAGACTTCATTTTATCCAGCCTTTATCTTTTCTGTCTTGTTGGCTGTTTATTCTACATTTAATCCTCTCTGAGTCATAATCTTCACATATTATATTTGCAAGTTTGCAATTGCCAAGCTATGTATCTTTTCACAATAAAACTTTTTATAGAAAAACTCTTTAAAAATATATGCACACATAAATGATCAATGTGAAAAATCCATGCTCCTTTGTCATTCCATCAAAAACAAGTAGGAATTAATGGGTACAATGATATCAGTGTTCTTTGGGACTGTTTAAATTAGAAAGATGCTTAAAGGGCAAAGGAAAAAAATTGATTCAAAAAATCCTAATTCCCTGAGACTTCACTGAATAATGAGCTCTAACTAGGCATGGAAATTTGCTCACATATTATGCAGCTAATTTAGGAGAGAATGAAGAATGTACTGTTGTAAAAGACACACATTATTTCCTCTGGAAAAGCTTTAAACAGTTTGCAAAGTCAAATTTAAAATGTTTTTAATTGCAGTCCTTTATTGTTGCCATGTAAAAGCGTGGTTGAAGTCTGTTGAGCAGATTGGATCTTAGAGGAAATGAATGTTAGTTAATATGAAAGGGATCTTTGAACTCACATTTTTAATGCATATATTTCCTCAGTAAATTCTTTGTCTATGGTTGTAAGACAACCTCTTGTAAATGAGTTTGTGCTTCTTCTGTTCCTATCTTATTACATATCAAATAGACATAGACAAATAGTCCCAATGGAAAGTCACCCAACATAGTATTGCTGCCTATTTGTTTTTTGATTTCTGAATGCTTATACTATCTCTCAAAATTACCATCCTGCTCACTCATGCAAAACATTAATAGTCACATTTTCTATGTAAGTTTCACATAATAGTAATTAAGTTTCATGTTTCTTCAGGAAGCACACTTTTTCAACATTTTTACTAAGTCAGCATTTTATTTGTATTCAATTTATTTGAAAAGAAGAAGTATGGATCTGTTAGTTAACCAGGGTCTTTGGTTTACATTGTGCAATTTAAAAGCTCTGAACTCTTTCATCTGCGGTGTACAGGGCTCTCCATCTATGTCAAATCCCTGCAAACCGTCTCTGCATTTCTTAGGGATAATCTCCTTTTCAGAAATAAAACATACAAGCCTAATCCATATCACTCAAAAATACATGCACACTCTACCATAAGGCAGAATGTTGCTTTATATCACTTAAATTTGCTAAATTTTGGAGCTGCAATTTAAAAGTTCTTTGGCGTTTCATTAAGTTTTGCAATTTACGTTTGGAGTTTAAACAATTTAGGTGAAGTCATGACATCAAACTTGACACTTAGAATTTATTTTCCCTGCTCATATAGATTTTCCAAGGGAATACTTTATGTATTTGTTTGTTTATGCAACCATATTACTTGTTTTACCAAAATGTGGCACAAATACAGTCAAGTAAATTCTCCCACCTGAAAAATTTGCTATCACAGGCCTTTATTTTCAAAATGTCTAGTGTCTTCATTTTGAGATTCCCCCCTCCCCTTTCCTTTGTTACAGTTTATTGTTGAAAAAGTCTAGATTCAAATCCAGATCTCTTTACTTCAGGTCTTGTTTTCTTTCTGTTATGTCAGTTTTAATTTCCTGGAAACCAGAATGAAGATCTTTGATTCGAAGTACATCAAGATGGAGAGGTGGCATATGCTTTCTCATATACAACATTAGGACTTTAAATCTCTCTTCTTTTGGGAGTTCCTACTTATTATCTGAGCTCTTGTTCCAACTCCTTAAGTATCTACTGAATATCTCCATCAGAATATTTCACAGGAATTTCCAAGTCAGTAAATATATCTCAAACCATACTTAAAATCTTTACTTCTAACCAATTTTTCTCTCAAATTCCCTAACTGGTTAAATGCTCTCACCATTTAAACAGCCACTCAAATAACACATCCTTTTGAGTGTGTCATGTCCCTGGGTTCACATGTCTGATGACTTTTCACATCTGTAGTTATAACTAAAGGTATGTCACTATCATTCCATCCTTCTCCCTTTTCCTGTTGCAAATAATTCAAGCCCTAATCATTTTTCATCTGAAATTCTACCATAATGCTCCACTGTCCACATAACACAATTTAACCTCCACACTGTTGTCAGAATAGCTTACAAAAGACATCTGTGACCAATTTTCTTTTTTAAAAAAAACTCTTGCTCATTCTCTATAACCTATAGAGTGAAGTTCCAGCTCTTTGGCACAATATTCATTTGAGTATATTAGATGCTATAAGTCCTTTACCATAGCCATAGACTTAACCATTTCAGGGTACTCTGCCTGCTAAAATTGGTTTCTCTGTGGCTAAGAAATTTTCCTCTGGTACAATAAAAGGCAGCTTTGCTGGTACATGCAGCAGGTTGCTATAGCTGGAGAACTAACACTCTTGGGAATAGCCTTCAAATAATGACACTTGGGAGCTGGTGAATTAAAACTACAAATCTCACCCATACTTTGGGTGGAATAATTCTGAGGTGAGTGTTTTATGCCGTTTCCCAGTTTCTCCATGAGACTAAGCTCCAGCCACCCAGTTACTCTATTGTGGTGGCTAGACTAATAGTGAAAATTCATTGACTGCATTCCTTTCCCTGAATCATTTCCCCACTCCTCTACTGGTGCTCCTTCCACGTAAACTACTTGCGTTCAAATTCTTGTCCCAGAATCTGATTCTGGAGGACACATATTATGAAAAATGTCTCTCATAGTGAGCATTACAAGTTCATTCTTGGCCACTTTTATGCATTTACCCACACTCTAGTTTAATCAGAACTACTATACTCTTCCCAAAGTGAAACTTACACTGCCAATCTGTGCATATTCATTCATAAATTCCCTTCTTTCTCTAAGGTCTTACTCGTCTCTTGTTTTGGAAGACATGTCAATCTTTCAGGGCCTAGTAATAATGCATCCTTTCTTTGAAGTCTTTTACAAATCCTCACACAAAACCATTTTTTTCTTCTCTGCTTCTCTAGTAAGTTATTAGAACTTCATTACTCATCACAGTTAATTGTGTCTGCATCCTGCTCCTCCTGGACTCTTTCTGAGCTCCTTGATGGAATGTTAAATTAAAATTATGAACTTATTTTCCCATAAAGCATTATGACAAACGATTATATTCTAAAGCAGGAATTTAAGAGAAAATATGATGTGCTTATTACCACCTTCTACCTTCTCTAGCCCATGTGTATTAGTCTGCTTGAGCTGCCATAACAAAGTACTATAGACTGAGTGAATTAAACAATAGAAATTTAATTTCTCACAGTTCTGGAGGATGAAAGTCTGAGATCAGGATACCATCATGGTCAAGTTCTGGTAAGGACTCTCTTCCTGGCTTGCTGTATGGTCAAGCCATTCAGGAAGGCTGTTCTTTTGCTCATTGTACATTCCCTACTCAATCAGGCCCTGCTTCACTCACATGGCCCTGCTTCACTCACATGGCTATCCAATTCTCTTAATTATAGGGCTTACTTAGTAACCGCCTATGTACTTGTCTCATACCAGCTGCTGGTTTCCCTGGTAACTGATGAGCCAACCTGAGATCAATTCCCCCTATAAATAATTGCCTCCTTTTCCCCCCAGTAGTGAAGACTGCTGCCATGTCCTGCCTTCTATCTGCCACATATGGTGGTGTGTTGCTCCAGGACCTTGCTTCAGATGTATAAGTTTCCCTGTCACGTAAGCCACTGGTGTCTCTGTCACTGTCTCTGGGCTCTTTCTTCAGTCTCAAGGCTGGGCAACTACAAGGCTTGCAGGCCTGCAGGGTGCAGTACAACACTTGCAGATGGTTTGCTTCTCTCTGTGTCTCACATGGTAGAGTGAAAATTAGCAGGCTTTCACATATCTCTCCTTATAAGGACAATAACCTCATCATAGGGGTCCCACCCTCATGACCTCATCTAACCCTAAGTACCTTTCAAAGTCCCTACCTCCAAAGACTATCACATTAGGGATTGTGGCTTCAACATATGAATTTTGGGGAGCTATAAATATTGAGTCTATAACAACATGACAGACCATTGAAAGACTCAGACAACTTTTCTTGTTGAACCTGGATGGATATGAGGTTGGTAATTTTTCTCTACATAGAAATTCTGTCAATGCATATCAGGGAGTCCACGTACAACTCTGTAAACTGTGCCATTTACAACTCCAGTGGTGCTATTTACATTCACTTGGAATATGAGTGAAGGTTTCTGGAGTTAAGTGAGCCTTAGGCTTTCTCATTCCCTCCCCTACTCCTTCTATGTCTCTTCACAGGCAATCTATACTCTCCTGAACACATACTCTTCAGGACTTGTATAATAGTATATGAGTCTGTATACTCAAATAGATAAATACTATTTTTGAAATTAGGCCTTATTTACTCAATTAAACCAGATTATTTACCCATTTCAAATTTTGTTTTGTTTTCTTTTTTAATAACTCCATGATAGTACAGGCTGTTACTGTGCCCTATTTTATTCAGCAATTGATGGTTATTTATTTGGTTTCTAGTTTTGTCCCCACAATCAATGCTTCAGTAAATATATTTCTATCTATATCCTTACTTGGTTTTTGTTTCTTTGGGATATATTCACAGAAATAGAATTGCTAGGTTGAAAGGTATGTCTACCTATAACTTTATGGAAGTTAAAAGACTTCTTCCCCAAAAGGCAAAATAATTCATTTTTCTACCCTCAATGTATGAGAGAATCCCTTTCCCTACATCTCTGCCATCTGTAAATCTTAAAGCTCTTTTCAAATTTTTTTGCCAGCCTAATGAGAATAAAATAATTTCTCATTGCTCATTTAATTTTTGTTTTCATGACTACTAGTGAATTTGAACATCTTTTCATAGTTCTTTTAATGATTTGGATTTACTCTGGTATGAAATGTCTATTCATATCTTTCACCCATTGTTTTCTCTTGGATTATTTTTCTTTATTTCTGGTCATTTAGTATTATAAATATAGTCCTTTGTTTATCATCTGAATTAACAAATATTTTTATATACCCAGTTTATTTCTGTTTCTGGTATCTTTCATAAAATATAACGTTTTTAAATCTTCATATTATCATATGTCTGTATTTTATGGATTCTTTATTTTCAATGTTGATTAAGCAAGTATACTATATCCATTCATTTATTCTTTTTCATTTGCTCTAATTCAATTGGAATTGTTTCTGTATTGGATAAGAAAATGATCTATTTAGATTTTCTTCTAGATGGAACATCTATTGTGACAATTCCATTTATTAACTGTTTCATGCTTTCCCCATGTATTGAATTAGCTTTGTCAATACTAAATTCTTATATACAGATATCTCAATATATATATTTCTATTTAATTAATTTTAATATTTTATTAATTCATTATTATTTCCTTGACTTATTCAGTTTTTCCCCTTAATTCCCTAAAAAGAAGGATACTGAATTCATTAATTTTTGTTCTTCTTTAGTAATCATAGCAACTAAGATTATACTTTTATCCTCTAAATGTTGCCTTTGGTTTGTCCTTGGATTTGTTTATAAAGTATTGTCCTTTTCATTTCTTAATAGATGGCTTAGAATTTCCATTTCAATTTTCTCTTTGATTTAAGCATTACCTAAGAACTGTTTATTAATTTTTATAGTTGATGGATTTTTTGCAATAACAATTTTTTTTTAAGAGGTTGGGGGTAGGAGTTTAGTTTATTTATTTATTTTTGCTGTGTTGGGTCTTCGTTTCTGTGCGAGGGCTTTCTCTAGTTGTGGCAAGCGGGGTCCACTCTTCATCGCGGTGCATGGGTCTCTCATTATTGCGGCCTCTCATTGAGGAGTACAGGCTCCAGACGCGCAGGCTCAGTAGTTGTGGCTCACGGGCCTAGTTGCGCTGCGGCATGTGGGATCCTCCCAGACCAGGGCTCGAACCCATGTCCCCTGCATTAGCAGGCAGATTCTCAACCACTGTGCCACCAGGGAAGCCCACAATAAAAATTATTTTTACTTTTATTGGCTTAACATTAGAAAAAGTAGTCTTAGAAATCTCTACATTTTTACTAACAATGGATTTTCTTAAACTGTGTATCACATTACTCTTCTTTATCCTACTTACTATTTTCAAACTTAAATTTCACCTTGTCTGTTATTAATATTGCCAATCCTGCTTCTTTTATATAGTATGTGTATACTATCTCTTTACCTTTCTTTATTTTCAATATGTATCAATTAGCCATTCATACAAACCACCCCAAAGCTTATTGGCAAATCACCCTGAAGTTAGTGTCTTAAAATATAACAACTATATATTCTTGTTAATGATACAACTAAGTAGTTCTCCTACATTGGCTGAGCTATTCATGTGTCTGCTCTGTGCTGCATGCTGAGTGGGTAGTTCTCCTGAACTCTTATGGGCTTTCTTAAATGTTTGGGAGTTAGGTGGCTGTCGTTTCATCTAGAATGGCCTCAGATGGAAAACTGGGCTTTTCTCATGTGGTCTCTTACCCTCCAGCACGCTAGACTGGACTTAATCTTATGACAATGCCAGGGTTCCCAGAGGTAGGTCAGAAACATGCAAGATTGGTACATTGTCATTTCTATCAAATTCAATATGCCAAAGCAAGTTTTAAGAACAGCAGGATTCAAGGGGTAAGATAATAGACTCTACTTCTCGGTGGGAAGAGGTGCGAAGTTATATGGAAAAGAGCATGGACATTAGCATCCTTAGAGAAATGGGACCATTTTTACAGTAATCTGTCATTAAGTTATCACTTTGTTTTTTAAGTGTCTTTATTATAAAGAGTACTTATCTTTTTTAGTTTTTAATCCAATTTGATATAATCAATTTTTAAACTAATTTTACATCTTTGGCAATTCCTCAATTTTGGTGGTTTGATCAAACTATTTTTTTTTCTCTTATTTAAAAGTCATACTACAATTTTTCTTTTTGTTAGTGACACTTTTGCTTCTCTATTCTTTTAATTGAAAATATAATTCTTTACTAAAATTTGCAAATGTAGCATCAATCATTTCCTCTTCTGAGATGCATAGTTTTTCCCACCACGATGTTATAATCCTCCACTCTGCCCTCAATTAAGAGAAGATTAATGAGAATAATTTTACTTCTTTCTTTTCTTCCCTTTCTTTTCTCCTCTGTCCAATTGGATGTATGAGCTGTTCTCCATCCTGTGGTTAAGAATTCTTTGAAATTTTTCTTATAGCAGTGCTTCCATTTTCTTGTCACATTTGACTCACATTAAAAAAAAATGATTATATCAGGTTGGCATAGTTCAAATTATGCCTTGCACAAGTCCAAGAAGTACACTTACTTCACGTTCATCCTGTATATGTATAGTTATTTCATCAATTTTATGCCATATGTTTGAAAAAGGGGGCACCAATCACAGTGCCATACAGACTAGGGTCAGTGTTGGGAACAGTGCAGTCAAGTAATTAGTGCAACCAGCCTCAGGTGGCATGGTTATTGAGGGACTAGACCACTCCAAGTACTGAGATATACTGAAAGTATGAGGAGAGAGAATGTGTGAAATCATTTTGTAGGATAGTGGACAAGTGAATGGATAGTTCGCAGAAGAGATAGCCCAGTTGAAATTAGGAGTTGTAAATTTAAAATGAGACCAATCAGAATGGTCCTGATTTTTCTTTTTCTTTTTTCTTCTGGCTTATTTTAGCTGCCCAAGAGCAGGGCAGGAGTGAAAAGAGAGATCAAATCAGAGCTGAGATTTTCCAGGGTAGAACAAAGAATGAGAGAGAGGCAAAGGACTTGAAGGTATTTGCAAACAAGTGATTAAAATGAACGGACATGACAAACATATTAAAATGGCCATGGGTAAAACTGACAGTAGAATGTTGCATAAATATTTAAATAAAATATGAAGTTTGGGAAAAATTATACAGCCCTTCATATCTATGGATTTAACCAACTGCAGATCAAAAATATATTTTTTTAAATTCCAGAAAGTTCCAAATATCACAACTAGAATTTGACTTGTGCTAGCACCTACTTATATAGTATTTACATTGTATTAGGTATTGTAAGTAATCTAGAAATGATTTAAATTATACAGGAGGATGAACACATGTTATGTGCAAATACTATGCCATTTTATATAAGGGACTTGAGCATGCACAGATTTTGGTATCCATGGTGGTCCTGGAATTGGTTCCCTGCAGATACTGGGGGATGACTGTACTTACTGAAATTGCTTAGCCTGTATCCCCAAACCAACAAAGATATATATTTACTTTAATGGAATGAAAGGTAGTTGTGGGAAAGTTTGAGAAACATTGTATAAGAAAACATTTTTTAAACTATAACTATTGATGGAAATTTAAGTTATTATTATTACTATATGTGACCTTAATAATAATTCAGATTATATGACTTCAAATCTGATCAATTTCAGTGTGTGTGTATGAACATTTTGAGCTAGTAAAAATTAGGAAATATTTTTATAGCTATGAACGTTTGTCACAGAGCAAATATTAGTCAAGGTGTTTCGCTGTTACTAATAAGAAAGTAAGATGCTAATAAAAAATGACAACTGAGATAGGTCTACACTTTAAAATGATGATTATATAGACAAGAAAAATGTTAAATATAGCTATCAATTTTTTCAGCCCATAATTTGAAAACATAATAAGTTTTTCCCTTAGAAGATTCTACAGATTTTTAATAGATTTATTTTTTGCTTTGGAAATGGCTTTACAAAGCAAAATTTAAAATATTACATGTATAATTCTTATGTCATAAATAGATACAGTTTGCAATATATTCTGAATTTGTTTCAATTAAATGGAGTCTTACAGTACAGACTTATTAAATGACTACTTGTCCTTGGCTTATGTTTTTTTCATCATCTGACATTTATAAGGAAAGATGTTGTCTAAAAAAAAATTTGGTTTTCATCATACTAGAAAGGTCTTTTTCTGTTTTTAAGCTTTTTTCAAACACTTAGTGTATTCAACAGAGCTGATTGCTACAAATATTTTATCAACTTAAAATACTAACAGAAATTTAGAAAAATAATTGTGAATCTTAGATAAATGACTAGGAAACACTACCATTTTATGGACATTAATCATTGTGTAATTAACCCATCACTAATATTTAAATAGGGCCTTACAAGTAATTTGATACCAGATCACATTACTGACTTAATAAAGTGCACATTGATACTAGGTATAGGACCACAGTTTATTTCTATAGAAAGTGTTGAAAATGAGATAAGTAGATAAATGATATAATGTATCCTGCTTTATGCTGAAAAGTTGTCTTTTTGCCATTTAGGGACTTCATACAGTAGCTAGATTTTTTTCTTTCTTCTATAAAGATGATTTTTAAATTCCAAAGAAGTTAAAATTATTAAGTACTATTTCAGGTTTTAATAAATATTTTCTAAAATAGATCCAATTAAAAAGATGTATTCACTATATTTGATAAATAATCATATTCTTAGGATAAGATTCTTCCCACATACTAAATTCCAAATTATCTTTCTTATAACTTTGGGGAAAAAACAGCTTGTATGTAATTTTGGAAAACTTTACTTTTAAAATTATATTTTATTGTGCTCTGTGCCATTCAGTCAAAAGAAAATGTAAAGAAAGTAGAATGAAGGCAGAACAGAAGTACAGTTGAAGCTTAAAATACACACATACATACATACATATATATATAGTTATACCTTTAGTAGTGGTTTAATCATCAACATATCTAGAATGATAAATTAGTGAAATGATTGTAGAAGGTAATAAAACAGGCTTTCTCATTTTTCTTTTATTTTTATGCACAAGATTACTTATAGAAATTTTGGTACAATGTACATTGAAAAAACATGTAAAATATTGACATTTCTAACAAATAGCATTAAAGTGTCTTAATAAAGTCTCATTTATAAAATGTTAAGTGTGTGTCTGGGGTCATTCTTCTACATACATTAACAAGCATTGCTTCATTCCATTTAATTCCAGAGATTCCTTACAAAGGCAGTCATTCTGCCTTTAATTGCCTTTTTTTTTAGACCAATAGCCACTTTTGATAGTCACTACTCCTTCTGAATCTTAACACTAAAACAACCAACCTAATTCTGACACTTTTTTTTTAACTTCTAAGGTGTGCGTCTGAACTACTATACCATAACAATAGCAATAATAGCAACAATGACAACAATAACAGTCAACAAATGCAAAATTTGTCTGGATCTCATTTGATCCTCACAACATTCTTGTAACAAAATGTCATTATGCCCGTTTTACAGATGAAGAAATTTGATTTAGATAGTTTCAATAATCTTCCAAAGGTGCTCAGCAGTTACAGAGTAGAGTGGGAAGTTGTATTTGTCTGTTTCATCAGAGCTGATGTTCACATTTTTGTACACATTTTAACAAATTTTCTCCCCCAGCTTAGCCAGTGGCATATGCATGAATGGGCACAATGTGGTGAATGGTGAATAGGGAATGTCTGGACAGATTCTCATTATTAGGGATTTTAATAGGAAATAAAGAAGGAACAGAGCTCTTAGTGAGCATAAACTAAAAGATCATGAGATTGAAAATCCAGAAGGACCATAATGACTGTGAGTTAGCAGAAGAAACAAGGAGGCCATTGAATCTAAGAAATAGAAACAAAAAGACTTCAAGTAGAGGATAAAAATGCAGAATAATGGGGATAAAGTGGAAAAAATCATGCAAAGAGTAACCAAAAGTTCAGACAGAAGTAGGGAACTTGTTAAGAAATTTTATTTTTAGAGTGATAGAGAAGTCTCCTGTTGTTCTAACCTAACGGACCTGAAAAGATGATAATTTTGAGAAACAGTGACCCCAGGGCAAGTTTAGACAGTGCAAACTCTATTGTATGATGGGTGGGGGACAACATTTAGTGTCATGTCAAATGGGTTTCTTGATGAAGTAAATAGGGCCACTTCTCCTGGTATCATTCAAACTTCAGGAACAACTACATGAAAATGCCAATAAAATTAGGCTACTCTTTCAGAAAATGTTTCATCATTGCTGTATTGCTTTTATTCATAGTTAATGCTCTTACCTAATATATTTTCTTTGTTATTGTATTAAATTTATACAAAGTATATGAACATATATTTACAATCTAAACAATAATAGTAATAAAATAATTATCTGCATAAAGGTTTGCAAACTAGTCTCTTATATTTTCAATTTTTTTGTATCAATAGTTATTTTCTCCTGTAATTTTTAATTTTAATAATGAATTCTAATTTCTTTTGTTTGTGTTTTTTCATTTTTCCTTAATTAAAATAGCAAGTGGTTTATCTATTTTGTTGATATTTTTAAGGGCCAGGATTTTGATTTATTAACGTGATTTTTTCACCTTGTTTTCTACATTTATTCTTGTTTTATCCTTCTATGTACTTTTGATTAACTATATTAGCTTCAAGCTTCTTGACTTGGAAATGTCGACAATTATTTGTCATTCTTTAATATCTATTGATATAGATGTTAGGGCTATGAATTTCCCTCTATTCACTGTTTAAATGCATTTGATAAATTCTGATATGTAGTGTTTCACTCATTACTATTTTTAGATTTTCTATAATTTCTGTTTGCATTTATCCTTTCACCAAAAAATTGTTTAATAGAAGATCTCTACACTTCCAGGGGAAGAGATCTGTTTTAGAGGGGAGAGGTGGGAGTAGATATTTTTAATTTTCAGTTTTATTGAACTATAATCATAAAGATTGTTTATAATATTTCTACTTTAAGGTTGGTCATTTTTTTGTAGATGTGCCAGGTGCACTTGAGAAGAAAGTACATTTCTTATTATCTGGGTGTAGAATATGTTTGCATCTGTCTACTTATTTTTTGTCCACTTACCTTATATTGAGACTGGTGTGTTAAAGTCTCCTGTTATTATTGTCTTTCTATCTATTTTCCTTGCTATTTCTTCTTAGTTTTGTTTTATATAGATGATTTTATCATAGATAATCATAACTATTATATTTTCATCGTAGAATGTAACTTTTAATGTTGTAAAGTATCCTTCTTTGACTCATTCAATGCGTTTTGACAAGACCCTACTTTGTTAGATATCAGGATTCCAACCCTCACTTTCTAAGTTCCATTTGCCCAGTGAATCTTTGTCTTTCCTTTATTTTTAGCCTTCTTGTATCATTATATTTTATTTATTTATTTATTTTTGGCTGTGTTGGGTGTTTGTTGCTGCACGTTGGCTTTCTCTAGTTGTCACGAGTGGGGGCTGATCTTCATTGCAGTGACAGGTTTCTCATTTCAGTGGCTTATCTTGTTGTAGAGCACGAGCTTTAGGCATGTGGGCTTCAGTAATTGTGGCACGCAGGCTCAGTAGTTGTGGCTCGCAGGCTTAATTGCTCTGTGGCATATGGGATCTTCCGGGACCAGGGATTGAACCCATGTCCCCTGCGTTGGCAGGTGGTTTCTTAACCACTGTGCCACCAGTGAAGCCCCGAATCATTATATTGTATTTTATTTATTTATTTACTTATTTTTAGCACCTTTATTGGAGTATAATTGCCTAACAATGTTGTGTTAGTTTCTGCTGTATAACAAAATGAATCAGCTATACGTATACATATTTCCCCAAATCCCCTCCCTCTTGAGTTTTCCTCCCTATCTCACCCCTTTAGGAGGTCACAAAGCACGGAGCTGATCTCCCTGTGCTATGCAGCTGCTTCCCACTAACTACCTATTTTACATTTGGTAGTGTATATATGTCAATGCCACTATTTTAAATGGATCATTTATACAGAGCATAGAATTGGGTTTTACTTTATTAGACAATTTGAAATTATGTTTGGTATCAATTCTGTCATATTATCTTGTATATATTGTATTTGTTATATTTATGTATTTATTTCTCTATTTTGTTTGTCTACTTTGCTTTTTCAATTTATTTTACTGTTTAGGAAAATTTTATACACAGTGGTTACTTTCATATTAATACTTTTGTGTTAGTTGTAATACAAAAAAAGTTGTAAATGGAATTCTTTGACCCCCCCATCAATTTCTTATTCAAGAATCTATGCTCTTCACACTTACGGTCAATTAATCTACACCAAATGAGGCAAGAATATACAATGGAGGAAAAACAGTCCCTTCAATAAGTGGTGCTGGGAAAACTGGACAGCTACATATGAAATAATGAATTTAGAACATTTTCTTATGCCATATACGCAAATACACTCAAAATGGATTAAAGACCAAAATGTAAGATGGGAAAACATAAAACCCTTAGAAAAAAACATAGGCAAAACACTCTTTTACAAATCATAGCAATATTTTTTTCAATCTGTCTCCTAAATAAAAGGAAATAAAAACAAAAATAAACAAATGAGATCTAATTAGACTTAAAAGTGTTTGTACAGCAAGAGGAATCATTGACAAAATGAAAAGATAACCTACTGAATTGGAGAAAATATTTGATAATAATATGACCAATAAGGGGTTAATATACAAAATATATAAACAGCACATACAACTCAACATCATAAAAACAAATAATCTGATTAAAAATGGGCAGAATATCTGAATAGACATTTTTCCAAGGAAGACATACAGATGGCCAACAGGCACATGAAAAGGTGCTCAACATCATTAACTGTCAGAGAAATACAAATTCATACCACAATGAGGTATCACCTCACATCTGTCAGAATGACTATCATCAAAAAGACCACAAATAACAAATGTTGGCAAGGATATAGAGAAAAGGGAAATCTCTTATGCTTTTGGTGGGAATGTAAATCAGTGCAGCCACTGTGGAACTACTGGTGATTTCTCAAAAAATTAAAAATGGAACTTCCATATGACCCAGCAATTCCACTCCTGGGTATGTGTATGTGTGTGTGTGTATATACATATATATATACACACACACACGCACACACACACACACACACATATGTATGTGTGTGTGTGTGTGTGTATAAACATATCTGAAAAAAACAAAAACACTAATTTGAAAAGATACGTACAACCTTATATTCATATCAGCATTATTTACACTTAACATATGGAAGGAACCTAAGTATCCATCAACAGATGAATGGATAAAATTATGTGGTATATATACACAATGGAATACTACTCAGCCATAAAAAAGAATGAAATTTTGCTATTTTCAATAACATGAATGAACTTGAAGGATATTATGCTTAGTGAAATAAGTCTGGCAGAGCAAGACAAATATTGCATGTACTGCATGATATCACTTATATGTGGAATCTAAAAAAGAAAACAAACTAGTGAATATAACAAAGAGGAAACAGACTCACAGATATAGAGAACAAACTAGTGTTATCAGTGGGGGGGGGCAAGATAGGGGTAGGAGATTCAGAGGTACAAACTCTTATGCATAAAATAAATAAGCTATAAGGATATATTATACAACACAGGGAATAAAGCCAATATTTTACAATAACTATAAATGGAGTATAACTTGAAAAATTGTGAACCACTATGGTGTACACCCTGTAACTTATATAATATTATACATCAATTATATCTCAAAAAAAAAAAAGAATCTATGATCTTATTCAACTTTCCCCTTTTTCTCTTTCTTCTCTTTTTTAAAAATTTGAACTCTTTTTACTTCATCAAGTCACGTAGTGTTTGCATATTATATTTTAATCCAAACTCTAACATTGTGCAGCCACTGTGGAAAACAGTATCGTGGTTTCTCAAAAAATTAAAAGGCTGGTTTAGTCTTCTAATTAGCCATGTGAAGAACTCACCATTAGTACTACTGAAAAAGTTTTTCCAGGCACCATTTTGTTGGATAAAACTCATCTTTTGGTATAGGAGGAAAGAATAAGGACCACAGGCCTTATCTGGCCTGCTTCCTTTTTTGTAAATGAAGTTTAATCAGAACACAGTCATGATGATTTCCTTATGTATTGTCTATGGCTATTTTTGTACCACATACACAGAGTTGAATACTTGTGATAGTAAATTGACCTCAAAGCCTAAAATATTTACCATCTAGCACTTCGCAGAAAAACTTTTCCTAATCTATGCTCTAGCAGATTCTTCAGGAAGGACATGTGTCTACAGTGTTCCCTGAGTTCTGGCACCCTTCAACACTGTTTTTCTTATTGCCTGGAGACTTGGAAAAGAGCTTAACCAGTTTGCATAGTTTTAGTTAAATTTTTTTGAAATTGCTTCTCTGCTGTTGCCTTGTACATTTCTTTTGAGAAATTTAATACCAGTGGAATTATTTTGCCTTTATAAGTTTCATTTTTTTGTTTGTAGAACTTTTTCTTTATCTTCAATAGTTTTACTAGGATACATATTACAGCTGATTATTTTGGATCAACTTTTGCCAATGTGTAAGTTCAGGTATTCTGTTTCTTGAAAGTTTTCTTAAAATGTAGTTTTGGGCTTCCCTGGTGGTGCAGTTGTTGAGAGTCCGCCTGCCAACGCAGGGGATACGGGTTCATGCCCCAGTCTGGGAAGATCCCACATGCTGCGGAGCAGCTAAGCCCATGAGCCATGGCCGCTGAGCCTGTGCGTCTGGAGCCTGTGCTCCACAATGGGAGAGGCCACAACAGTGAGAGGCCCATGTACTGCCAAAAAAAAAAAAAAATGTAGTTTTAATGATTAGTTCTGTTACATTGTTTTTATTTTATTCTTTAGGGATATAATTATATAAAAATTATATATATATATGGTATATATATATATATATAAAATTTATCTCCTTTGCTTGTTTTCCATTTCAGCCATTTTCTACTGCTTTTTTAAAAAATATATCTTTATTGGAGTATAATTGCTTCACAATACCATGTTAGTTTCTGTTGTACAACAAAGTGAATCAGCCATATGCATACATATGTCCCCATAAGCCCTCCCTTTTGAGCCTCCCTCCCATCCTCTCTATTCCACCCCTCTAGGTCATTGCAAAACACTGAGCTGATCTCCCTGTGCTATGCTGCTGTTTCCCACTAGCTAACTATTTTACATTCAGTAGTTTATATATGTCGATGTTACTCTCACTTCACCCTAGCTTTTTAGTTCTTGCTTACCTTATTTGATTTCTTATTTATTTATTTTTAAACCAGTTTATTGTGATATAATTGACATACAAAAAGAAGTACATATTTAATGTATACAGCTTAATGAGTTTGGAGAGAAGTATATACCTATGAAAGCATCAGTGTAATCTATGCAATAAACATATCCATCCACTCCAAAAGTTTCCTCCCATTCTCTTTATTTATTATTATTTTTTTGTTTGTGTATTTGATAAGAACACTTAACATAAGATCTATTCCCTTAGCAAATTTTTAAGTATTTAAAACAGTGTTATTTACTATAGGCACTATGCTATTATAGATAGCATATGTATAATAGATCTCTAGGACTTACTCATCTTGTATAACAGAAACTTTGTACCCTTTAACTACTACCTCCCTTTTCTCCCCTCATTTACTTAAAATTTTAATTATTTATTTTATTAATCATTTATTTTATTGACTAATTATCTTCATTCTTTTCTTGATTTCTTCTTTGGCCTTTATTAACTTTTGGTTTAAATCTATTCTCCTTTTGGTGCCTTATGACTTAGTCTGCATTTGTAAGATAATTGTGTCTTTTTGTTATATTTCTTTACTGAATTTGACTTGTTTTATTTTTTCCAAGTTTTATTTTTCATTTTTGTTCCTGGTATTTTATTTTCAGGCTTAAAGTGCTTCTTATATCTAAATGATTGCTTGAGGACATTTGATTCAGCTTGAGGTTTTGGCTCTTCCAGTTTTCTTCAAATTTGTGGTTTTTTGGGAGAAAAACTTTTTGTTAGCAGGGAAGTTTTTACACGTGTTTTCTGTTTTTTTGCATTTGTTTTGTATGAATATGGCCTTTTTTTTTTCTTATTTCCTGTAATGGGTTTTTAGTTTGAGAGCTACCACCACCTCTCCCCACCCCTGTGTAGTTTTGATTTGTGGATGGTGATGGTTTTGTGACATGGTCCAGGAAAAAAGTTGATGAATCTTGTTTCTTTTTCATTTCTATATGATCTCATTTCCTTTCTTCCCTTTTTGTGACTTATATTCTCCATATATCTACCTCTTTTCCAGAAGCAATGTGTCTTCAAGGCTACCATTTCTGGTTCTACACACCTTTAAGTTCTTTTTCTGTAACCAAGTCTTGACTTGTGTTCAGTACTTTGTCATTCATTCCAATTTCTCTTTCAGGAGGTGATTTAATCTATGCTTTGTTTAATTTTCCATTCCTCTGAGCTCTTTTTCATGGATTCTCTTAAGCATCCCTCCTCACCCATCCTCCATCCCCAGAGGCAGTGAGATTTCTATTTATAGGCAATTTGAAATTTGAGATGTATTCTGTTAGTAATGCTAAAAATGTACAATCTGTATGGTTCAATTTGCTCTCATTGTTGATTTTAAGTTTTTATTTTGTATTGTTTCAA
Source organism: Aethalodelphis obliquidens (assembly GCF_003676395.1). Classification (NCBI taxonomy): domain Eukaryota; kingdom Metazoa; phylum Chordata; class Mammalia; order Artiodactyla; family Delphinidae; genus Aethalodelphis; species Aethalodelphis obliquidens. The sequence goes on along the minus strand of NW_020837957.1, from coordinate 10,675,458 downwards.
GACAGGAAGGGTGTAGGGCACAACCTTTAAAAGAATGTCAGCCATTGAGGACATGACATGAACTGGTTAGAACCAACTAGGTCCAAGATGGTGGGTGATTGATTTCCACTTGACATTAAGCCTCAGTACACACTCATTGTAACACATCAGCTTGCTAAATGACACACTCACAGGTGCCATGACAGTTCCAAGGAGGACCATAAAAGGTCAAAAGTGGTCAGTGGCCCAATTACTGGAAACCCTTACCCCTCTCCCAAAATACCTGGAATAATCCTCCCCCAAAATAGCTGGAATAATAGTTGGTAATTTCATTAGCCTATGAAATTACCCACCCTTATAAAAACTGACAACCCCTGGGGTTTCTCGCCTTCCAAGTTGGCCCACACTCTGTCCATGGAGTGTGTAACTCCCTGAATAAACTTTCTTTCTCTCTTTACTATGGCTTGCTCTTGAATTCTTTCCTGCGTAAAGCCAAGAACCCACACTTGGCGGCTGTACCAGGGACTTGCCTGAGACCTAGGACATGAGCATCTTCTCATGCTCCACTTTTTTTTTCCTGCAACAGTTTTTGAGGCAGTCAGAGTGAATAGAAATTTATTGATTTTCATTTTTCTCCACATCCTGAAGTGTCAGTCTTAAGAAAGCGTTTTTATTATGGATGAATTTTAAATTTTAAGGCTTTTCACCCTTTAGCATCTATTAGAATGATCATATGGCTTTATTTTTTAATTTGTTAATTTACTGTTAAACTCTTTAATTGTGTTTTACAATTAACAGTTTTATATCTTTCTAGGAATTCCATATAGTTCTTAATAAAATTGTCTAGTTCTTTACTACTTTTCATGCTTATCTTATAATTTTGTAACCTACCAAACATACTTATTTTATATTGTATCTGATAATTTCAATACCCCATTGAAACTGATATGCAACTTTTGTCCTTTTTTTTCTTGTGCTATGCTTCTGTGTGTGTGTGTGTGTGTGTGTGTGTGTGTGTGTTTAAAAAATAATTTTCCTTGAAACTTCATTTGTGGGAATTCTTTGACATGCGTTGGGGAGAAAAAATTTCCCTCTTACCCTCTTGCTCCTTTTGGGTGGTTGAATAATTAAAATGACATAACACAGATTAACAGGAGAAAAATAAATTTAATTACATATGTACAGGGAATCCATGTAACATGAGAGGTTCCAAAAACAGTCAGGTAAAATGAGATATATACGTCATCCTTAATTAACTAAGGAGAAGGGAATAGGTGTCTGGGACTTCAAAGGGAAGAAAGGAAATTCACAGGAAGATGAAAAAGCAAATGTTTGATAAACAAATGTTTGCTGGGCTATATAGGAACAATGAGACACAGAGAGGAATTGTAAAAAACAGACCTACCTGGATTCCTCCCTGTCTATTACACCTAGTTCATGTTATACTGTAGTTATCTACAGTGATAGCTCTCTTCCTGGAACAGGTCCTCTATCTAAATCCTTTTAGGCAGGTAAAGGGCAGGTCAAAGTTTCTTCCTGAGTCTTTTGGGTCTTCATTGTTTTCAGCTCAAAATAATCAGTATATACCTTGGGGTGGCCTGTCCTGAGCCTCATTACTTGATATGAATAGGGTTTCTCCCAGAGAAAATATGTCTCCGTTTCCTCTCATTTTTCTGGGGAAACTATCAATCGTAGATTTATTTAAATTAAAATTTCACACTGAGGTCCTTTTGATCACTAAGATAAAGAATATTCTGCAAAAAAATGAAATGAGGGCATAAACTTGGAAAGAAAAGTATAACACTGAAACTACCTTTTTCCTTGAAGATATTTGCTACAAGACAAACTTGATCTCTAGTTTACACAATATTACAAGACTGGGCTTTTTAAGAAGACAAAGCCCAGAAACTTGCCAAGGAAGGAAATTTAATATGGCATATCCATGTAAGGTTATAATCCCTGGTGCAAGAGTGAACTAGAAACAACTCCCACATAGGGGACTGACAGGACAACTGGCTAGTTTATAGCCTAACTGAACAAAGAAAATCTCTCATCATTGCTACATGAAATCTGAAATTCATTGCTAACAAGAGTTTTTAGCTGAAATTCCCATTTTGGGGGAAACATTTAGGGTGTTTATTAAAAAGGCAGATCTGCTGAATCAGATGAGATCCATGATTATTAATTTTAATAAACTCTTCTAGAAATTTCATTGAAGTTTGAGAGTCATTTCTGTTTGGACTATTTTGTATCAAAATACTATGACATAGTCTGTGCAGAAATGGATTCCTCTGTGTAGGTGATTATATGTTAATAATAAATTTAAGATAATAAAACTTTCCTATTTTATACTTCACAATTCCCATCATATATTTGAGATCTAAAATATACACATTTACTTCAAGTCAAGAACACAAATTATTTTACTCCAGTTACTACTTGAGCTAAAGCAATTTAGAGTCTAAAGAACAGTAATAAATTAGCAATACCTTCAGAACACTGCCATTGAATCTAATCATTTTTCCTCCTTATGTTACCTTGCTCAAGACTCAGATCTCCAAAAAGAAGATCTAAGTGGTTTATTGTGATTTGTGTGCCCCTCCTTGAAAAAGAGAAGGCAGTGGGGTGTAATGAACAAAGTTTGATTGATAATCACAATAGAAAAACATGAAAATAAAGGCATAGTTCTCCAGTGAGTACTGAAGAGAGAGAACAAATAATGGTCAGGCATAAATAATAGATGGGCAATACGATGATTTACTCTTAAGCAAAGTCAATGTTTTAGGAATGTATGACTTTGCATTGAATAAACCTGGCACCTGAGAATATATGTCAGATTATATCCTATCCTGAACTAACCCAAAAGATTGGATTGTCAAATCAGATTCACAGAAATCAGAGAAATTACTGAGTATCAAACTCTAATAATAATGTCAAGGATACCAGCAATCAAGAGGCTAGAAGAAGCATGCATGGAGTCATCCTAGAGATTGAGGGCTACTCCCAGGCACTTCAATACATGCTTTCTGGCTCAGAGTTAGTAAATTCTCCAAGTTAGGTCCTCATGTTATTAGTCAAATAGCAGGAAGTGTTTAGTCTTAATAACGCAACCTAGATGACATTTTCCAGGGAGCCACACCTTATGAATACATTGATTCTAAGTTTATTTACTATAAGCAGTGGACATCTGGGGTTTCCTAAGAACATTTTTTACATAAGTACACTTTCCTAGTACATACAATTAGTCCATTTGCACAGAGGTCCAGTTATGATATTAAGAGGAAGATAAATTAAGTCACCTACTTTATAGACTGAATATTTACATCCTTCTGAAATTCATATATTGAAGCCCTGATCCTCAGTGTGTTGGTATTTGTAGATGTGACCTTCAGGAGGTGAATAGGTTTAGATGAGGTCATGAGGTTGGGATCCGCTTTGATAGGAATTGTGTACTTGTAGGAAGAGGAAGAAAACCAGAATATTCTTTGTTTTTCCTATGTGAGGACACAGTGAGAAGATGGCTGTCCATAAGCCATGAAGAGAGTCTCATCAGGAACTGAATCTACCAGCACATTGACCTTGGACTTCCTGGCTTCCAGAAGTGTGAGAAATAAATGTCTGTTGTTTAAGCCATTTAGTCCATGGTATTTTGTTATAGCACCTGGAGCTGACTAATATGTCTGCCTTCTTTTCTTTATCTTGGCGGTGCTCCTTTGGCAAAGGGGAAGAAATTACCTACAAGTCAGATCTTTTAAGTCCTTCTTCCCATTTCTCAAACAGCTTTTGAAAATAAGTAAATAAGACATGTAGAGATCTACTTTTTAATAATAATTCTCACAACCCTTAAATTATATCTTTGTTTAGATTGCCCTTCTGCCACATGGCACCTTGATTTATTTACTACAATTATTGAAATGTTACCTTCTTAGTGAAACCTTTATATCCTACTTTATGTAAAATTGTAAACCCCCAGTTCCTCCATAGCTCCCTTTCCTGTTTTATTTTTTTTCAAAGTATTCATATCATCATTTAACTTACTACCTATTTTACTAATTTTTTTCTTCTTTCTCTTCTCTAACTCTACCACTAGGCTGTAAATTCCATGAGAACCAATTTTTTTTTTAAATACTATTGTAAATCTAGTGCCTGGGCCATGGTTGGGACTCAAAAATTACTTGTTGAATACAATGAATTAAATAAATCTCTTTAAAATCTATTTATTCTTTAATTTTCTGAAAGTAGGTATAAGATGAACATTACATTAAGCTTTAATTATTAATGTTTGTCAGCATTTTAGAGAAATTTTCTTCCAGCTACTGTTTTCTAATAGGCAGAACATACTTCATTTTAAACACTATTACAAAGGAAACTAAAACTTTGAAGACTTAGTTCATATATTTGGAATATGTAGTTCTGCATCAGCCAAGACCATCAGGGTCTTTTCCTCTTCTTTTGTACTAACACAAAATTGCATGAAATCACATGTTTAAACTGCCTAGTCCAGGATCTGGATAACAGTGGAATAAAAAAGAGTTTAGTTCTTTTTGACCATTTCCAGGTCCTTATTTAACTAGTTGTACCATTTTCCAATTTCCATCCAGAATAAGAAATAATTGGATTGAATTTAGATGATGGTTAATTTTATGTGTCAACTTGACTGGGCTAAGAGATGCCCAGATAGCTGGTAAAACACTATTTCTCAGTGTGTCTGTGAGGGTGTTTCTGGAAGAGATAAGCATTTGAATCAGTAGACTGAGTGAAGAAGATTACCCCTCACCAATATAGGCAGGCATCATCCAAACCTTTGAGGACTAAATAGGAGAAAAAGGTGAAGGGAGAATTGTCTCTTTCTTGTCTTGAGCTGGGACATCTATTTTCTGCCCTCAGAGATTGGACCTCTTGGTTCTTGGGCCTTACGCCTCTGAGACTCATACCAGTGCTACCCAACCCCTCTTCTCAGACCTTCGGACTCAGACTGAATTATAACACGAGCTTTCCTGGCTCTCCAGCTTGCAGACAGACTGTGGGACTTCTTGACCTCTATAACCATGTTAGCCAATTGCTATAATAAATCTACTTTATATGTCTCCTTCGGGTTCTGTTTTCCTAAAGAACCCTGACTAGTACAATTAATAAACATCATCAGTCTTATATTTAGATGTTAATGCAATGTTTCAAACTGTGGTTTAACTGACTATGAACTTTATTTACTGAGATGGAAGGAAACCAATATAAAAAAAGGCATAGGCTAGAATAAAATAAAATAGAAAATACTGCACATTTTAAGAATAATCAAAGTTTTGAGAAATGGTTATTTCAGATGTGTGCATATTGTGTGCACACAGGGTTGCTTGTAAAATGCGTTCTGTTCTATGGTTGCAGTATAGAAAGTGTAAAGAACACTGGTTTAGTACTGATTAATCAATGCATAGACTACATTTAAATCTTTCTCTTTTTAAGTGTGGTTATTATTATTGAAGACTACCCTTTGCGTTTTTAACTGCTGAGCCCCACAGTGCATTCTAAGGTGCAAACAAGCTTCCTAGGAATCTTTGTTTCCCTTGGTGTAGACCATAGAAGCACAGATGGCATTCTTTGCCTTAATATAATTTGCCTCACTTTCTCAGACTCAAAGTTTTTCTTCAGACTTGATTACTAATAAATCACAAACCTGCTAGTTCCATTCTGTCTCTGAAACTATTCATATGTGCCAGTAGTGCTAATTATGAACAGTAAACAATATCATCACACAAATTCATGATAACATACATACAATGTTTTCAAAACCACAATTCCTGTTCCTAACTCCCTTTGCAACAATAAAAAGCAGCTGTTTTGGAATTTTCCTTGAGAGTCAACAATCCCACCCCTGCTCAAAACTGAAAGCATAGTAATGGAAACAGAATAGAATATATAGTTATTATCCAATCTCAAGAGGGCAATTAAGGTTTCTAAGAACACTCAGAATTAATGACATTGAATTTCAAGAATTTTCAACTATGTCTATCACTGGACATTTTTTCATAATGATATTTATATCTGAAGCAAACTAGCCCTTGATGTTAGTCTCTTAATAGTTCATTATAAAAATAAATAGACTTGCACAAGAATCAAAAATTCTTCAGGTTTGATAAGCTCTGAAATGGGAAATATTATAGTGCACGTATATTCTTGGAAGGTCAGAAATTTCTGTGAAAAACATTAAGTTAATAGTTGATTTTGATTTCAAGCTCTTTTTTTTTTGTGATAAAATCTGATACCTGTGGTTTAGATTCTATAGTAATTTGAGTAACTGTTTAGTAGCTACTTAGATATCAAAGTGATGATGTATTGTGGGAAACAGATTTATGTTACATTTAAATAAATAGAAGAACAGAAGATTACTCTGACGTCCAAATGCTCTGTGAATGTGATTAACTTATGTTGGAAGCTAAGTGTTTGATTTTTTAAAAATCATCTTTATTAAGGTTTATTTTACTTGCAATAAAATGTTTTATTTTAAGGATATCATTGATGAATTTAATTAAATGCAAACACCCTTGAGAGCACTACCTCAATCAAGGTATAGTATCTTTCCATCACCCTTGAAAGTTCCCTCGTGTGTCTTTTTTTCATGGGCCCAGCCGCTCCACGGTACGTGGGATCTTCCCGGACCGGGACATGAACCCATGTCCCCTGCATCAGCAAGCAGACTCTCAACCACTGCACCACCAGAGAAGCCCTCCCTCGTGTGTCTTAATCACCCTCACTTCTGGCTGGAGGCCACCACTGATTTACTTTCTATCACTATAGATTAGTTTTGCCTCTTCTATAATTTCATACAATTGGAATCATACAGTAGGACTCTTTTGTGTCTGGTTTCTTTTGCTTGGTTTGTTTCTGAGATGCATTTATGTTGTTGAATGTAACCAGTAGTTTGTTCTTTTTTTACTGTTGAGTGGTGTTCAGTTGTGTGTATAAACTGCAATCAGTTAATCCATCTATCTTCTGAGAGGCAGTTTCATTGTTTCCATTTTGGGGTTTTTATGATATTTACTTATAAATTTTTGTGTAGACATACATTTTTATTTCTGTCAGGTAAACAGAGTTATAGTTCTAGATGATATTAAGTATATGCTTAAATTTATAATAAATTGCCAAAATAATTTCCAAAGTGCTTGTACTATTTTACTAGCAAATATTGAACACTTTAATTGTTCCATAGGCTCATAAATATTTTACATGGCTACCTGTTTTAATTTTGTCATTCTAGTGGATGTGTGTTGCTATGTCACTGTGGATATAATTTGCATTTTTCTGAATGCTAGTGATGTTAAGCATTTATTCATATCTTCATTGATTATTTACATATATTCTTTTGTTAATTTTTTATTCATGTTACTATTTCACTTTTAAATTTAGTTATTTTTCTTATTATTGTGAGTTATTTGTATATCCTATATTATATACAATTTTTTTGTCATGTTGCAAATATTTTCCCCCAGTCAGTGACCTGATTTTTAAGTTTTAAAGGTGTCTTTGGAAGATCAGATGTTTTTAATATTGATAAGGTCCAACTTATCAATTTTTTCTTTTACAATTTGTGATTTTGGTGACTTATTAAAAAGAGATTAGCCTAGCCCAAGTTTGAAAAGATTTTCCCCTTTGTTCCTCTACAGAAGTATTGTAGTTTTATATTAATATTTATGTCCATAATCTATTTTGAGTTAATTTTTGTGATGGGTGAGATCATAATAAAGGCTTATTTTTTCCAAATAGGAGTCTAGTTTTCCAGAATTATTTTCATTACCTTAGAATCTTGATTAAAAATCAATTGACTAGAAATGTGTAGGTCTATTTCTGGGTTCTAGACTTTAACACTGATTTTGGAGTTCTCAACTTTAACACTGGTGTGTGATCATCATTATGCAACACTTCACTGCCTTAATTACTGTAGATTTAAAGTAAATTGTTAAATAGTGTTACTATTCCATCTTTTTTTCTTCTTTTTCAAAATTATTTCAGTTATCCCATGTTCTTTTTATTCTCATTTAAATTATAGAATAAATTAATCACTTTCAATTAACAAAGTCTGCTGAGATCTTGATTAGAATTCATTAAATTTATGTATCAATTTAGAAAGACATGAATGAAAGACTTGTGAACTTGAATGTTGGTAGCTTCAAATTAGACACAACCCAAATGCTTGTCAATAAACAAACCATACCATATCTATACAATGGAATACTATTCAGCAGTAATAGAAAGTGAGCTGCTGATGTAAATCATACTTATCTCTCTCATTTTATGCTGAACTAAAGAAGCCAGACAACAGAAAGTACCTGCTGGATTATTGCATCTACATAATGTTCAGGAATATAATAAAACTAATCATAATGATAGAAATCAGAGTATTCGTTGCCAGTTTTGGGGGAACCGAATGGAAAGAGGCACAGAAAAGTTTCTGGAGTGAGAGGCAAGTTTCTTGATCTGACTGAGGGTTACACAGGACTCTTCATCTGTCAGTATTCATTGAGGTGTGTACTTAAGGTTTGTGTACTTTTTTGTATGTAAAAAAGTCAATCTTTCCAATGACTTTCATGGCCCTACACAATCTAGCCTCATTTTATGCTTCACTCCCTAATACTTACCTGTATGTTTATTACATCCCAGACACACAGGCCTCTATGGTTTTTATTGAATGTTCAAGTGTGATCAGGCCTTAGAACGTTTTTTATTATTATTACTTTTTTACTTATTCTTTTTCTTTTTTTAAAGATATTCGCTTGGACTGCTCTCATGTCTCCTTCAGGTCTTTGCACAAATACCATCTTCTCAGTGATGACTTCCATAACAATACCATTTAAAATTGCTACCTCTCTCCTCCTTCATTCTTTCCTTCTTTTCTTCTTTATTTTCCTCCAAATCACTTATCAAAATCTGACATTTCATAAATTTTCTATATTTGTTTATATCCAACTAAGCCTCATGAAAGCAGGGACTTTTGTCTTTTTTCTTTTCTCCAGTGCCTAGAATAGTGCCTGATATATATTAGGATCTGATCCATCAATCCTCCCAAACTGGTATAACTGGATATACCAGGGATCCATTGATCCTCTCAAGTTCTTTTCTCTTTCTCTGAAATACTTCAAATATCTAGTTTTGAGCCTCTTTAGGGTACTGTAGGACACACAGATTTATTACTTGGCTGCAGCTTCCTTGTTATATGCTCTAAGATCCAGTGTTTTTTCCCAAGTTTTAATTCAGAAATTCTTTGTGTTTTATTTTCTAATTGTTTGAAAAGTACCATCCTCCTTTCATTTGTTGTTATTACTTTTTTTCTCCATTTATCATGAATTCACTGGAGTCTCAGATGAAACACATGATACCCATGTATGTTTGATCCATCATTTTACACTAAAAGTCTTTTTTAATCAGTTAGTAACCAGTCTGAGGCTAGTCCTTTACAATAATGAAGTCCAAGCAATACTCAGTATCACTTCCCTTTACTTTCCTTTCAGTTAGAAGAATGATTTTGGCATATGCTCAAACTAAAATATGTATGAAAGGAAGTTGTTATTTTGCATGACAATGTTTTGCAAAACTTAAACAATTTTATTTTGGAATAATCTAATCACAGTACTAAACTCTTTGTGTTCTCAATCCAGCAGAGTATTGACCTCTGATTTTTTTCACCTGGTCAGACGGCAGAGAATGAGCAGTCTGAATTTGGGATAAATCTATAGCTGTTGATGATTAAGGAATTCTTGGAGATAGAGGAAAACTGATGAAAAATTCTGACTATAATTATCATTGAATATCTTCATTTTGATCATACCCTGTTCTGATAAACGAAATGAAGTTTTGTTTTGTTTAGTGGCAAGAATTGAGTTTTTTTTGTTTTGAACACACAAAAGAATGGTAAAGTGGTCCATGAAATCTTAGACGGGAGAATATGTCTTGCAATAGAGATCTTTCAAGTGGGCCATTTACTGGCATAGAAGTTTATTAAGCAATGGGTCGGATTACTTTGATGGGTAAGTCTTCTGAGGAATAGGAGAGATCTCTAACCCCTGTCAAATCCTAGCATCTGAGAGATTTCTGCAAGTGCAGATTGGGCCATTAAAAAACTAGCATCTGAGAGATTTCTGCAAGTGCATGTTGGGCCATTGAAAAACATTATTTACAGGAAGTTATATGGGCTGTTTATATACCTGTTTTAGCTAATGCACCATTAATTTTGCCATCTTTGACCTCAAAATAAGTGGACTTGATTTCAAATCCTGGCTTTATCCTTTATGAGCTTGTGACTGCAGGCAGGATACATCAATATATAGTGTCTTAATTAACTGATGTGTAAAATCATGAGGTATTATTTCAAGGGTAAGTGGTAACTTTTTAAGCGATATGAGGCATGTAAAACAATTATTTGTCACAAAATAAATGTTTTATAAATTATAACATTATTATCATCATTATAATTTCAACAACTGCATCTCACTACATGGATGTAATTGTACTCATTTTATATTAGGTATCATTTATTTGCAGAGGAGAGGAGTTTTCCTCTATGCTCCATTTTTTTGGTCCAGGTCAGTGGCTGAAGAAAACTCATAGCTAATCTCTTCAAAAGGAACATGCCAGTTTCAAGTAGGTTATAGCTCTGGGATGTATCTATTTTTCTATACATTGTGATTTCTTTTCCTTTACTTTTCAGGTATCTTTAGGAAGCAAAAATCATGTTCATATTTCTAGTATGAGTGAGTTGACAGGAACAAAGCATTTAGCAAAATAGCATAAAAGGCAAGTTTGCAGCAGCCTAGAATAAGAAAGAGATCAATGCCCCAAAGCATTCTGTAATATATTCTGAGTGATAGAAAATATACTCCCTTTCTGCCAGCTCTGAGAAATCTTGGCACACATGTAAAACCAGCTATACAATGGCAAATGAGTAAGGAATTGTCAACTGTATTTGTACTCTGGGTAGTTCCCATTCACATGCCTGCAGTAGCCATCTCATAAGAGTGTCTTTTCAGAGCATCAGGGAACAAACATGGATAGACAATGCCCAAACCACACATCAAACTGTGGAAGTAAAGTCATCCTCTCTTTCATAGAATAAAGAAGTGGACTGATTAAAAAAGAAAGTTTCAGTATCCTATTCACCAATGCTAAATCCCTGCTTTTACAGAATAGAACTCTCTAAAAGTCTAGTCCCCAAATACTGAATTAAACACTCAAACACTCAGAATTAAAACAAAGAACAAGAAACAAACATAATCTTCAACATGCTCAAAATAGCACTAGCAGAGTATGTTTGCTTTAGTTCAACAAAAGGAGATCAGCATTTTATAACTTAAAAAAAATCATCACAGGGCTTCCCTGGTGGCACAGTGGTTGGGGGTCCATCTGCCGATGCAGGGGACGCGGGTTTGTGCCCCGGTCCAGGAGGATCCCACATGCCATGGAGCGGCTGGGCCCATGGGCCATGGCTGCTGGGCCTGCGTGTCTAGAGCCTGTGCTCCACAGTGGGAGAGGCTGCAGTGGTGGGAGGCCTGCGTACCGCAAAAAAAAAAAAAAAAAAAAAAAATCATCACAGAAACACAAAACTCCTAGAAATGCAAAGTTTTTTTAAAAAAATAATAGACTATTTTTAGCAGTTTTATGTTTATGGAATAACTGAGCAAAAAGGACAGAGTTTTTATTCTCTCCATAGTTTCATATTTTCCAGAATATCATCTAATGGAATTATATGGTATGTAACCTTTTCAGATTGGCTTCTTTCACTTAGCATTATGTATTTTTAACATTTCTCTATTATCTTTTCATTGCTTAAGAGCTGATTTCTTTTTATTTTTGAATAATATTTTGTCATATCAATGTACCACATTTTGTTTCTTCATTCACTTATTGGAAGACATGTTAATTGCCTCCGAAGTTTAGTAATTATAAATAAAGATTCTATAATATTCAGGTACAAATCTTTTGTGTGGAAATCAGCTTTCACCTTATTTGGTTAAATGCCAAGGAGCATGATTGCTGGATCTTATGGTAAGAGTATGTTTAACTTTATATGAAACTACCAAACTGTCTTCCAAAGTGGCTATGCTAGTTTGCATTCCCTTTAGCAGTGAATAAGAGTTCTGTTGCTCTGTATCCTCAGTAGCATTTGGCATTGTCTGTGTTTCGGATTTTGACCATTCTAAGAAGTGTATAGTAATGTCTCTTTGTTGTTTTAATTTGCTATTTCTAATAGCATATGATATTTATCATTTTTTCACATGCTTATTTCCTACCTGCATATCCTCTTTGGTGAGGTGTCTTTTCAGATTTTTGCCCTTTTCTAAATTGGGTTTTTGCTTTATTATTGTTAAGCTTTAAGATATCAGTTCTTGCTTACTCGGTCTATACAAGAGACCCAGAATAGAGAACATAATATTGAAGAAGATGAACAAAGACTTACAATAAAGCTAAAATAATCGACAGTGTAGTATTGCTTTGGCAAAAGTAGAAACAGACTACTTCTGTCATTGTCTTATAGTAGACTGTCAATTGAACAGATAAACCTACTGCAAAGCAAATGGCATATGGACCTCTGATAAGCATATAAAAAGCATATCATGGAAAGTTTCTCTCAGAGACAGGTAAAACTGGATAAGAAGCTGTAGAAGCTTCAGGAATTGCAAGTCTCAGCTGCAAGCACTCTATGCTGACCCTCTGGTGGGATATGAGAGCTGTAGAGGATTAGTTATCTCCATTATCCAAGGTCTCATCTAGATCTTGTGCATATTTTGTTATATTTAATTTAAATGGTGTTTTGGTTTTAATTTCAAATTCCAATTGTTCATTTCTTGTGTATAAGAAATAAGTTGACTTTTGTGTATTAATCTTGTATCTGGCAGCCTAACTATAATTGTTTATTAGTTATCAGTTTGTTGTTGTTGTTTTTAACTCTGTGATTTTCTATATAAATAATGATGTCATCTGAAAACAAAGATAGTTTTATTTTCCCCCTCCTAATCTGTTGACCTGTTATTTCATTTTCTTGTCTTATTACATTAATTAAGGCTTTCAGTACAATTTTGAATAAGAATGGTAGAGGGATCATCTTTACTTTGTTCCTAAACTTAGTGGTAAAGCATCTATTTTCTTACCATCAAGTATGATGTTAGCTGTAGATTTTTTGAAGGTGTGAGTTTTAGTAGATTGTATTTTTCAAGGAATTGGTCCATTAAATTATGTTATCAAATTTGGGAGCAAAGAGTTGTTCATAATATTCCTTTAATATTCTTTTAATGACCAGTTATCATCCTGTTAATGTCCATTTAGTATAGACATAATATAAATCTTACTAAAATGGAATTTCTAGCCTCTTCTTTCTCTGAGAAGATGAAGAACTTGGCTTTTTAAAAATTCATGTGTTGTGAGGCACCCAGAGTGTAGGTTATATTTTAAGCTGATGTCATTGGAAGAGGAAGTTGGTACAGGCATAGGCTTTGAGTTTTGAAGCATGTCAGTATTTTCTACATTCCAAATAAAGTTGAATAAAGAAGATTATGGAAGTAAACCCTAAAATTAAATACAAAGGTGAACAAATTAACTCTACATGAAATTAATGAACATAAACAAGTAAAATGCTTTTCTCAAGAAAATGTTGAATACTTTGTGTGAAATTATTGATGTATTAATGCAAACTAAAATCAAAAAGAATTTCAAAGTCATCCTGACCTTAACTTAGTAAGTTTTCTTTTGGATATAGTAAGCTTCTTGTATATTTATTTGCCATTTTTCATCAATTTTTGAAAGTTTTTAGTCACTAGCATTTCAAACATTTTCTGCCCTGTTTTCTCTTTTGTCTCCTCCTGGTACTAAGATGTATATTTAGAAAACTTGGTAATCCTCACAGTATTATAAGGTTCTGTTCATTTTCCTTCAACTTTATTTTCTTTATTCTGCTTGTGTAATTTCTATTGCTCTACTTTCAAATTCACAGATTTTCTTCTGCCATTTCCAACCTGCTCTGAGACCAATCAAGTGGATTTCTTACTTCAATAATTATTATTTTCAGTTGTAGGATTTCCATTTGTTTCTTATTTATAACATTTACTTCTCTGCTGAGATTCTTTATCTCATTTATTATGCAAATATTTTATGTCTTTCAAAATATCTATAACAATTCTTTTTAAAGTTTTTTTTGATAATTCCAACATCTAGTTCATTTCAGTGTCAGTTCCAGCCCCCCTCCCACCAACTTTATTGAGGTATAATTGACAAATAGAGTTGCATATATATGAGGTATACAACATGATGGTTTTATATCTATACATAATGAAATGATTGCCACAATCAAGCTAATTAACACACCCATCACTGCACATAGTTACCTTTTTTTTTGTGGTGAGAACACTAAAACCTACTCTCTTAAAAATTTGGAGTATATAATATTTAATGTAAAAATATATAACAGTGTTATTAACTATAGTCACCATGCTGTACATTAGATTCCCAGAAATTATTCATCTTATAACTACAAGTCTGTACTCTTTAACCATCATATTTCCCTTTCTTATTCCCCTAACTCCTGCCAACCACCATTGTACTTTCTGCCTCTTCAAGTTTTACTTTTTACTAAACTATTTTATTATCCTCACTTGCATTTTGATATGACGGTATGATTCATTCTATCTAATGGTGTATGAGTAGAAATGATGTGTGCTATTTCCATCAGGCCCTATAATAACCTCCCTTTTTAAAAAAATCTTCTGATTATTTTCTCAATTTATGGTTGAATGCATAGAACTCTGAAAACCTAGAGTTGAATATATCTACAGAGTGGATGGATTCTGAGGAGGATCCAAATAAAAGGCTTTTCACCAATCAGAAGAATCCATATATTTTTATTATGTGAATAAGAATTAAACTGTTATTGAGATAAGCCATAGATATTATGGGATTAATTTTTGAAGAGCTAGCATTACTCTGATACTGGAATTAATACACATATTATTTCCAGATAAAATATGTCAAAGTAAGTGAGAAAGTCAAGAAAGAGGAAGAAAGGGGAATCATAAAGGAGGGGTCCTTTTTAAGATAGACAACAAAGGACAGCAAAGTTGTGGGATGAGTTAAATGTATATATGCTTCTTGTTTTTTTCAAAATATTTATAACAATTAGAAATTGTTTTATGTATTTTTCTCCATTCAACCATGGCGAAATCTCCAAGGAGTCACAGAATTATTGTCACAAAAGAGAGTACGCAACACTTAGTTAAATAAATCACTAAATGTTAAGTTCCACTAAGTCATATTTATCTCTGTAATATTTCTTGAACCTATATTCTCTTTATATTCACTGACATTATTTTTTCAGCTTAGTCACTCAATACTTTTAGCCACAAATTCTGAATAGGGCTTCCACCTCCTACTTTTTCTTTCTCTCTAGTACCCATCTGCTTTTTTTTTTGCAGTACGCGGGCCTCTCACTGTTGGGCCCTCTCCCGTTGCAGAGCACAGACTCCAGACGTGCAGGTTCAGCGGCCGTGGCTCACGGGCCTAGCGGCTCCGTGGCATTTGGGACCTTCCTGGACCAGGGTGCGAACCCGTGTACCCTGCATCAGCAGGCGGACTCTCAACCACTGCGCTACCAGGGAAGCCCTACCCAACTGCTTTGAGAGTGATATTTCTAAAACTCAGTATGATTTTAGCTGCTCTCCTGCTTAACTTTTAATATGTCATCATTGGCCATAACCTCAAGTCTAAGTTCCATACTAGGTCATTAAGTGTTCTTTTTCTTCCCTATCCACTCATACTTCTCTTTGGAAACACATCTCATACTGTATGCTCTAGGCATAGTTAACTATTTTCAGATAACTGAATGTATCATGCTTTCTCACCACTGAAGCACACTTCACTTTTTTCTTTACTTTGCCCTTAAAGCGTCTCTTCGTTTTTCATTTGTGATATGAGGCACTTCTGACAAACATAGATCACAGAGCTTGAAAATGTAAGTTTCACCTATAAATAAAGGAATAGAGATCAAAAGGTATTAAGTTAGCCCAAATCATAAAGTTCGTTAGGGGAAGATCTATGAATATCCCAGATCTTCTGATTGCAAGCTTTATTCTCATTCTAGAATAAAAAAAACAAAACATAACAAAACAGCTTCGTATAAAATCTTCGGTTCTTTATAGTTGATTGTTGTGATTTTGTGCAAATATTTCTAAATTATTCTAAGTCTCAGATTTCTGTAAAATGGAATGCATATAACACCTATGTTACAAAGTTGTTGTGAAGGTTAGATGAAATAATTATACAAAAAATTTTGTTCTAACTTCAAGAGGCTAGAAATATGATAGCAGAAATACCTTTTACAAATCTTTATAAATTTCAAAAGATTTCAAAATTCTGACTTGATAGTTTTAAGAAGGAAGAATTTAAATATTATTTACTGAGGCCATGCCATATGTCCTAAAATAGATTGATTAAATTTAAGTATCACAACAGCACTTTGAGAAAACCATCATCATTTTCCCTGGGTAATGTAGCATCCAGAATCTCCCCATCTGCTTGGAATGTTGTCCAGAAATAAACCTCGTGGCTTCCAGACTCCTTGGGGCACTGCCTCAGCTGAACGGAGTTACTTCACCCAAGGTCACAAGCTCTTCACTGCTCATATCCAACTACTTACTTCACAAAGGTCACAAGCTCTTCACTGCTCATATCCAACTACTTCTCAGTTTGGGATTATAAAGAGCTATGCCTCTTAACCCAACTCCATATAACTCTGAAGCATCACCCTATCTTCAGAATCCACTGTAGGGTTAGTTGAGGTGTCTGTTGATATATTACAGCTTAATTTCTTTTTCTGCCCACTCCTGCTTCTTCCCTTTCCTTTCACACATATTGGTGCCAAGAACAGTCATGAATAAACCTCCTTCATGGTTATAGCTGTCTTGGAGTCTGCTTCTTTGTAACAGCCATGACTCAGATAAGAAAAGTGAAAACATCCTAGAAGATGCAAAATGCGTCACATATTCTCCAAAACCAAGCCTCCTAGTGGTATCCTTTTCTTCTACCCTTTCTGACAATAGTTCCATGGGGCTTCCCAGTCACTACTATAAAGTAACAAATTCTGAGTATATCATGTGATTCACCACTCAGAGAATTGTAGCTCTCTGAATTTAAACCTTTGCTTATGCTCTGTAATTTTTGACACATGCTCACTCCTTTTCTGTGCATCATTATTTGCAAGTATAAGGTTGGATGCTGTCCTAAACCCCAATTTTGGTCACAATCTATCAGAGAGCAGTATTTTTTTCTACTCTCTTAGGGCTAGGACAGAGTCTTTAAAGACAAAACTGGAAGATTTTCAGCTATATTCAAAGATAGCCTTATATGATACCTGTTTTGTTCCTAGGTATCATTTTTCTCCCATATTTTTTTGTCATTTTTTCTTTTTCTTTGTTCTCCCTCCTCCCCCTTGTTTCCACTCCTATGAGCATCTAATCAAATCAGTTTTGTTGACTTTTTAAAGTGTATCTATATCTCCTTTTGCTATAAAATCCTTTTGGTCATTTGCTGCACATTCCCACCCACACTGTCTAATATCTGGTAATGCATCTTCAATGCATGGCCAATAAATATAAATGGATGTACGTTTGAACAAGTTCTGTGGTGATAGAACATTACTCAAAAAAAAAATATTCTAAGGATCAGACTAAGTTAAATGCAGGTAAGAGTGTATCATTAGGGGTACAAAGTCATTTGCCCTGCTAGTATAGTATAATAAATGATAGAAAAATCATCCAGCCAGAGGTTCTCTTTATTCCCCATAAAACATTCTTAAATTGTCCTTCAACCAGAACTAATGTAAATAATAAAAAATGCAGTGGCAATGAAGTTGGCAACTGTATCTTAATGAATATGTACTGGGGCAAAAATATGCTTAATTGACAGCCCTGGAAACACAAGCACCATTGCTCTAGGAACAGATACAGCGTAAAATATTCTTTTACAAGATTCTCTTATTGCGTCCCTCTGGACAGGCTGGTTTTGACATATGAAAAGGCAATTAAATCTGTTTAACTTGTGCATGGCTGAGAACAAGGCATGTGCTGAGTCCCCATAAAGACAGGCATTAGGTTTGCTTTGTTTTCTCTTAGTTTTTAAAGCTTTTTAAAAAAATTCTTTCACAGCAATGGAATCTCTGAACTGAGGTATTGGTTTTTCTAAAGGTGTTACTCAACCAAAGAATGTTTCTCAGTTCTGCAAGAAAATTTAAAGTCCTCTTATTGACGGAATAAGTTAGAATATAAGGCAAGTGGTTTCACCCATTTAAATTGGCATAATAGTCTTAGCCTCAAAAATCACAACCACTCTATTTCTCCCCAAAGTTTCTGTGACAAGTCATCTGGTTTGTAGTCCAGACAGGCAGGTGGCTGCTAGAGTGCAAGTCAAATCTTCATTTCTCCAGGAGATGGAAACCAAGTCAAGGGAGTAGGTGTTAAATGGAAGAATTATTCAGCACACTGACCAGGAAGAGGATTTGGGAAGTTATTATGAAGGAATCATTGAAACTATCAGTTCAGTGCAGAGTGGTAGAAAAGGAAAGTAAGCAAGATAGTAGGTGATGTTAGTATCAAAAGAAAAAGGAATGACCAGTTATTATTCCTTTATATTGCCGTTGTTTATCCCCTCTATAGTAATCTCATAGATCTGTGATTCTGAGTTGCAGAAAAATAAAATTATTACCATGGGGCAGACAGGTAATATAATGTCTACTGCCAAAATGACTATAACCTATAAGGTTTTGAGAGGAACAAGACAGGTTTTCTTGACAGATGGGAGTCAATTAGAAAAATAGAATAATAATAATAGCTAAGATTATTTATTGTGTCCACACATTAGAAAATACCTTGGCACATGGAGTGGTAAAATATACTGATAAAATTAATCATACAACATCTAAAAAAGATCAACATTATAGGCCCATTTTGGAGATGAGAAAACAGGCTCAAAATGATTAAGTAGCTTAACAAAGTCACAGAGATAGTAATTTCCATCAGCAAATTTTGAGATTTATTTTTTTCAATGACTTATAAATCTTATACATAGAGAAAACTGAATAGATATAAATATAAAGAAATATGTATAGATATAGGTATATGTCTAACAGGACTATAATATAGCTATCAAGCCATTATTTTTGTTGCAAGAAGAACTTATGCTTTTTATTCCTTGGAAAAATGGCTGAGACATTAGAGGCAAAATGAATACCATATGATCTCACTTATATGTGGAACCAAAAAAAAAAGAAAGCTTTCAAAGACTCTTGGGTCTTGTCAAAAGAATCTAGGAGTCAGTTTAAAGAGATCTTACTAGAAAAAAATATAAGAAAATTTAAGTATTAAAAAAAACCTAATACAATGGATTCAAATGCATCAAATATGTTTAAATCCATGATTACATAACAATAACAATATGAAAAAAGAAAACTAATGTGTCACTTTGGGAGGATTCTAGTGAAATTGGTCATTTTTTTGAAAACTAGTCAATGAAATGAAAGAATTGATCATTTATTCTGCCTTTTCTATACAATCTCCTTCCCTGAACAGTCCATTAGCTGATGAGAGAAGTTTCTATTAAGAAGTTTTCCAGTTAATAAATTGATGGTGGAATAATAGAATTGGAATATCACCATTTTGCAATGCTTAATGAACTGAAAGATCTAGGCGTTGATCATCAACAATGTCTAACATTTCATAAAGAGAGATATCCAGGCATCATGAACCTTTTACTGGAGGGACACAAAGCTCTGTGAAAACCATCTTATCAAAAATTTTTGAACTTAAATGTGATCACACCTCTAGATTCAACTACCAGGAAATACTAATAACAGTAGAATCACCTACACTGTGGGGATACAATTAGCAAATCCCAGTCTTTCGGAAATTCTACAGGAAAAATGAGGTAATTTTTTTACTATAGAACTTACAAGGAAAAATAAGAGATTGATAAATATTAAAGCTAAAGGTTTAAAAAGGCTTAAAATTAATTGTAATATGTTGACCTCATTTGTACTTGAAACTATCCATGCCCATCTATCTGTACCCACACACTTGCTTACCCACGTGCATATGTGTGCATATGTATGTATTATATAACTATATCTATAAATATATTATCTCTATGTGTGTGTATATGTAGTAGAGTGATATATCACTTATTTATCTATCATCTCTCCATCTAGAGATTGAGAAAGGGAGAGAGGATACAGAGAGGACAAGAAGAAAAAAACAAAAAGTGTGGCATTTATGAGATAATTGGATTTGAAAAGGGGATTGACTATATAATGATATTCAGGGATTATTATTCCAGATTTTTAGGATGGGTAATGGTGTTTTGATTATGTTTAAAAGTCATTATCAAATAGATAGCTGATAGATAGCTGATAGATAGATAGATAGATAGATAGATAGATAGATAGATAGATAGATAGACTGGAGAATTCATGGATTAAATAATATGATATCTGGGAAGTGGGAGAGTAGATGGACTTTGTAGTTGTTCTTATCTGGGGTGATTTTGTCCCCCAGTGGATGTAAGGCACAGTCTGTAGGTATTTATGATTGTCATGACCAGGGGCCAGGGACTACTGGCATCTAGAGGCAGAGGCCAGGGATCCTACCGAACATGCTAAAAGGTACAGGATAGTCTGCCTCCCTCCCACACACACATAAAGTATTATTTGGTCTAAACTTTCAATACTACCAAGGTCAAGAAACCACTGATTTTAGATAAAAACTTTTGTTTACTTTTGTATATGCTTAAACTCTAACATAATAAAATGTAAAATAAATGGAAATAAAAGGAGGGGATTTGGGGAGGTTTAATTGTGTCCGATAATGATGATTGAGAAGATGTTCACATATGACCAATAGTTTACCCTACAGAAGAACTCAGTCACAGAAATGTGCCAGTTATGGAATCAATTTAAGATGATATACTAATCTAACTGTAAAAAAATGTTTTTATTCCTAGGAAAAGATTCAAATCCCCCAAAATATTTTTTAGGCTAGAGAATTTTGACTAAAATAGGAGAAGTAAGGGACCCTATGATAAGTAAACCTAATAAATGAAAATCTGAAATTTAAAATGAAATGTTTTAAGGAGTGATGATTCATTTAATAAAATATGTTTTTAAGAAGGATTCACTGTACAATTTCTTTAAATAAAGCTCTCTTCTGCATTAATTTGAATTGATTTACACATATTTGACTAAGATGCAAATTTTCTGGAACTTGCATAGAGTGTGAATAAAGTGTGACAAAAACACTAGGTTTATAATGTGCTCAGTTATGTGCTTAAAAAGTTCAATAAGAAAATGCTTGAACACCTTTAAGAAAATTCTCTAGTTAGAAGATGCTTTATAGTTGAGTCTGTAATACTTTTCATTTATTTATTTATTTATTTATTTATTATTTTGGCCATGCTGCAGCTTATAGGATCTCAGTTCCCTGACCAGGGATGGAACCTGGGCCACTGCAGTGAAAGCACTGAATCCTAACCACCAGACCACCAGGGAACTCCCGAGTCTATAATATTTTAAAATGCAAAATTTAGTCAATTAAATTTCTTCTAGGTTAATGCAAAGCTCAGGAAATAGAAGTAACCTAGAAAATTTATTGAGACAGGAGCAGTAAAAAAAAAAAAAAAATCAACATTTACTTATTTGCCAGTGTCTTAGGGGAGAAGAAGGTGGCATGATCCACATTTCTCTATTTTGGTCTGATAAAGAGTGATATGAATGAGAAAAAGGGTGGTTCCTACCTTTTTCCTAAAAGGAACTTTGCCATACTACTGTTTTTTAAGAGTTTTAATGGGTAGAGGGAGATCGCCATGCCAACACTGACTATTAGAATTGCTTTGGTTAGACTTTGCTGTAATAAAATACATAATTCAGCAAAATTAACCACAACCAAGTCTTAGGACAGTATCTTAGGATGCCATGCTATCAGTGAACTCAGTAAATGAAAGTTATTTATCCGTCTAACAAATATTTACTGAGCACTTCTATGTGTCAGGAACAGTTTGTCTTTTCACAACTTATAGTGAAAGAGAGGGAAAATAAATCATTAAAAAACACTAAATGTCAGATAGTGATAATTTTTCTTATGAATATTAAACTATTAAGACAAATAATCAGTAAAAGGAAATAGGAAGTCACTAAGGATGTTATTTATGATAGGTTGTTAAGGGAATGCCTATCTTAGGAATTGATATTTCAGTTATGAGAGGAAATAGCCATGGAAGGGACGAAGTTTCAGGCAGATGGCAAGAGTGAAGCCCTGAAGTAGCAGTTTCCTTGGTGTGCACTAAGAGAGGAAAGAGGCCTGTGTGGCCAGAGCGCCAGGAGATGGAAGTGGAAATAAAGAGGCTGAGAAATATCCAGGGTTTGAGGATTTATTCTAAGTGTTGTGGGAGCCCTTAAAGGTTTGAGAGCAGGAGAGCAGCATAATCTGATTTGGATTTAAAAGTTCATCTCCCTGTAGGGGATGTACTTTAATGAGGCAAGATTAAGAGCTCCATGCAGTAATCCAAGGAAGATAGGATGGTGCCCTGGATCAGTACGGTAGCAATGGTAGTATCAAGAAATGGTGATTCAGGATATATTTTGAAGGTTAATATATTAGTATTTGCTTATGGATTGAATAATATGGTAGGAAGAAAAGAATAAAGGAAGACTCTATGTTTTTTGGCCTGACTACCTGAGGGAATAGTGGAATTTGTTGAGGAAAACTGAGAAAGCCTTAAGATGGAGGAAAACAGTCTGTTTTGGAGCAGAAAAAGTGTGAGATGCCTATAGTTTATGACGTGGAAATGTGAGAAGGCAATGGGATATATGAGTATACAGTTCAAGATAACGATCCAGAGTAGAGATATAAACTTAGGAGTCTTCAGACTATAAATAGTATTTTTAAAAATGGGATTGGGGGCTTCGCTGGTGGCACAGTGGTTGGGAGTCCGCCTGCCGATGCAGGGGACGCGGGTTCGTGCCCCGGTCCGGGAAGATCCCACATGCCGCGGAGCGGCTGGGCCCGTGAGCCATGGCCACTGAGTCTGCGCGTGCGGAGCCTGTGCTCCGCAACGGGAGAGGCCACAACAGTGAGAGGCCCGTGTACCGTAAAAAATAAATAAATAAATAAAATGGGATTGGATGAGTTTACCTAGGTATATGAGTATAGATAGAAAAAAGAAGAGCTGACAAAACTGAAACATGATTAGAAGGTTGTCAGAGGAGCAGGAGATGCCAGTGATATTAAGAATATTTGCTCTTGAAGGAAAAATAAAGCCAGGAGTCTGTTGTGTCCTACAAGTCAAGTGATGAAAATATTTTAAAAAGGAAGAAACAATTCCATCACTTGCATCTGGTATTTCCAGGTGAGATGAGGTGAGACCATCAGATTAAGGATTATGGAAGACATTGGTCATCAACACAAAGTAGTTTTAATGGAGTTATGGAATCACCTCCATTTGGATTGAACTGAATTGGTTTCAAGAAAAAAAAAAAAAGTGCAGTAGAAAGAGAGAAAAAGAATGGGTATTCCTTTCTCCAGCAAATTTTTTTGTGGCATGCTGCATATGCTAAATAAATAGAGTTAAACCAATGTATAAAATACAAAATATAAAATATAGAACATTTTATGAGTTTATATAAAAGGAATTCTTTTAAAAAATAAAGTGAGGAATCTTAAGAAATAGGTGAATATCAAAATTGCTTTTTATTTCCTTGATTATGCTATCATTCAGAAAGATAAGTGTTTTATGAATACAACTGTTAGTATAATTGTTATTGGGCTAGGTGTCAAGTTTTCCTATAGCTTTGGAAGAATTCTGTAGGGAAACTAACAAAGGTAACTTCAGTCAGTGCAACTTCACTTAGACTATTTGCCATTGGCGCGCCTATCACAAAGAGGTGCTATATTGTTATTTTACTCTTGCCAGGATAAAATAAAGTGTAAATTAAAATATACCTCATCTTTAGAACTTACTCTGAAAACAGTACTAATTTTGTTTGTTACTCCTTACTTCAGTCCAAAATAGGTCAAAAATACACATAGGTGTTAGAACAAATGATTCTAAGAGGGCAGCCTGCCTTGGGAAAGAAGATTTCAATGACAAAGCCCTAAGGCAGGATACCAAATGACTTTAAGATGTTGATATCTTCCTTCAACACTTTAAAGGACTGGACTTCAAGGAAGAAGTGAAGACATTTTATCAGTACTTTTATTTTATTACAGAGCTAGATACTATGCAGGCATGTGTGTGGACCTGAGTGACCCAATGTGTGATATTTTCCAGATTCTCTATTCTCCAGATAACTCTATTACACAGTTAATTGATAAACAGCTAAAAAGAAGCCCTGAAGCAGTTGCTCAATGGAGAGTCATGTTACCTCATTTCCTAACACTGTTGCCTGCCTTTGCCACCCCTGGATGAAGGTCAGTTTCTGGCTTGGCTTCTTTCTGCCCCAACGCAATGAGACCTTTAGCAATGAAAGAGTCCAGGCCAAACATAAACATCCCTGAAGAGACTCCGGCTTCTCCCACCATCCTGGCCTTAGATAAAGGATCATACTGTAGAACATGGGGCCCGACTTCCCTAGTAGCTTTCTGGGATGTCTAGTTGATATTACCTGGAGTTAATATACGTGTGGTCAATTGTGGGCCACTGAGAAACAGGAGACAAAATCAAGAAGCCTGAAGATAAATCCTTCTCCTTTCTTTCCCTTGGCAACTTTTGCAAAGCCCCAAGGCTCCCATCAAGCTCTCCTACATGTTCCATATGACCATATCACAGGTAGCTTGGAAATGCATACCTTTATTTGATTTATCTTCTTCCCTCCCTTACCCTTGCTGCCCTGGGATTGCACCTCCTAATAAAGTCTTAGCCTGTAACATAATATCAGATTCTATTTAGTAAGAAATCTGTATTAATACAGAGGCCTTGACAGAGAGGTGAAAATTGGTTTGGCCACACTTGAACAAATGTAAACATTATTTTATTAGGGTAAATTCTTCTCATTGTCAAAGATTTAAAAAATGGAGTAAGGACATTTCATATTATTTTTATTTAAGAAAATATTTATCGGAAGGACCTAGAGATTATCATACTAAGTGAAGTAAGCCAGAGAGAGAAAGATAAATATCATGATATCACTTATACGTGGAGTCTAAAAAAAAGTGATACAAGTGAAATTGTATTGGAAACAGAAATAGACCCACAGACGTAGAAAACAAACTATGGTTACCAAAGGGGAAAGTGGGGGGGGGTGAAAAATTAAGAGTTTGGGATTAACATGTACACACTACTATATATAAAATAGATAAGCAGCAAGAACCTATGCACAGGGAACTCTGTTCAATATTCTGTAATAATCTAAATGGGAAAACAATCTGAAAAAAATATATATATATATAACTGAATCACTTTGCTGTATACCTGAAACTAACACAACACTGTAAATCAAATATACTTCAAAGGTTTATGGAGAGGATAATCCACTTTCTTGGGGAAATCACATATTGATGGGACCATTTGGTAGGGTGAGGAGTTATGACTACAATAACATAAAAATTCTAGATGATGGGAAGGGGCAGTGAAATCACACATCTTCCCCCAACTCTACAAAACTGTGTAATAAGTAGTGATAGGGTGACAGTAAGGGGCATTTGAACATGCACAGGGGGCAGCTGTCAACCTTAGAAGACACACAGTCTCTGCCTCTAACATAGAGGCAGAGCCATTGACTTCAGTAAAAGGGTCTGGAGGTGGGTGATTGATCTGAATTCATTATGATCTCTTCCTATAGATTTAAAGGTTATTCAACAGTAGTAGGTAGTAAGTTGGAGAGTCAACCAGAAAGTAGACTGCGTTGGTGAACTTCTGCTTGGCCTTCCAGATCTACTCTTTAGCTTTCTCTGACCTGCTCTGTGCCACAGGAGACATATCTGTAAGAACTACCTGGATGACCTTCTTTGCTCTCTTTCTGGATTCTAGTTCTACTTAGCCACTCCAAAACACTGACTGGAGACTAAAGGAAGGGAGAGGAGTGAGTAAACCCACTCCCTGTGGACACACTGTGAGTAGGCTGAATCCTTTGGTGAAAGTCACACAGACCTCTCCTCACATCTCTCTCTCCAAGTTCTGGTAAGCTTACCTTCTTGGTGCCCCACTGTTATATCACCAGGGTACTGCACTAGTCCTACTTTGTGGTTATGACCACTACTTTTGTAAATACTGCATCTTTATTAAGTCCTTCACAAATTACTTATTTTGAGTGTGCCATCTATCTTCTGGGACACTGACTGATACACAAAATTATGAGAGAAGATACTGGCCTCTTCTTTACAATGTGCATTTTCTCTCCCTCTGTTACTTTTGCAAAACTTACACCAAAGTAGAAGAGTTGCTTTTCCCAATAAACTATTTAGCAAACCTTATTTTTTCTCCCTACATATAAAATGGGTTACTAATGACAGTCAGCAGCAGAAAGATATTGCTCCTCCCATCAAGAATGTTGGGTGTGGCAGTCCAGAAGATGATTCAGAAATGCCCTCCAAAAGAAGTATATAAGTACTCTATTTTTATAAAATTTAAGTATTCTAATTTCATTAAACAAGAAATTAGCTAAAACTAGGAACAATTTACATAGTTTAAGTTGTATTATAAAGTGGAAGTACATTCACTGAAAGCAATAATATGGGTTTGCCTGAATCTAACCAAGTCATTGCTCCTATTACAATTTCACTCAGGTTCCTTGGAGGGGGCACTTGTCTACATCAAGGACCATAAGCAAGAGAGCTGCAACAGTGCCCTGGACATGAACAGGAATTTAGTAAACAATCAGAACTAACTAAAGAATAGGGTATGCATTTGTGGGTGATGTGAGGTATGACTAGAGTTAGATAATAATCTAGAGAATTAGCCAGAAGTTGATCATGAAACACTGTATTATCCATAGTAAGGACTTTATGTTTCAGACAATGGGAAGCCACTGAAAGATTTTAGTCAGAAGAAAGTGGCATTACCTTGCTTGTTAAGCTATGCCAGATCTAATTCCTGGGACTGCACAATGAAGGACCACCACCAAATATATACATTTATTAATTTTTTCTTTCACCAACTGGTCTTCATTTTCTGCATCAAATTTGCATCTATGTATGGGCAGAGAATTTGATATGCAGGGTCCACATATTTCGATTCAGCAAGATTTTGGAAGTTGATTTAAAAAATGCAACAGCATCTTCCTTGTTAATGAAAAAGTCAGGTAAGAAAGTGTCTTTTTAATGAAAACAATAAAAGATGTCACATGCAAAGTTTGCATTAATTTTGATGATAAAAGATAAGACTTGAAAGAAATGTCTTCCATGTTAGAAGATTAACAACTTTTATCTCAAATTCGTGATTGAGCAGAAAGGCTCTGGAGCCAGGCTTTCTGGATTCACACTTGGCTCTGCCCCTTACTGTCTGTGTATTTGTGGGCCAGTTATTGATCCTCTTAGGGTCTTAGTCTTCAATTCAGATAAGAAAGGATAATAATATAACTATATTATAATAGGTGGGGATAACATGAATTAATACATATACAATACTTGGCACAATGCCCAGAAGCAGTTTAACAAATATTAGTAAAGACTAATGAGTAGAACTTCCTCCTCTTGACCTTGGTCACATGTTTTTTTCTTCTTCTGCCTTTATGGATACTCATTTAGTGGAGATGAAAATCAGAAGAATTTGAAGAGATGTGAAGACCATACCCTGAGGTACAAACATACTCAAGGTTATTATTGTTAATGTCTTACTATTGCAGGATTAAGAGGATTCTCATGATTTAAATTTTAAAAAACATAAAAACTGGCTGGGGGGGGGGCATGGCTAAAAGGACCTCATGTCTTAGGTCAGCCTTAGAACTAATGGAGAACAAGGATCTTCAGGTTTCTTCCTAAATTGTCATCTCAGATTCCTAGAAGAGTTTCCAGGACAGAGCTGTGTAGAGAAACAATATTGTGTATTTTTACGGAATATGCCTTATGTTGTATTTCTTGGAAAACTGACTGTGGCATAACTGTTAAAATAAGGTGAGGAACTGGTCAGAATGGCCATCATTAAAAAATCTACAAACAATAATTGCTGGAGAGGGTGTGGAGAAAAGGGAACCTTCTTGCACTGTTCGTGGGAATGTAAATTGATACAGCACTATGGAGAACAGTATGGAGGTTCCTTAAAAAACTAAAAATAGAACTACCATATGACCCAGCAATCCCACTACTGGGCATATACACTGAGAAAACCATAACTCAAAAAGCATCATGTACCACAATGTTCATTGCAGCTCTATTTACAATAGCCAGGACATGGAAGCAACCTAAGTGTCCATCAACAGACGAATGGATAAAGAAGATGTGGCACATATATACAATGGAATATTACTCAGTCATAAAAAGAAACGAAATTGAGGTATTTGTAGTGAGGTGGATGGACTTAGAGTCTGTCATACAGAGTGAAGTAAGTGAGAAAGAGAAAAACAAATACTGTATGCAAACACATATATATGGAATCTAAAAAAAAAAAAAATGGGCATGAATAACCTAGGGGCAAGGAATAAAGTCGTAGACCTACTAGAGAATGGACTTGAGGACACGGGGAGGGGGAAGAGTAAGCTGGGACAAAGTGCAAGAGTAGCATGGACATATATACACTACCAAATGTAAAATAGATAGCTAGTGAGAAGCAGCCGCATAGCACAGGTAGATCAGCTAGGTGCTTTGTGACCACCTAGAGGGTTGGGAAAGGGAGGGTGGGAGGGAGGAAGATGCAAGAGGGAAGAAATATGGGGATATAGGTATATGTATAACTGATTCACTTTGTTATAAAGCAGAAACTAACACACCATTGTAAAGCAATTATACTCCAATAAAGATGTTAAAAAAAAAAAAAAGGTGAGGAATCTCAGTACAAACTATTAGTTCTTTGTGAGTAAACATAATGTTCCCGGGGCGTTGCTGGTGGTCTTCTCCTCATGTCCCTCACATTCCTTATTAGAGAAGCTGAGATTTCTAAGTACCTGGGACCTTTTCCTGAAACTTCTAATATTTACTCTAGGAAAGGGCAGGTTCTCTCAGCATGCCACAATCTGAACACAAAAGATTGTTATTTTATCTTCTGGGCAGAGAGAATGAATAACGAGAAGGTGACTGTGGGGTGTACCAGGCTGGTCTATGAAGAGATGAAAATGTTTCTCTCAAGAGGTTCCAGAGCTTCACTTGAGTTCTCCCACCCGAAGGGGAAAATGCCAATAAATTTAAACCTTCATTAAAGTAGCATAAGATTTTTGTGATGATCTCATTATTCAGTATAGATGGAACAAAAAAGAAAACCAATAATCCTGAGAGGAGCAATATCTTTAGTTGTACTGAAAGGTGAGCTGTGTGTCATTAAATATCAATAGATACAGCTGAGAAGATAAAAATAGATTTACCTTTACATTAGCAGAGCAGAGACTAAAAAACACTAATGAAAAAGAGCTGCCTGCTCCAGCCAGTGACTGCACAATGCCATACAAAGTCCAGAGCCAGACAAGCTGCCTTGACAAAATCGCTGACACTGTTAGGCTTGCCAGTGGAGTCTTTTCTTTACATCTAACCTTTAACAGTATGAAAGCATTTACATTCTGTCCTCCCTAAGTTACTCTCTCCACACTGTCTCCTCACAATGTGAGCTGTCTCTTTTAGTTTTCTTTCATTTAACTTAAGATATATATATGAGCATTGCCAAGGGAGATATTTTCCAGTTATTATTTTCCTGAGCAAAGAGGAATTCTCTGGGTCAAGGAAAGTAGTTTCATACAGTAGAGTCCACCAGTTAAATGTCATGCTTCAGTTCTCAGATGTCAGCTTTCCAGGAACTTGTCATTCTCAGCTATCCTTCTTCCCTCATACCTTTTTCTTTTTCCTCCCTGGTCTCTGTGTTTCTCTCACTTTCCCTTCCTCCTCACCTCCCTTCCCAAGAAGAAAGACTGGAGTCTGATATTTTTCCGTGACTCTGTAAGCAGTGTGGGGCACATGTTGCACGCTACATACATGTGAACAGATGGTCAGGTCGACAGAACATATTGACCCATGATTTACTGACATAAAAGAAAAGACAAAAATAAAATCATGAGGTTGAGGCACAAGATATTGGCTTTGTCTACCAAAGTAAATATTTCTTACAATAGCATAGTGAATCTTTAACTAAACACCAGAGGTTTTAAAATATTACAAAGATTTCCTAAACTCTTTGTGTGGTATTCTTGCTATAATTTACACAGCATATGCGTTTGTGCATTCAACTAAGTGTAGATGCCTACCTTGGATAAAAGAACATGGAACTTTGGTGGGGTGGTAGATGGAGAGAAAAAGTGATGACTTGATGTCCCATTTATATAAGTAAACCTGAGAAGAATATACAGAATAAAAACTCTTCTCCATTCCACTCCCCAAACTAGAAAAGTTGAATAATTTAAAGATTAAGTACAAATGCACTTAGATTAGAGAAATATTTTAGGGGTCAAAAATCTTTATCTGTGATTATTATCTTAGGTCCAGTTACTTAGAAATAGGGTCTGTGGCAGAAACCCTTGTGCAAGTGACTCATTGAAGGAAAAACCTGAGTGATAAGGCAGGGGAAGAAGCTATGCAGAAATGTGCATTTCTGGAGAAATGCAACCCAGGACTGACCTTACTGGGAGTTCTGGCACATGAATTACACCAGACAAAGGTCCTGGGTTGTTATGTTATGTTCTCCATAAGTCAGCCATGGGCTACTGGTGGCCCTTGGGAGGGACTGGGGCAAATCTTCCAGGAACCTCCCTTTAAGGTAGTTCCCATTAGCCAAGGATGAGCCTCCAGGGAAGAGTGCAGGTTTGAACCATTAGTAACCACCACTGAAAAAGCTGAGGCATGAACCAGACCTGCAAAGGTGATCTGGGTGGGCATCAAGAGCATTTGCTTTAGGAACATTTTCCAATTCAGTTTAACCCAACAATTACTGGACATTTGATACGTTCAAGAAATAAGCATAGTGATTCAGAGATTAATAAAAATATATAATTTCTAGCTTCAAGGAGATCCTAGTCTAGTAAATGAGACAATAGGTACTCAAGTATCCAACTATGAACCGGATTTTCTCCAGATCTTATTTGTTAGTAGGTGAAATAGGTCAAATTAACATTAAGAGTCAAAATTGCTGTGGCTTATGTGGTCTCTCCATAGTCTGATCTAGGTCTGTTCTGAATGGTGTCAAGGGGTGAGTCACAAAGATGTGAGATTCACTTTTCTTGCCTATCCTTGCTTGAAAGGGTATTTCATCAAATCTCATGGCTTTGAAACCCATCTGATGACTCCCATATCTATATTTCAATTTGAACATCTCTCTTTAACTCTAGAGTCAAATATCCAACTGCCTATTCTATATCTCCTTCTTGGATATCTAATAGGTACCTAAAACTTGACAAGTCCAAAGCAAAACCCATCATAGATTCATCCTTAATTACTCTCTTTTTGTAATACTTGCATCAGCAAACTATGTCCACTCAACCTCTGATATATTTAGAATCAGGGCACTTCTTTCACTTCCAAGGCTATCATCTTGGTCTAAGTGATGTCAGAGATCAGCCTTTTCCTGGATTATGGCTAGACTACTAAATGGTTCCTAACTTATTGGTCTGAACCCACCTCTTCCTGACCTGGCTCCCCCACCCCCAACCCCACATATAGTTCCTTGTCACCACAGCAGCCAAAACATAAACCATATCATATCAGTCCTCTACTTTCACCATTTCACTTGAAGGAAAAACCAGTGTCTTACAGTAGCATATACAACACTCTATGACTCGGTACAATTAGAATATCTGCCAGAATGGGCTATAAAGAATTCTTTGAAAAGTATTCTTTGGAATTTTTTTTGTAAGTTAGTCCCTAAGTCATTCTGCAAGTTGCAGCTCAGAAAATGAACAAGTGCTAGAGTAGAAACCTGGCAATTATGGGCCTATGGACTTGTATTTAAAATTATGGGAGTGATTATGATTACCTTTGTAGAAAAATAAGGCAGAAGACAAGAGGTTTGGCACAGAACTCTGAGAAGCTTCAACTTTTCATGGTCATGTGAAGGTTGGAAGGACTAGCTTGGGAGACAGAGAGTAGATGCTAGGGACCAAGGAAAGTAGTCAAGAAGAGTGTAATGTCAGGAAAGCTATGGGTTATATAGAAAAATGGGACATATTCTCTAATCTCAAGAAGCTAGTATTCGACTCTTATCTGTGAACTAATTCAATGACTGAATTTCTTATTTTTTACGCTGGTTGTATTCTATAATAATTGACATTTTAAATATAGTAATAAAAGCTAGACTATTAGTTCTCCATATGTTCTGTGGTAATTACAAGGTCAAGTATTTGCATTAAAAATAATAACGTTACACATTGAATGTCTTATCACATTGGACATCTATCTCAGCAGTTTTTACTTCCAGGCTTTTTCATGGTCATTTCTGTGAGAAATGCTTTGAACATGCTTAATTATTTGGCATTTATGCCTATTTGCAAATAATTTTGATAGTCTTAGCATTCTTACATTTTCTATTTAGGGAGAAAAAATGATCACAATGGTTAACCTATATAACTTCTGATTTCTTGACCATTGAATTACAGATTTTTACAGTTTTCACAATGTAAGAAATCTTAGGAAATTTTCTATATACTTTAAGGTATAAATGAATGAACACTGGAATTTGACTAAGATCTTTAAAATACAGTTAATTTTATATATCTCACATAGTTGTAATGAAAATTAAAAGAGAATGTATTACAGTATATTTGGTAAAGGATAAAATATTGTATAAGTATAAATTATCCATTCCTCAAATAGATATTGTAATGCATGTTACGTAGAGCACCCTCTGATGAGCAAAGGGGTATCCAAGGATAAATAGGACTACATTTCTTTCCTCAAGATGTTTTCATTCTAGTATTGGAAGACCAGAGTAACTTTAACATAAGTAGGAACACACTAAATTCAAAACTCAGATGGCAAACTCCTTAAAGATGGGGACCTCTTCATGTACACTATGATTTCCTCAGTGCTCAGAAATGGTACTTGCTATATAGAATGCATTCAATGCTTATTGAATAAATTGATGAATATAAATAAATAATAGAGGACTCAAAAGAAATAATAGATGCAAGCAGGTTGTAATAAAGCCATATTCAAATGTAAATAAAAGACAGTATTATGAATTTTCAAAGGAAAGAAAAATCACTCCTGAATAAGGAGAAATAATTAAGCTCCATGGAGAAATGGCATTTGACTAGACTTTATAGACTGGGGAAAATTTGAAACTATGCGTTTGAAAAGGTAGTCATGCTGTGGCAAAAAGGTAATTTGATTAAAAGTTAAGGCATTTAAAATTAGTCATATTGTATAATTAGAAAAATAACATTGACTAAGTATTGACTAAATAGGAGCTCTCACTCCCACTGGAAAACCTATTAAGAAAAAGGCCGTAAACTATGGAGAAATGTTTGCTATTTGTCATCGTGTAAATAACTATCACATTGACTGAAATGTTTAAAGACCTAAATATTTTTCCACAGTTGCAGCCACCCGGTGAGTTGCTAACAGTTAGACAAAGGCAACCTTAAGGAAACATATTTATCACTACACCCCATGCAGTTCTAGCCATAAAGAGTTCAACTCCAAAATGGATATTCCCCTTGAGCTGTAAAATTTTGTTTCAGAAAAAAACTCCCTAGGGGAATTAAACTTCCCTTTTTAAAAACTGATTTGAGTTTTACAGTTATTCAATTATGCTGTGGTTCAATAAACTTTTATTAAACCTATGTGTACCTAACACAAGTCCAGGCACTGTGGGGATAAACAAGATAAGTTTTTATATTATTCTAACAGACACTTAAAATATAAACATTGCATCTACACTTGATGACAGAGAAACTCAGAGGGACAGTTTCTAATTATTTATACAGAAGATATGAAAATTTTCTTTATTACATCCATTTTGACTCCAGTGCTAGAAATATACATAAGTGGCAATTAAACACAAAATTATGACCTGCATCACAATCCATTTACTTTAAAGATAAATGAGGTAGGAGGTATAATTGTACTATACTCAGATCTAGCAATAATCTTCATTGCTTTTCCAGGTTTCGCCAAGAAAACTTCTTATAAACTTTTATTTAACGCATAAGCTTATTGTAGAAAAAGTGAAAACTACAGATGACTATAAATCATAAGATAAATTACCACGGGTCCAATTTCACAAAAACAACACTGTTACTATCTCGTTAGATTTTCTCTTAGTTAAGTTTAGCATTTAACTTATTTGAAAGATGGAAATAAGAAAATATACTAGCTTTGTTTTCAATATTTCTTTTTTGCATGGTATAAAGATAAAGCCCTTCCTCACAAGCTCTAGTTCATCTTCAGAAGTCACACCCCTCCACCCCCCACCTTTATAGACGGTTATAGCATTCCTGCTTTTTCCCTGGATTTACCCATCTCTCTCTCCTTCTCATTTTCTGGTCAGGGAACTAAGATCCCACATGCTGTGCAGCGTGGCCTCCCCCAAAAATAAAAGGCTTCTGACATAAAAAAATATTCCTATCAGGCTTGACGTTCCAAGGGCTTAGAGATTATCTCCTAGAAGCAAAGTTTACATTCTTTACTATACAATATCTCATTCTACTCTGTGATTGATTCTTCTCTTCCATATGTTATGACCCAGAAAAATTACTCATCTATAATTGTGAAAACTAGTTATCTAGCCAATGTGCAACATGTCTGGTGATAGTAAACTACCTCTAAGGTAGATCCATTTCATTTTTGGGAAAATGTATTATTATTTATATTGAGACTTCATCTAACATATGATGCACATTCTTTTATTAATATCTACCACAGAACTTTGCATGTAATGATTGTTAATTAAAATTATGCTAAGTGAATAAGAGCACATATTATATTTTTGCTGTACCATGAACCAAAGTAGAATTTCACATATGACAGCAACTAGACATACATAACAACAGGTGAGATAAAAAGAGATGGCCACTGAAATCAGCAAATGAGGAATGCAAGAGCTTCTCTTATTAAGAAGAGAGAGAGAAATCTTCACAGAAGTAGCATATTTTCCTGGTAGGTGCATATCACAGCTTATATGAACAGCATACTATAAAACGTGTTCCATTGATAGAAAAGTAATAAATCCAGAGTAAGTCAAGCAAAATAAGATTGTGTGATCTCATGATGTCTTCAAGGCAGAGAAGGATATATGATGGATAGCTGACCTTTCAAATATAAGGTAAAGGGAATGTACTTCTTCTTATTGATATTTTGGTCTATGATTAAGCTTACTGAATTTTTTTTTTTCTCTGTAAACCCAATACATAGAGGATAAAATTGAGATTGTAAAAACCATCTTTAGCTTATCTAATATATTCACCTCTAACCACAGGCCGGTTGAAAAGCTATATTTTGAGCATTGAGATGGTAAGCTTGTCATCAGGCTGCCACAATGCACTTCATTCTCCATATTAGTTCACTTAGTAGATTCAATACTGAAGCTAAGCAGTACATCTACAAAATACTTGCAGAAAGTTACCAATATTAAACTGATTCCTTGTTTTTGAGTTTTCCTCATTTCCATTGTCTTTCAGAAGTTAATTTTTCTCCAAACTTTTAATGTCCTGGAATCTTAGGAATTTTCATGTTTCATGTTTCATGTCATTTGAGTGAGAGGGTAATTTGGAGCTCAGGCTAAATCAAATCTAAGTGATGATCGTGTATATCCCACAATTATGTCATCCCCTTATACAGCTAAAGAATTATAAAACTACCTGTCCCATGTAAGAGACATACAAATTAGATGGATTATAATCAAGGCAAATTTCATGTAGGTTAGACATGGATGGTTATATTTAT
Organism: Aethalodelphis obliquidens; assembly: GCF_003676395.1. Lineage (NCBI taxonomy): Eukaryota > Metazoa > Chordata > Mammalia > Artiodactyla > Delphinidae > Aethalodelphis > Aethalodelphis obliquidens. The sequence goes on along the minus strand of NW_020837957.1, from coordinate 10,639,462 downwards.
CTGCTTTAACAACCTATGATTTTTAATCATTAATCAATTTAATAGACTATGATCTATTTTATTATTTTTTGTGGCCTCTGTACATAGCTTTAGAGATTAGGTATGATTAAATAAATGGATCATATCTTATGTTACAGATTGACTAAACTAGTTTGTCAGTGCTCTGGATCTCAAAATAAAGCAGGGGTTTAAATTATTTAGTGATTTTGATCCATGTGTATTGACTAAACATAGCTTATGGTCATGACAGGGAAGAACAGTTAATACAATAATGAATTGCATTTAAAAATATGTATTCATTTATTTTTAAAAAATCAAAGATATTTATGTACTTTTTTCATTTTTTTACTGTGGTAAAAAATATATAACAAAGTATACAAGCTTAACTCTTTTTAAGGGTATAGTTCAGTAGTATTAAGTACATTCATGTTGTCGTACAACCTCACCACACTTGATCTCCAGAACTCTTCATTTTTCACCACTGAAACTCGATACCCATTAAAAATTAACTCCCCATTCTCCTCTCCCCCCAGTCCGTGGCAACCACCATTCTACTCTCTGTCTGTATGATTCTGACTATTCTAGCTACTTCATATAAGTGGAATCATACAGTATTTGTCTTTTTAGGGCTGGCTTATCTCACTTAGCATAATGTTCCTCAAGATTCATTCATGTTGTAACATATGTTAGAATTTCCTTCACTTTTTTAAAAGTCTGCATAATATTCCTTTGCTTGTATATACCACATTTTACTTACCCATTCTTATGTGGATGGACACTTGTGTTGCTTTCACATTTTATCTATTGTGAAAGATGCTGCTATGAACTTGGGTATATAAATATGTCTTCAAGATTCTGCTTTGAATCTTTTGGATATGTATCCAGAAATGTAATTGCTGGGACATATGGTAATCCTTTTATAATTTTTTGAGAATCACCATACTGTTTTCCACAGTGGCTGTGCCAGTTTACATTCCTACCAGCAGTGCACAAGGGTTCTAATTTCTCCATATCCTCACCAAAACTTGTTATTTTCACTTTCTGTTAGTAGTCATCCTAACAGGTGTGTTGCAGTTCATGTAGGCAGTTTAAAAAAAAATTTTTGCATATGATGTAAAAACAACTCTTTCTTTACTCAACTTCCCCAAATTTCACTTCCTAGAAGAAATTTCTGTCAATATTTATCAAAAAATTTTTTGAATTTTTGCAGTCATGATTTTTCAGTTAGATATCTTTGCTTCCTACAATGAAATAGGAGGATTTGTTTTTTTCCCTATTACAGACACACACACACACACACACACACACACACACACACACTATATCTTTACTCTTTTTCCAATTAAGTTTATATCCTCAATTTTGTTTACAGCAATAGGCAAAGTTTACATTATTAATACTATGTAAATATTTTCACAGCTGAGTCAGGTAACAGACTAGGATTTTACGTGGCCCTCCCTATCCTCAGGTTCTGCACCTGCAGATATAGAGGGTTGACTAAGAGACTTGAGCATCCATGGATTTTAGTTTGTGCTAAAACTAAACCAGTCCCCTGTGGACTTGGAGGGACCACTGTATTTTATTTCTCATGCAAACTTTTGATTTCCTTGGAATTAATAACGGCCATTTTTGTTTTTTTAATTTCATAAGAATTTGTTCTAATTCATTCTCAAACTCTTGCAGAAACATAAATCTCTAAGAAAAATTTGCTGAGTGCCTGCTAGATTGCTAGGGACTGCTCTGAGAATCTGCGATATAACAGATATAACAGTATCCCATAGAAAGCTCCCTGACCATTTGGAGCTTACTTTCTGGCTGGTGAGACAGATAATAAACAATATTATAATAAATAAATGTACTACCAATAATGTTAGAAGGGCTGGAAGCTATGGGGGAAAAAAAAGTAAGTATAGTGGGTAGAATGCAGTTTTCATCATTAACAGGGAGTTGGGACAGACCTCCTTGGAAAGGCAACTTTTGAGAAGACATTAAAGGAGTACGGGCTTGGAAGTAGTGTAGTAAGGAAGCATGCCTGGCATGTTGGAGAGACGTATGTAGCAAGAACTGAGGGAGTGAGGAGATGAGAGGTAGGAGATGAAGTTAGGAAATGGGGCCCACTTAAGACTTTGTGTTTTATTCTGCGGGAAAGAAGTTTTTAGTGCTTGAGCAGAGAAGTGATAATCTGACCTTTGTTTTAAAATGATCTTCTTGGCTGCTGTGTTGAGAATAATGGGTACTATTTGGAGGGGAGGGCAGAGGAGGAAAGGGTAGAACAGGAAGAAGAGTTAAGAGGCAGTTACAAGGAGTCAGGTGAGATTCTTGGTGGTTCTGTGGCTCACACACATCAGGAACTCTAGGGGTTTTGTGTTTTTCTTTAACCATTATTGCCAGCATTCCTGGCCTTCATTCAGCAGTCTGAATGGATTGCTTAATATATGCATTCTTACTAGATCTCTGTTCACCATCATCAGCAGGATGCCCTTTGCCTGCAATGGACCTTCTGGTTTACTATCCAAAGTCTTCCTCTTCCTTGATGACTGCTTCATTTCAGTGAAGCAAATATTTTAGTAGGCTTTTGAGAGAGGGGGCAAGGAAAGTCATTCTTTAAGTCCTTGAAAGTCTGAAAATGTTTTTATTGCAGTCTCACATTCGATAGCTACCTTGACGGAGTAAATAATTCTAAGTTGAAAATTAACTCCCTTTAGAATTTTGAAGAAATTATTCATTTGCCTTCTGACTTCCAATGTTGAATTTTTATATCATAACAATGGGACCTTGGTTTGACTCTTTTTCCCCCTCTTCTTCCATACAGTACTTTTCAAGACTGGAAACAAATGTTTAATCTCTGGGACATCTTCTAGTATTATTTATCTTTAATAATTCCCATCTCTATGTTTTCCCATTTCTTTCTGTTTGGAACTTCTATTACTTAGATATTTGACCTCCTCTACCTTTGCAATGTTTTTCTTCCTATTTTATAACTATTTATTTGTTTCCTATTTTGAGAAATCTCCTCAACTTTCTTTCTAGTCCTTCAATTGAATTTTTCCTTTTTCCTATTATATCATGTTAATTTCTAAGAATTTCCTTTCTCTGAATATTCCTCTTCCATTATATCCTATGTATTACCAGGTCCTTTACACTGCCCTGAAATCACACTAGATACATCGTAATCCATTCACTTTTTCTCATAGATGATGAATGAATTCTTCAATCCCTTACACAAATTTCCAAGATGCTCTCATGCTCATGTTCAGCTGAAGACTTTGTTTCCTTTTTCACTGAGGATAATTTTTTTTTAATTTAAAGATTTTTACAAACTCATACTTAGCACCACATTTACTCAGATACTACAATCTGATCCCATCTGTTTTGCCTCTCATCTGTGCTATGGATGAATTACCCATGCTTCTATCAAAGACTCCAATATCCTCTCACATACTCAAAGATACCATTCTGGCAATTCTCCAGTCTTTTGCCTATATCAACTTTTCATTCTCTACAGGATTATTATTATCAATGTATTATCACACTATAATTTATCCCATCTTAAAATCTCTGGCTTGACCCTACTTTCTCCTCCACCTGACTGCTCATTTCCCCTGCCTTTACAGAAAAACATCTTGGAAAAATTGTCTACACTCATTGCTCCATTTTCCCTTATCTCATTCTCCCTTAAACCCATGCAAATTTGGTCTTTATTGCTAATAGGTCACTTTGTGCACTTGTTACCACTGCTCTTGTCAAGTTGTCAATGGCGTACTTTTTGATAATCTCAATGGTCAGTAATTAGTATCTTTTAATATTCAATATTAATTATCTTATTTATGGTCTACCTTGCCCACCAAAATGTAAATTCCATGAGGGAAGAATACTGGTCTCTTATGTTCACTGACTTAGAAGAATACTTGTCATCATCTTTCAGTTAATATTTGTTAAAATGATTGGATACAGTACCTTCTCTTATATCTCTGTGGACATTAATCATAAATTTTGGAAATTTTATTCTTATCCCTGCCTTGTTTCATTTTTTTCTAAGCTGTTTACATTTTTTAAAATTAATTAATTAATTTTTGGCTGCCTTGAGTCCTTGTCGCTGCATATGGACTTTCTCTAATTGTGGAGAATGGGGGCTTCTCTTGTTGCAGAGCAAGGACTCTAGGTGCGTGGGCCTCAGTAGATGTGGCACATGGGCTCAGTAGTTGTGGCTCATGGGATCTAGAGTGCAGGCTCAGTAGTTGTGGTGCACGGGCTTAGTTGCTCCGCAGCATGTGGGATCTTCCCAGACTAGGGTTCGAACCTGTGTCGCCTGCATTGGCAGATGGAGTCTTAACTACTGTGCCACCAGGGAAGCCCAAAGCTGTTTACCTATTATTTTACTAATTGTTAATTAATTAATTTGTTTATTTATCCATTTGTTTCATGCCTTTTGTGTGGAATGTTTTTTTTCAAAAGTTTCATGATCCCTGATTCTTAATTGGATACAATTAAGAGACAAATTACTAAAAATCTTACTGGCTTGGAAACGTCCAAATGTTACCAAGTAGCTCTATTTAGACCATTCCTCCCACAGCAAAATCATAGAGAAACTGGAGGGACATTTACATTTGACAGAAAAGAAAGGCTTTGAGTGAAGAAGTTCTCACATTCTTACTGTATTTTTTCTTTTTTTTTTTTTTCTGGTTGAGCTCTGATCTATGCATGCATAAAAAGGACTCCAAGCAGCCCAGAAAAGGTTAAAATAGGTAAATAGAGACCAAGTTTGTAATATGAGTCTGTCTAAGTTAATTGTATTCTAAAAGAAAACAACAACAACAACATTACTCAGAGGAATAGAAAAGAATCCAGAGCTTCTTCAACACAACATTCACCATGTCCAGGACATAATCACAAAATTACTAGATTTATTAAGAAATAATAAATACAACCAATCTTCCAAACAAAAGGTAATCAATAAAGACCAACCACTAGATGGCAAATCTAAGAGAATAGCACTTTAAAGAAGCTATTATTATTGCATTCAATGTTATAAAGCAAAGCATACTTAAAATCAAGGAACAAATATGAAATCTCTATAGAAACTATAAAGAAACTATAAAGAAGATTCAATTTGAAATTCCACAATTGAAAAGTAAATGAAATAAAAAATACCTGGTTAGGCTTAACAGAAGAAATATAAATTAAATAATCTAATTTGAAGAACACAGAGGAAAAGTATTGACCCCATAAATGAATAGAGCATAAAGTATCTGGTAATATCAAAATTTCTAATATATAAGCATTTGAAGCCCTAGAATCAGAGGAAGGAAAAAAGGAACAGAAAAACTATTTGAAAAAACAATTGCCAAAAATTTCCCAAATTTAGTAAAGGTCATAGATTTACAGATTCAAAAGGTCACTGGCTCTAAAGTATAATAAATACAAAGTAAATTACATGTTAGTCAAAGAAAGACAATCAAAGAAAAAGACAAAATCTTGAAAGCAGAGGAAAAGCATACATTAGAACAGGGGACAACAATTTCAAAGCCATGTATTTCTTGTCAGAATCAATGGAGGTCAAGGTAGTGGAACTGATCTTGACAGTGGAACATCTTGAGGGTTAAAAGAAAAAAAAGTCTATATTTGAAGATAATATTCTTTAACTGTAAAAGCATAATAAGGCATATTTAAATAAACAAACCTAAGAAAATGAATTTCCAGCAAACTTGCATTAAAAGGGAATTATTTTATCTAAAGGAATATGATTCCAGATGGAAGTACATACCTTCAGAAAGGAATGAAGTGCTCTAGAAATTATAATTATGGATATAAAATTATATTTATGAATTTAAAATTATATTTATACTTATAAATATAAAATATTTTTCTTAATTTAAAATACATATGACTGTTTAAATAAAGTATATAACTTATATTAAGCAGTTTAAAACATATGTAGATATAAATGAAAACTATAGCATAAATGATGTGGGGAGTGGTAAATGGAACTGTTTGTGAAATTCTTGCAATTTGCATTAAGCAGTGAAATATCAACTCAAGTAGACTGTGAAAAGTTGTATGTTGTAACCCTAGAGCAAACACTAAAGAAAAAATAATGCAAAATGTTTTAACAAAAAAGCCAATAGATAAATTATAATGAAATTCTTTGTTTGTTTTTTTTTTTTAGGAAGTTTTCTGGTGGGAACCGGAAAACCTGCTAGACAAATTCTACAAGAGCCATAACACTTATAATGAAATTCTTAAAAAAAAAAAAAAAAGTTATTTATCTTAAAAGAAGACAGGAAAAGAGGAAAAAGTACAGAAGGGGAAAACAGGCAACAAATAATAAACATAAATACAATCATATCACTAATTCCATTAAATGTAAATAGAATAAAAGATATTGACAGAATAAATAAAAATCTAATGGAAAGCTCAGTTTATATGGGCTGGACTCCTTGATTTGTGGGATTCATTACAAAGTGAAATGGCTGTAGGTCTTTACTTTTTTCTTGGGTCCTTATTTTCCTAGGTAAGAACCATCTTTCATCTATATTAGAGGTAGAATGCTAACTTACTGCTTTTTGAATGAGGTCTAATGGTCTCATTATTCAGTAGGTATTCTTTTACTTAATTCTGCTGTTTTCAATATTGCATCTCTCCATCAACTGAGTCTGTTGTTGCCCTTGGTTCCACATTGTCTCTGAAAGAATCTCTTCAAATAGTAAACCTCTGATCTTCTGGAAGAATAGGTGTGGGTATAATGTTCAGCCGGCCAATTTGAAAAATGACTATCTTGAATAGGCTTATCTTTTTTAGAGGTAAAGGACATAAAGACATATTTGAGTAATACAGATAGTAGTCTTAATAATAATGCTATGAAATGAGAAGCAACCCTTTTAGGAAAGGGCCAGTGGAAGAAATTTCTGACTTCGTATTGCCATGTGGTGAGACTTTATGTATGATAAACCTCCTAGAACTCCTCAACACTCTCAGCTCATTCCTCTCCCCACTTCTGCAGGGTGGTCTAATTGTTAAACTTGAAGAAAAGGACATGTTCACTTCATTCCTCCCATTTTTTTCTCTTTCAAGACCTCTGAATCTGCAATGTGGGTGTATTTGATTTGTTTCCTTTCATGCAGGCAACATAAGGACAGCTTTGGTCTTAGAGGACAACTTTGGTCTTAGGGGTATCTGTGTTATCTGTGCCACTGTGTGCAACTGCGTTAATTAAGACGGGGATGATGGTTGCAGATCTAGAGCCATAGTCTCCAAATAGCTTTAGCAATATAGAAAAGATGGTAATTTCTTCTCCATCTGTCTATATTCGGGTCTTAGCTCTCAACCTGTTTTGATTAAGGAGGGAAAAAATACTATGTACTGTCCCTTAAAATCCCAACAGGAAACACTGTGTCTGCCTCTGAAATGTAAATAATATTATAGTTTATTAATTTGCTGCTTGTTCTAATCAGGCTATTTTTGAAATAGTCATTGTATTAGCAAAACATAAATGGTCATTTTTCTGAGGTGTATCTTATTTGCTTATTTTGTATTTATAAAAATACCTGTAAATGGGATATCACTACACTTTTAGTAGAATGACTAAAATTAAGAAGACTGATAATGTCAAGAAATGACATGAGGATGGTGTAAGTGAAATTTTTATATGTTGGTGGTGGGAGCATAAATTGGCAAAACTACTTGGGAAAATTGCCTTCCAATACCTAAAACAGTGAATCATATGTTTATCCTATGGCCCAGGAATTACACTGCCAGACTTATTTCCGGTGCATTTGTCCACCAAAAACATGTACAAGAACATTCAAGACTACTTTTTTCTTAGTAGCCGTAAATAAATTGCAAATAACAAATGTCCAATGCCAGCAAAATTGACAAAGTATAGTATATTAATAAAATGGAACACTATGGAGCAATGAAATGAATAAATTACCACCACATGTAACAACAAGGTGAATCTCATAGACATTATATTGAACAAAAGAGACCACATATAAAAGAGTACATATCATATAATTCGATTTGTAGGAGGTTCTAGAATAAGAAAAACTAATCTATTGTAAAAGAAGTCAGTACAGTAGCTTCCTTAGCAGGTGAGTAAGTAATGAGTAGGATACCAGGATACCAGGAAACATTTTGAGGTACTAGAAATATTCTGAGTCTTGATCAAGATAATGATTACTTTAATTTATGCTATACCTCAAAAAATGTCAACATTTTATATATTCATTAAAAAATTATCTTTAAAAACTTGATTCCTAAAAGACAATTAAATGTAGCAAACACAATCATATTTTAATATTTTGATGACCAGATAAAAATTCATATTCTCATAGGTATTCACAACACAAAGATAATAAATATTTATTTATTAAGACTTAATGGATAAACTTGACTTTCAACAATTATTATTTATATTCTACCAATAGTAACAATAATTTCTCAAATCTGAAATTTCATGAGTCAATTTTTTTTTTTTTTTTTGCGGTATGCTGGCCTCTCACTGCTATGGCCTCTCCCCTTGCGGAGCACCGGCTCCGGACGTGCAGGCTCAGCGGCCATGGCGTACGGGCCCAGCCTCTCCGCGGCATGTGGGATCTTCCCGGACCAGGGCGTGAACCCGTGTCCCCTGCATCGGCAGGCGGACTCTCAACCACTGCGCCACCAGGGAAGCCCGAAAAGTTAATATTTAATTAGGAAGTTATATTGTAATTGCCCTTTTCTAAGGACCAAGAAGCATTATTTCTACAGAATTACTTAACTATAGAAGTTAGTGTAAAAACAGTGTAATGAAAACATTATTTAATCAGCTCTCTTTTAATCATTATTTTAGCCATAGCACGTGCACTTGGTATTAGGTATTAACATAAGCTTATATATGAGAGGGAAATTAGTTTATCGGTTTAATAATTATATACTAATATCTATTATATGCAGTTGAATTATAATCATATGTCTCAAGCTTGCCACATCATGCCTTAGTTCAAAATGATATCATTATAGCTCTTATATGAGAGACAAAGAGAATGTGTAGCTGTTTCCATTTATAACAAACAAGACTAATTCCATCAAATTGTCAGTTGTTATGCAACTTCATTAAAATCTGCCATCATCAATTGTTTGTAATCTACTTAGAGTTTGGTTTTGTCTCAAATTCTTTTTTTTTTTTTTTTTTTTTTTTTTTTTT